>NC_044031.1:340699635-341011867 GCF_901765095.1 Microcaecilia unicolor | reverse complement strand
AAACATTTTCTCAATGCTTTCCCTGTCGAAGCACAGACCTTGAAAAAGCCCACAAGCATAGGCGGTCGGTGGCCCAACTGTTTGGGGAGGTTAAAGGGGGTGGGGTTAGGGGTGGGGCCAGGGGTGGAGCTTAAATCCATAATTGTCTGATAACACACAGAAAAAAAAAATAAAAATAAAAGTCACAATACCTTTTATTAAATTTAGATATTAGATATGTATCTTATGTCAAAGAATAAAGTGGTTGCTCAAAGCATATTCTAAGCACAATCGCTCAACTGCAAAATACTATGCACAACTTTGTGCAAAAACACACTCAGAACCTTACTGTACCATAAATATTACACTGGGCAGAACCTAATCTCTCTATATAAAAGGCACCACCAACGTTCTATGAAGCCTCCAGCTGGAAGTGTGAAGGGGGAGAGATATCCGGTTTCCCCATGAGTGTCTGCCCCGCCCTCGCTCTCTCTGTAACACAAACAGTGAAGGAAAACACAGCAAAGCACGAAATCAAATCGCTCTCTCTGAAACAGTGAAGGACTCAGGGGGGGAGGGGAGAGAGGGCAGGGACACACACACTCCCACATGCACACAGAAGAAAACCTTGCTAGCCCCCGTTTCATTTGCATCAGAAACGGGGCTTTTTTACTAGTACACCAATATACCACCCATACGGAAAATGCAGACCGTCAACAATATGAAACAAGGGATCATATCATCACAATTCTCATGTAGAGCCACAAAACACCCTAATTCATGTTTAATGTGGGATAAAATTCCATAAATAAGTAAATAAATATAAACTTCTAATGTTGAGCACCTGATTCTCAAAGTGGACATATTCCAAACACTATAATGAAAATAAAATGATCTTTTCTACCTCTGTTGTCTGGTTGTCCGATTCTGCTGCTATCTGTTCTCAGTGCAGGTCAGGAAGTCATCCTCGTTAAATATCTCCCTGGCAACACAGGACACCTCCAGCCAACCCCCCCCCCCCCCCCCCCCCCCCCGCTCTCCCAGCAGTAAGGTAAACAAACCATAAACCAATATCTACAATTGGTTACACAAGGCTAGAGGGCTTTCACTGCAGCTCCTGCTGTGAGGATGGAGGTAAATCAACAATTTAAACCTCTCAGAGCACAGCAGGGGAGGTTTAGCCTGTCCAAGCCTCTTATACCGGGTGCCTATGCCCACAAGCGAAACGGATGGGGCCACCGTCGGGCAACAGATAAGTGCTCGACTTTACTTTATCTTTGTAAAGCTGCTTTAGAGCACTTCATGAGAATCAGTGAAGGTTTTTATGAACCAAAGAAAATTTGAAGTTAGCATTGATATTGTCAATATATTTAAAAAGATTTTCTTGTAAAAAGAGCAAAATTGTTAAAATCTATTTGGAAATAAATTACAAGTTAAAATAATTCTTTCCAAGCAAGGTTTTTATGACCAGTGATGAACACCACGCCCCCAGTTAAAGCCGCCGAAAACTGAAAGTAAGCGGTCAGGCGTTTTGAGGTCTTTTCCTTCCTTTTTATAAATATTTTGTTAGGAGGTCACGTGATGCACTGAGAGAGCAAGACGTGTGCTTCTTGCTCTCCGAGGCCCACCGCCGGAAACAACCAGAAATCTCCTAAGAATATAACATCTAACCAAAACCTGAAACGGGCACCCCACCTAAAACAGCCATGGACAAATATGTGGAAACGGCGACCAAAATTCTGCCGGCGCGGAGCGTGAAAAAAGAGAAAGAAAAAACGCGCATGGCGGAGCCAAGTGAATCAAAGGCCGCATCGCAGAGCGGGCAGAGCTTCTCACCAGAACAGCTTGCACAACTTACAGCGGTAATGACCCAGGCGCTAGAGCCGAAGTTAGAAACATTATTGACCCGGGCGCTGGAGCCGCGCTTTGAAAAACTATCTACACAACTCGCTGGATTTGAAAATGCACTAGCAGAGACTAAGCAAAGGGCGGGAGACCTCGAACAGAGAGTTTCCGACCTGGAAGACGCACAAACGCCATTACTTTCACAGATGGAAGATCTGCAGAAAACGGTGGACAACCTAACAGATAAAGTCGATGAACTAGAAAACAGAGCACGACGCAGTAATTTACGGTTAATCGGCATACCAGAGACAGTTGGAGATTCGGTACTGGCCACGATGGTGGAGAAATGGCTGAACACGGAGTTCGCTTTGTCAGACCACGCTGGAGCACTTTGCTTGGAACGTGTTCATCGTCTAGGCCGCATACAAGATGGCCGGCAAAACCCGAGGCCAGTAATAATAAAGATACATAATTATATCCACAAGGTGGAAATCTTGCGAGGCTACAGACTTAAAAGAGATGAAACAAAATATGATGGTAAATTGATTCGCATCTTCCAGGACTTTTCAGCGTCCT
The DNA here is from genome assembly GCF_901765095.1 of Microcaecilia unicolor. Taxonomy (NCBI): domain Eukaryota; kingdom Metazoa; phylum Chordata; class Amphibia; order Gymnophiona; family Siphonopidae; genus Microcaecilia; species Microcaecilia unicolor. The sequence continues at coordinate 341,009,467 of NC_044031.1, read as the reverse complement.
TACAAGAACGCAGAAGGAAATTCACACCGCTGTGCCGCCGCCTCCATGAGATGGGGACTCAATTTATGCTAGTATATCCAGCGGTGCTGAGAATCCGCCAAAATGGCAAATGGCAGAATTATGAAAATATAACAGCAGCGCAAGAATATATCACTAAACTGGAACAGAACAGCCAAGAGCACATGGAAAAACATCACACTGAGTGAAGACGGCCAAGTAAGGGAGATGTCAAGGTATGAAACATTATAAAAGTGAAAATGGGGGAGTTTAAAGCACATTGAAACTGGGCGGTGGGCCTCGAGCATGGCAGTGACTCTCTTACAACTTAAGACATGCTCGGGGACCGGGGATTAGGAAAAAGATTGCAAAGGGTACAAGGGAAGGGAGAAGGATTGTTGGGGATGGGAAGGGGCAGGGTGGGATATTACCAACATTGGATAGCAACAAGGAGTTCAGCACACGTTAAGAATAAGGATTTAGAGATCACATGCAAACGGAGGCTGTGGTGGGGAGAAAGACTCTTGAGGGGCATTCGGGGTGTGGCTGGGAACCCTGGATGCACTTATACACCGGAATACCTGAGCAGACAACCAAATCGAATTAACTCTGAGTAACAAATTACGTGTGGTTTCCTGGAATGTGTGTGGCATTACATCCCCCATAAAGCGAAAAAAAATACTGGCTGCTCTGAAACGCCATAAGGTGGGAGTTGCTTGCCTACAGGAAACCAGACTATCAGAAGAGGAAAGTGAAAAATTAAAACGAGACTGGGTAGGGGAGGTATTTTATTCACCAGCCACGGGAAGGAAAGGAGGAACAGCAATTCTAATACATAAAGCTTTAATGTGTAAGGCCAAACTTGCGTTTAAAGACACTATGGGCAGATACGTGGGTATTCAAATCAATTTACAAGGAACGGAGTCCCTCCTGGTATCGGTATATGGCCCTCATTCAGCTGCAGCTAGCTTTTATTCCCAACTGCTAACACACTGCCAACAATATACACACCTACACATAGCGGTAGCGGGTGATATGAACCAAGTGTTAGATCCGAGGTTAGATAGGTCCACTCAGACACACATAAGTCTGGTAGAAACACCAACACTTTTGGACCTGTTTCTGCAAAAACTAGGATTGCTTGACCCATGGAGATTGCTGCATGGAGAGGAAAAAGACTACACACACACCTCGAGAGCGCACCGTTCACAATCCAGGCTAGATTATATTTTCGCTTCCCCGGGTCTGTTTCAAAGAATAATAGAAGCCACGATAGGACCAGAGGAAATCTCGGACCACTCGATGGTGTGGTTGGATCTGGAACCTGCGGCCTATTTCAGCCAGCCCCCGAGTTGGAGGTTCCCGTCCTACCTACATCATTCAAAAGAATTCCAGGAACACTTGCAGAAAAGCTGGGAGGAGTATTGTATACACAACCAGGAACACATAGAGGACCCACTCTTGTATTGGTCTGCAGCGAAGGCAGTACTCAGAGGGGGGATGATAGCCTTCGTCAGTAAGCGCAATCGGAGAATCACACAGGGTATTGTGGACTTAGAGCGGAAGCTTCGAACAGCAAAACTGCAATACAGTAGGAGACCCACACAAACACATTATGAAACTCTATTGGCCACCAAAACAGCGCTCAACAGTTTAATACATGAACGAACAACTCGCTCCCTACTCTATAGGAAACATCGATTATATAAATTCGGAGACAGAACGGGAGGGATGCTAGCCCGCCTAATAAAAGGGACGCGTAAGAGTAATTATATAGCGGCGATATACAAAAACACGAAAGAAATAACTACCAATCCAGAAGAGATAGCGAGGGTATTTTATAGACATTTCGCTACCCTATATAAGGGATCACCAGAACCGTCAGATATGAGTACAACGATCCAAGCATATTTGGATAGAGTACAAATGGGGAAGCTCTCAGAAGACCAAGTGGCGTCCTTGCATAAACCAATAGAGGCTAGAGAGCTACATAAAGCAATATCTGCACTGAAACTACACTCGGCACCAGGCCCAGACGGCCTATCGGGGGAGTTCTATAAGATGATGAAGGCCCAGGTCACGAGACCTTTATTAGAGTACTTCAATACAGTGATAGAAATGGGGCATTTCCCACACCACGCAAATACGGCACTAATTAGTTTGATATACAAGAAGGGCAGGGACCCATTACAGCCTGGTTCCTATAGGCCCATCTCACTAATAAATGTGGAAGCCAAGCTGCTGGCCAGAATGTTGGCTGACAGGTTGGCGCCACTGTTGCCTCAGATAATACAGGAGGAGCAGGCTGGTTTCGTTAGAGGACGCCACTCGGTAATAAATGTGCGGAAGCTGCTGTTGGCCACGATTACGGCCTCAGAAGAGACAACCACAGGGTTGATGGTAAGTCTGGACGCAGAGTGCGCATTTGATCGCGTACTGTGGCCCTTTCTGTTCGAAACCCTGAAATGGATAGGGCTGGAGGGGTGGTTCTTACAGGCCATATCGACCCTATACACTGGATCGCGAGCCATGGTACTGGTGAACGGGGTTAAAACAGAGGAATTTGGAATACAAAAAGGGACACGTCAGGGATGCCCAATGTCGCCATCACTATTTCTGTTAACTTTAGAACCGCTGCTTAACGAGATACGTACAAACAAATCCATACAGGGGATTCAGTTACAGGGAAGAGAGCTAAAAGTGTTAGCTTACGCAGATGATCTCATGCTGCTGTTGAGCCATCCTCGGACTTCCTTGGATGAGCTCCTCGGCTCCATCTCGAACTACGGAGCACTATCGGGCTTCCGCTTGAACCTTACCAAATCGCTGGCTCTGCCGTTGGGCCCGCTGCGCAGGCAGGACTGGGGGGATATGTTCCCTCTGCAGTGGGCGGAGGGACAGGTTCAATACCTAGGGGTGGCCATTCCATCAGATGTGAAAATGCTATACGACACAAACGTGGCCCCGCTGCTGGCGCAGACAAAACGCGTGCTACAGTTATGGGGGGAATACCCGTTATCCCTAACGGGGCGTATTAGTTTATTTAACATGATGATAGCCCCCAAATGGCTCTACCTCTTCCAGATGCTGCCACTGCATCTGAGACAAAGAGAAGAACGGACATTACACAAAATGACACAAGGGTTTTTATGGCGGGGGAAGAGACCGAGACTCCCACTCCATATTATTCAAAAACCTAAGGCGCATGGAGGGATGGGCTTATTAAATGTAAGATATCTAACCGAAGCGTGCTCCATGAGGCACATCAGAGATTGGTTGACTGGGCAGAGGGATTTTTCAAATACACAATTGGAGAGGTCTTTCTTCCCCACCACACACCTGGGTTGGATATTGCATGCAACCGGCAAGGGGATAGTGACTAGAATGGGGAGTAATCCATTGATAACGTCAGCAAGAGCGACATGGAGATGGCTCTGCAGGAGACATCACTTTGACTGGAGGGCGACACCATTCATGCCCCTACACAATAACCCGGATTTTCCAGAGGGATCCTCCTCAGTGAGCTTTAAAAGATGGAGAGATAAAGGAATACAATACCTATACCAGCTTTTGACGGAAGAAGGAACAATACGGCCCTTTGGAGAACTAAAGCAAGACTATCAATTAACTCAAATAGACCAGTTTGCGTATCTACAAATTCAACACTATACGAGAGCATTGGGCTGGACAAACCTTAGCGAAGATGTACAGGACGTTTTGAACACGGCCCTGACTCTGGGAGCGCAAAACAGTGTACCCCTCCGATATCACCATAAGTTCTTACAAGATACCACGGAGGACATAGACTATGTTAGTAGAGCACAAGCCTGGGCCAAAGACCTGGGGCCTGAAATAACAGCAGAGATATTCCAAGAGTACCTGAGACAGACCCAGAGTCAAGTAATCTACATGAGATACTGGGAACTTCAGTACAAATTTGCAATGCGCCTATATGTTTCCCCAGTAAGAGCGCTGAAAGCGGGGTTTGGTGAGTCAGGAGCATGCCCACGATGTGGACAGAAGTCGGCGACGCTTGGCCACATGTTTTGGCAATGTCCTCGCGTGGCAGACTTTTGGTACAGAGTGCTGTCCGAAATCAAGATTTACTGGGGCCGTACCATAAAGAGCCATCCACTGATACTATTCGGGATCTATCAAAGCGCAAAGCCCACACTACCAGGCTTTGCAGCCTTCGTAAGACGATCGGTGATTATTGGCAAAAAGACTATTTTGTTGAGCTGGCGGGAACCTGCAACCCCGTCAATAGGTGTCTGGAGGACACAAATGATTGAACTACTGAAACTAGAAAGATGTGGAGTAACAGACTTCTCGTCTGAGGAGGGCAAGACACTGGCAAAAATATGGGCACACTTCTGGGATACACTACAGCCTGCAGCGAGAAGCAGAATCCTAAATTAGCAAATTTGTCCAGAATTTGCAATGTGTAGATGGACTTCTAATAACACATGAACTCATGAAGGGTATCAGTTTGCTGTTTGAGGGGTTGGGAGGAAGGCAGGGTTGGGTGGGAAAGGGGTAAGGAGTTTATAGAGGCTGTTAGAGGAGATATAATATTGTTAATGATTAGCACCTATGCAAATGAATCCTCTGGTAATTGTTCATTCCTATGTGTATTGTTATCTATTGGAAACTTAATAAAAATGAGTTAAACATAAATATTTTGTTAAAATCAAACATTATATTTCCATATAAATTTTATTGGATTCCTCTTTATATGTTCGGTGATATTACCGGGGAGCAACCATTTTCCTACATACAATCAGGTTTGACTGGTATTACCCTTTAATCACTGCCCTTATTTCATATTCCTATATAACAATAGTGGCATATATATTCTACTGACTTATCATATAATAAACACAGAATATTCTGTGTAATAAGACACTTATCTGATGACATGTACAATGAATGAATATCAAACCCAATGTCACATCTAAATAGTGCTAAATTTCAACAACAGATGCTAAAAGACAGATAACTTCCTTACTTCTTCCTGTAAAAGACTGGCTGAAACAAGCACTTTTTAAAAACCTACATGTGCTTTTGAGCAGTTGATTTTTCCCCACATCACACCCTCTTTAAATATCAAAGTAGTTTGGATTTCCACATGTAAATATCAGTTTTCTGAAATGGGTGTTTAAACGTACACATGCAAATGCCTTCCAAATTGGTCATCTCTATGTCTAGGTGGTGCATCCCTTTTAATGACCCAAACCATACCTCCTTTCTAAATGGATAATTTTGGTCATATAAGAATTTTGACATCCAAAAAATTCCTTTCAAATAGCTTGGATTTTCTAGCATTTCTCCAACAGTCTGCACATATTATTAAAAACAACATACAGCAAATATTTCTAGTCCATAACCTACACACATCATTATTAATTCATAACCCTTTATGGTGGGGCGAGTTTCTATACTAATAGACCCATTTAAAAACTTTTCAAACAAATGTCTTTTTTGTTGCAATTTGGACATTCACTCCTGCCTTTAGGGCCTTCCTCCATGCTCACATTAGCAGAGCTGCCAAGGGGGCTGACACACTCAGCAGGAGATTTAGGGCCTGCCCTCAGCCCTGTCAGTAGCTCCACCCACCCCCACCTGCAGCTCTGCCCAGCCCTACCTATGGCCATGTCCCTGGAACACCGATTCGTGGCCAATGGTAAAAGTGGCTTCTGCATCCAGCAACAGCAGGAAACACCTTCATAAAATGTAATCTCCTACTACCATGGGATCAGCAGCAACAGGTAATGATGTTTTATGAATACATTCCTGCTGCCACTGGACACGGAGGCCACTAAGTGGGAGATCCTGGCTCCCTGGTGGGAGTGCAGGAGATGATCTGCAAAAGCAGGAGTCTCCCGCTAAAAGCAGAAAAAGTGGTAGGTCTGTATTAGTCTACTACTACTACTACTATTTAGCATTTATATAGCGCTAAGCATGCTCTCTATGGTTTTTCTTGATTCCAGATGTGCAGATCATCTAGAGGACAAATCGCAGAAAGGGATTATGGGGTTCATAAATAATGAAAGGAGGCTGATAAGCCAACTTCTGGAATTGCTCTGTCCTAATATTCTGCTTAATGGGGAGCTTACGTAAAATCTCTGATCACTCAGGGACCCCATTCTGCCCCAAAGGGAAAAAAATATCAGCAAATCTCTTGTGTTATTTTAACAAATTTACAAAAACTGAATCTTAATTTTATTAAAATTTCTAAAAACAATTGATCAAATACAGGAGAGGTTTTATTAAGAGCATGGCCTAAATATCAAAATAAATATAGAATCAATTTGAAAGGGTGTGAGGGCCCCTGTCCCTTAGGAATACTCAGTCACACAGTCAGAACCACCTTAAACCCCAGAGTCTCACACAAGGAGGAAGTGACATGAGAAGGGTGGAACTAGGAGGACAGCTGCCAGGAAGTATAAAAGGCAGGGCCAGAGTTAGGTTAAGAAGGCCCAGAGAAGGGTTGTGGCCCCACAGTGTATGCCTTTATTACCTATATGTAGCTACTATAACCTGGCTCTGGTAGGCTAAACCTTAATGTGAATAATTGTGAGAATCCTGTTCTTGATGCCCTGATGGAGCCAGACCAGTGTTTGTGCCACCTAAGAGAGAAAATGTGTAAACTATGTTTTGGGGCCTGTTAGCCTATGTTCAAATTTCCTCTGAATCCCAAAAGACTTTACTCTTCATTTTCTGTTCCTGTTACTTAACCTTTGAGTTTATATATGTTTAAATATATTTATTAAACCTTTTCCAAAGTATACAAAACCCCAGTGCGACTGGAAATGCAAAAACAATATCACAACATGTCTATGAATAAAATGCAAGGTAAAATTATGTATAATCATACCTGATAATTTTCTTTCCATTAATCATAGCTGATCAATCCATAGACTGGTGGGTTGTGTCCATCTACCAGCAGGTGGAGATAGAGAGCAAACTTTTGCCTCCCTATATGTGGTCATGTGCTGCCGGAAACTCCTCAGTATGTCGATATCAAAGCTCCATCCGCAGGACTCAGCACTTAGAGAATTACACCCACGAAGGGACACTCTGCCCAGCTCACCACCGCCGAAACGGGGGAGGGGAATTAACCCAGCTCATCCCCACACAAGTGGGGGAGGGGAATCCGTCCAGCTCATCCCCGCGGAGCGGGGGAGGGACACCACACCCGCCGATGCGGGGGGATCTGGCTTATCCTGCAACCGCAACCGCGGGAGGAGCTGACTGACCCTAACACCGCCGAAGCGGGAGGGGTACAAAGCTGCCCTACAGCCGCACGAAGCGGGAGGGAGTGCCGGCAGAATTTATGTCTCAATCCAGCCCCGTAAACGGAGGGGAGAGGAATGCAGCAGCTCACTGTAACACAAACTCGTCTCAACTCTTGAAGAATCCAAGTGAAAGAAGAACTTGAACACGAAGTCCTCCTGAAGTAACTGAAGGCTAAACTTGAACCTAAAATTCAACCAGAATATAAACAGTACAGATATCTGGGAGGGGCTATGGATTGATCAGCTATGATTAATGGAAAGAAAATGATCAGGTATGATTATACATAATTTTACCTTCCATATCATCAAGCTGATCAATCCATAGACTGGTGGGATGTACCGAAGCAGTACTCACCCAGGGCGGGACATAGAAATCCCTGACCTCAACACTGAAGCTCCAAACCGGGCCTCCGCCCGTGCAGCCACAGTCAAACGGTAATGCTTGGAGAATGTATGAGCCGAAGCCCACGCTGCCGCCTTGCATATCTCTTCCAAGGAGACGGATCTGGCCTCTGCCATCGAGGCCGCCTGAGCTCTCGTGGAGTGGGCCTTCAGCTGGATAGGCGGCACCTTCCCCGCGGCCACATAAGCCGCTGCAATGGCTTCCTTGACCCATCTTGCCACTGTAGGCTTAGCAGCCTGCAGACCCTTACGAGGACCTGCAAACAGGACAAACAGATGATCCGATTTCCGGAAATCATTGGTCACTTCCAAGTATCTGAAGATGACTCGTCTCACATCCAGATATTCAAGAGCGGAGTACTCCTCTGGGTAGTCCTCCCTACGAAAGGAAGGGAGACAGAGCTGCTGATTCACATGGAAGCGAGAACCAATCTTGGGCAGGAAGGAAGGCACTGTGCGAATAGTCACTCCTGCCTCAGTGAACTGCAGAAAAGGCTCTCGACATGAGAGCGCCTGGAGCTCGGAAACTCTTCTGGCTGAAGTGATAGCCACCAAAAAGACTGCTTTCAACGTCAGGTCTTTCAGAGATGCCCTCGACAAGGGTTCCAAAGGCGGCTTCTGCAATGCTCTTAGCACCAGGTTGAGATTCCACGCAGGCACCACTGAGTGCAGAGGAGGGCGCAGGTGATTAACTCCCTTGAGAAAGCGCACCACATCTGGCTGCGAAGCCAGGGAAACACCCTTCAGGCGGCCCCTGAAGCAAGCCAGAGCCGCTACCTGGACTTTAAGGGAACTGAGCGACAGGCCTTTCTCCAGACCTTCTTGCAGGAACGCCAACACTGAAGAAATTGGAGCAGTGAAGGGAGAAAGTGAGCCTGCTTCACACCATGCTGCAAAGATAAGCCAAACCCTGGCGTAAGCAGTAGAAGTAGAGCGCTTCCTCGCTCTCAGCATAGTGGCGATGACCTTGTCTGAGAAGCCCTTCTTCCTCAGACGCTGCCGCTCAATAGCCAGGCCGTAAGACCAAAGGGAGAGGGATCCTCCATCACCACGGGACCCTGATGTAACAGGCCCTGCTCCACTGACAGCCGCAGAGGATCGTCGACTGAGAGCCTGATCAAGTCCGCATACCAGGGACGTCTGGGCCAATCCGGACCCACCAGGATTACCCTGCCGGGATGCTTTGCCACCCGGTCTAGCACCCTGCCCAACATGGGCCAGGGCGGGAACACATAGAGGAGCTCTTGTGTCGGCCACTGTTGGAGAAGAGCATCTACTCCCAGGGATCGAGGGTCCCGTCCTCTGCTGAAAAAGCGCGGCACTTGGCCATTGGCCGATGACGCCATCAGATCTAGGCTCGGCTGGCCCCAGCGCTTCGTGATGTCCAAGAACGCCTGAGCAGATAGTTGCCACTCTCCGGGCTCCAAGGTATGGCGACTGAGAAAGTCCGCCTTGACATTCATGACTCCGGCAATGTGGGCCGCTGAAAGCTGCTCCAGGTTCGCTTCCGCCCACTGGCAAAGACTCATAGCCTCCTTGGCTAGAGGGGCGCTCTTGGTACCTCCCTGGCGGTTGATATAGGCCACAGCCGTGGCATTGTCCGACAGGACCCGTACAGGCTTCAACACCAGTACCGGGATGAACTCCAATAACACCAACCGAATGGCTCTGAGTTCCAGGAGGTTGATAGACCACTTGCCTCTGCAGGAGACTAGAGCCCCTGCGCTGTCCTTCCCAAGCAGTGGGCTCCCCAGCCCATCAAAGAGGCGTCTGTCGTGACGACAATCCACTCCGGGGTCACCAGAGGCAATCCTGCAGACAACTTGTCTGTCTGCGTCCACCAGCTCAGCGCCTTGCGCCCTGCTGGGTCCACGGGAAGGCGCACAGCATAATCCTCCGACATCGGAGTCCAGCGCAGCAGCAGAGATAGCTGTAGTGGTCTCATATGAGCCCTGGCCCAGGGCACTACTTCCATCGTGGCCGTCATGGAGCCCAACAGCTGCACGTAGTCCCAAGCCCGAATAGGAGAGGCTACTAGTCCACCTGAGCCTGAAGCTTGACAATCCGATTGTCTGGCAGGAACACTCTGCCCACTTGGGTGTCGAATCGAACTCCCAGATACACCAGGGACTGAGTCGGGCGCAGCTGGCTCTTCTTCCAGTTGATGATCCATCCCAGGGAGCTCAAAAGAGCAACTACCCGGTCCATAGCTTTGCCGCACTCTGCATAAGAGGGGGCTCGGATCAACCAGTCGTCCAGATAAGGATGGACTTGTACTCCTTCCTTTAGCAGGAAGGCCGCTATGACCCCCATTACTTTGGAAAAGGTCCGCGGAGCAGTAGCCAACCCGAAAGGGAGGGCTCTGAACTGGAAGTGTCGTCTCAGGACTGTAAAACGCAGAAAGCGTTGGAGAGGAGGCCAGATGGGAATATGCAGGTACGCTTCCTTGATGTCCAAGGAAGCCAAGAACTCTCCTGCCTTCACTGCCGCTATAACAGAGCGGAGAGTCTCCATGCGAAAGTGCCTCACTTTCCAGGCCCGATTGACCCCTTTGAGGTCGAGGATAGGCCGGACAGAACCTCCTTTCTTTGGAACCACAAAGTAAATGGAGTAACGTCCCTTGCCAATCTGATTTTTTGGCACCGGAACGACCGCACCCAGGCGGATCAGGTTGTCCAAGGTCTGCTGCACTACCACAGCTTGACCGGAGACTTGCAGGGAGGGAGTACAAACCCGTCTCTTAAGGGTTGGCAGAACTCTAGCTTGTAGCCGTCTCTGATGACTTCCAGCACCCACGCGTCTGAAGTTATAGTGGTCCACTTGCCCAGAAACGAGGACAGCCGTCCTCCAATCTGCACTGGGGCGTGGACCAAGGCCCCGTCATTGGGTACGAGACCCTGGGGGAGGACCGGAGGGAGCACCTCCGGGACGGCGGTCTCTGCGAAAGGAATGCTGCTTGGGGGAGAAATTCCTCTTGAAGGAAGAGGGGGCAGAGGAACCCGACTTGCCCGGGCGGTACCGATGGGCTTCCTGCAACCGTCCTCTGGAGGTATCGGGACGAGTACTAACCCGAGCCCTGACCTCTGGTAATTTCTTGCCCTTAGACGTGCCGAGATCGGTCACGATTTTGTCCAGCTCGACCCCAAAGAGCAGCTTGCCTTTAAAAGGCAATCTAGCCAGGCGGGATTTAGAGGCGTGGTCAGCAGACCAATGTTTCAGCCAAAGCCACCGCCGCGCAGAGACTGTCTGAGCCATGCCTTAGCTGAGGCTCTCCAGACATCATACAGCAAGTCTGCCAAATAGGCTAAGCCCGATTCCAGGGCCGGCCAATCAGCCCTCAAGGAATGATCCGAGGGGGAAGCCCGCTGCACCATAGTCCGGCACGCCCTGGCCACATAGGAGCCGCAAACTGAGGCCTGCAAACTTAAAGCAGCTGCCTCAAAGGACGACCTTAAGGCCGCCTCCAATCTTCTGTCTTGGGCGTCCTTTAGGGCCGTGCCACCTTCCACCGGCAACGCCGTTTTCTTAGTCACCGCAGTGATTAAAGAATCCACGGTAGGCCACAGATAGGCCTCACGTTCACTCACAGCCAAAGGATAGAGGCGGGACATAGCCCTAGCCACTTTAAGGCTCGTTTCCGGGACATCCCATTGAGCCGCAATTAAGGTGTGCATGGCATCATGCACGTGGAAGGTTCTAGGCGGGCGCTTCGTCCCCAGCATAATGGCAGAGCCAACAGGGGCTGAGGGAGAGACGTCCTCCGGAGAGGAAATCTTCAAAGTGTCCATGGCCTGTAACAACAGGTTGGGCAAATCCTCTGGGCTAAAAAGCCGCGCTGCAGAGGGGTCATCCGCTCCATCCGAGCGGGGATCTATCTCCGCCAAGGAATCCGCAAAGGATCGTTGGGAGACCTCAGACACGCTGCCCTCATCTACATCGGAGGAGACAAAAGTCCTCCAAGGCCTGGAAATCAACCCGAGGGCGTTTACCTCTGGGAACCTCAACCTCTTTATCAGAAGAGGGAGCAGGGGCAGCGTTTTGCATGAGGAAAGCCTGATGCAGCAGCAAAACAAACTCGGGGGAGAAACCCCCCAGACTGTGCACTTCCGCAGCCTGGGCAACAGCCCTAGACGCACTCTCAACCGGCGCTCGCAATAGCGGGGGAGAGACATGCTGCGCATCCAAAATGGCGTCCGGCGCGAAACTCCGTGAAGGAGCCGCGCGGGAAGAACGGCGCTTAACTTTAGCCGCTTTTGTGCCGTCGCCCAAATTAAGGGCGTTCATGGCATTAATGTCTCCAACCTCAAGGGCGGCCCCGAAGAAGCCGTCCGAGCCGCGTGGCCGGCCAAGATGGCGGAGGCGAGGAGCGGGGGATGGGCGTTTATGGCGGGAAAAAACCGCCACGCCAGAGGAACGACCGGGACATTCATCGGTCACTAAACTATCACCCATCAAGGGCGAATCAGGTTGTAAAACCCCCGCATCCCCTCTAGAAGCGCTCCAGCGATCCGGGGAGCGACCCTTTGCGCCCTCGCCCTCCGACGCCATTGCCACGAGGAGAAGAATCGGGGGAACCCCCTGCCCGCTATAAAAAGGTAAAATTACCTGCTTGCCGCTCCGAGCTGTAACGAACTGGTGTCCCAGTGAGTAGCTGCAATGAACGTTTAAAGAAACGTCGAATTAAACGCCTTTAAAGACGTTTAAAAATATTTTTTTTTTTTTTTTTTAAACGGAGCCAGCGGGAGGGGGGAGAAAAGGAGGGACCTGGCACCACCAGGTTTGCACTTGCTCAAAAGAGCCCTCAACCCCAGGCCTCAACAAAACCTAAGGATTAGGCTTGGAGGCCTAGCCAGAGCTGCTGCTGTGTGTGACCACCACCTGCTGAGATAGAGAACATACTGAGGAGTTTCCGGCAGCACATGACCACATATAGGGAGGCAAAAGTTTGCTCTCTATCTCCACCTGCTGGTAGATGGACACAACCCACCAGTCTATGGATTGATCAGCTTGATGATATGGAAAGTACAATTACCAATATTGTCAACCAAAAAATTGTTAACCCTCCCCTGTCTCCCCACCCTGAATAAATACAGGACTAAGCAACACAGAGAAAATACATCAATATGTACAAAAAATTAAGCGTCCAAAGTGTTCAATATGGTAGAATGCACTCGTGAAGTAAGAGTGGCCATAAAGACTGCCCAAGTCTTAAGAAATCTTCTATAACATAGTTGACTGCAATGTTCAACAGAGGGACATTCCATCTGCAACAATTCATGCATAAAATTGCGCCATTGTGTCAAAGTTGGTGCTTCTGTGTGTATCAATTGGGCCATTATACAGTGTTTGGCTATCAATGAAGCTTTACATAAAAAGAGATGGGACACGTGCATCCCCTGAAATCTCAGCTATGTTGTGCAACAGGCATAGTTGAGGGGTCGCTTGACAATTATAGTGGTACATCCAACTTAAATGTCCGCCAAAAACGGCTAATTGATACGCAATCCCAAACTTAATGTTTATAAGAAACATCAGAGCTGCCATATTTAACACAAGATCCATAGTTTATTTTAAAAATGTTTACCTCAATGCTTTGCCTATATTTGACTTGGCTCCTTTGGCTCAAAGATGATCTGAGGATTTGTCCACCTAGGTGGCACCAGATCGTCTTCAAATATATTGTTCCCTGACTAAGAACATTTTACATTGGGAAATTCAGTAGCAATTAGTTATGAGATTCTATATCTCGTCATTTAGAGCTTATCGAGCTCGATTTGGGGCCTCAGACCATTATTTGATATGTCTTCAATCAGGATCCAATTTGGCACATATGTTTTGGAAGTGTCCTCAGATTCAATGTTATTGGATTAATTTGGCAGTCCAAGTCACGACAATGTGACATACATAGTGAATTCCACGGCCTTTGATCTTATTTGCCTTATATGATATTGTTCCCCCTAAGCCAAAGGGATTTGTGGGTTTTGTGAAGCACTCTGCATTATTGGGGATTAAATGTATTTGACAGTGTTGGCTGCAGCATGAACCCCCTTCAGTAGCACATTGGAGATTGGCTATGATTCATCAAGCTGCATTGGAGAATTGGTGAGGTTTCAGACTTGGACACCTCGAAAGGTCATCATCTCATTTTGCCTTGGGGTCCTAGCCGAATACTTAATTATTAGGTGTGATATTTTATTGGGACTGGAGATATTATCTTTAATTCTTGATGTGGTGTCACAGAACCCCCCCCCCCCTTTCTTTTGGGTGGGTGGGACAAGTGAACCTGTGCTATATGTATTTAATGTTCGTTGTAATGTTGTTGTTGGCGTTTGTAAAAGTTAGTAAAATATATTTCCCCCAAAAATATTTTACCTCGCTTAAATGTAAGTGGTTTACAATAAAACATACATAATTAACAAAACCACAAATACAAAAATATACCCACATGTACCCCATCTTAGAAAATACAAACAGCATTACAGAACTATAATTAGCACAAATTAGCCGCCTTCAATTATCTGTGCACAAACGCGAGTCCTGATAACCTATTCTAGCTCAGCAGACCAGCCACCGAGAAAGCTAATACTTGCATACATACATAATGATTCTTACCCATAGCTTCCACATTCAATCACATAGTGGTCTCAGACCGCAGTGCCCTCCTGTTAATAAAGAGGTTTGTTTTACTATTGTAACCTTGTCTGGCTGTATAATCTATAGGCCCACCCTTAACCCTCGCTCATGTTGTCACATGTTGTGGTAGCAGTGGGATTGGAGGAAGCCGGGATCCTTGGTTTCTGGGGCTCTGGACCTTATAGAGATACCACGCCGGAACACTGGGCAAAAGGGGATAGCCCTGCTGTAGTTGGGGGGGGGGGGGAGTATAATTAGTGCTGGACAGGCAGGTTTTTATTTTTGTTTCCTTGTGCAATGCATGCTTCTGGGTGCTAATGCTACAGCAAAAACATGAAAAAGCTACTCCAGGCCTTAGTGGAAGGCCAGCAGCAGCTGCAACAAGTGGTGAAAAGACAATGGGAGCACTAGCAGGCTTCCAAGAGATCCACAGAAGCCCAGTAGAACTCTATGACCCAAGCGATGCAAAAATTGCAGACTTCCAGGTTACACACTCCGGTCCCGGTGTTACCAAAGATGGTACTGGAAGACGACCCAAACTATTTCCTGACCAATTTTGAAAGAATCGCCTGCCTGGCTGGTTGGCCAGAAGCATCATGGACAGCTTATTTGGAGAATTTACTGACCGGTAGCAGCCAAACTGCCTTTTAAGAAGCCAAGTCCGGTGGGATGGCCACCTATACAGAAGTAAGGGCCACTGTTCTGGAGAAGGCAGGCTATACTCAAGAGGCCTACTAGCAGCAATTTCATAAAGTGGTCTCTGCAAGTTAAATAGAGCCCCCAGAGTTTCTTCTACTATGTCAAGGAAGTGGCCTGGAGATGGCTGCAACTGGAAGGCAATATGGTTTCAGAGATAGGAAGAGTTAACCTCCTGGAGCAGTTCCTTGAGGGGCTACCCTGTCTACAAAAGAGTGGGTGAGGCAGCACCCTAAATTTACCCCCAGAGAGTGCTTTAGAAGCATCCAAAGCCTTCTACCAAGCACAACCAGAGTCTGAACTCAACAAGGAGAAGAAGCGAGCTGCGAGTCCTGGGAGGAAAAGAGAAAAGGCTGGATCTGACAACCCGAGAGACCAAAAACTACCCTCCAGCCTGGGGTCCCCAAGGAAGAGGTCAGAGCAATGGAAGCCTTTGTCCCCATAAACACAATGCACACCCCGACCCAGTTGCAGGATCCTTACTCCCCCACCTGTTTCAGGTGTGACTGAAGAGGTCAAATAACCAGGTACTGCCAGGATCTAACTGAAGAAGCCATGGATCTGAATGTAGTAGCCACACGCACTGTTACAAGTTTGTAGAGGCTTTTCATTCTGAGAGCAGAAACTGTGTGTTACAAGTAGAGTTGAAAGGATACCCATACCAAGCACTAGTGAACTCTGTCAGTGCCAATATCCTCGTTCTGAGAGAAATATCTGACTGCAATTGAACTATGAGTGGACAGTCACATTGGCATGCATTCATGGTGATCAGAGGTAGTATCCTACAGCCCAAGTATCCTTTAAAACACCCTTAGGGCAAGCTCAGCTGGAAGTAGCAGTCTTGCCTTGGCTACCCTACCCAGTAGTTCAGGGTTGAGATTTTCCAACCTTTGGAGCTATATGGGCCCAGCTGATGGCCTGCCATAGACAGAGAGGGGGTTCTTTCCTGAGATCTTCCCACTAGAGGACCCCCACTTATATACTGAGAGACCAAAACTACTTAAACCCCACCATCAGCGGTGGTTGGAGTAATTGTGTTGCTCTCTGAATTTAGGAGCAGTAATGGACAGAGATCTGGAGCCGGGGGATGACGGCAGTTCAAACACCCCAGACCCTTTTGATAGTCTACCTGAGTGGAGTAGTGAGGGAATCACAGGAACTTTAAATGATCCCAGTCAGAGGATGAGCCCCTCAGAGTAGTACAAGCCAGGGTTATAACTGTAGATGGCAATCCCGTGGACAACCAGGACCCCTCTAAGGTAACATTCCTGTATTTCATAATAAAGAATGACTTGTATAGGGTGGCCAAGGGAACCCTGGAGGGGGAAGAGGTAGAGCAGCCGTTAGTCCCTCATCCTTACCATAGGCAGGTCAAGCAATTAGCCCACAGTCACCTGTTAGAAGATCACTTGAGGGAGGAGAAATCCCGGGAACAGATTTTGGCCCACTTTTTCTGGCCAGGCAGTGTGCTTTTGTCAATACTGCACAACCTGCCAGCTGAGTAGTCCTGTCCCTTTTGTCCCCATGCCCATTGTCAACACCCCATTTGAGAGAGTGGCTATGGACTTTGTGCCCCGTGACCCATGGCAACAAGTATATCCTGGTTATTTTGGATTATACCACCTGCTACCCAGAGGCCATTGCCCTGTGTAATATAAAAATTACCACCATGGCCAATGCTCTGTGGGAAGTCTTTTCCCGCATGGGGATTCCTACTGAGATACTGACTGTTCAAGGCACCACTTTTATGTCTAGAGTCATGAAGCAAATGTGTACCCTGCTCAAAGTAGAGACCTTGCGGACATCAGTTTATCATCCATGGATAGATGTCTGGTGGAACACTTTAATAAGACTCTTAAGCAAATGCTGAGGACGTTTGTGGCCAAAGACGGGAGGAACTGGGATACTCTACTCCCATATGTACTGTTTGCTGTCTGGGAGGTGCCCCAGAGTTTGACAGGATTCTCTCTATTTGAATTTTTACATGGTCAGAGAGCTAGAGGCATCCTGAATGTGGTTCAGGATGCTTGGGAGGAGAAACCCAGCCTGGGGAGGAAGTTGGCCGAATATGTGCTCACCATGCAGGTGAGACTGGCGAAAGCAGATGGGGCAACCAAACTCTGCATGGAGAAGGCTCAGGTGGATCAAGCCCAAGCATACAACCAGAAGGAAGTGCAGAGAACCTTTCAGCTGGGGGACAGAGTCTTAGTCCTCCTGCCCTCCTCAGAAAGCAAACTATTGTGCAAGTGGTATGGACCTTATGAAGTGATAGAGAAGACAGGACCAGTCAATTACAAGGTGGTCCAACCAGACAAGAGGGATAAGGCAAAGATCCTCCACATCAATGTGTTAAAAAGTGGATCCCGCTGACTGCGGTGCTGATCCAAAGGGACGACTTTGGACCGGAAGTTCCAACAGAATCCAGGTCCCTGCAAGTCCCATTTGGTGATCAGCTTTCTGCCTTACTTGGAACTTGGAACTTGGAACAGTTGGTCCGTCAGAAACAGGATGTATTTTCTGGAGTGCTGGGCTGGGCCAGACCCACCTTGCAACTCATGATATTATCACTGAGCCTAGAGTGGTAGTCCAGCAACACCCATATTGGATCTGGGTTTCAGTAATGTAAGTAGTGCAGAAGCCTGTTCTCCACCCCTGCCAAACAGGCTTCCGCACTACTCACAGTACCAAAACCACAATAGCAGCATTTTTGGGTAAACTTCATTTCACTCTGAATGCTGGCAATATCACTCTTCTTGTTTCACTGGATCTGTCCTCATCTTTTGACCTTGTGGACCACTCCCTTCTCTTGTCCCATCTTGCCTCTATTGGACTTTCGGGACTGTACTCTCGTGGTTTGCTTCTTTTCTTTCTGCATACTCTTTTTCAGCCTCAATACCCTCATCCTCATCTGCTGATTTTCTCCTTTCCTATGGAGTTCCCCAGGGCTCTCTACTTTCGCCCCTTCTTTTCAGTATCTTCCTTAGCCCACTTGCCATGCTGATTCAGAGTTTCAATATAAAATTCTTCATCTACGCAGACCACATCCTCCTGCTCTTCCCTACCTCCCCTTTTCAGCCTAATCTTGGTCAACTCCAGTCCTGTCTAGCTGTTGTTTCTCTTTGACTATCAGACAATCATTTTGTTTTAAACACCTCCAACATCGTCTCTGCTCCTTCTTTGGTCCCTATTCGTTTTGACTCTCCTATTGCTACTGTTGAATCTTTCACATACCTTGGTGTTATCTTTGACTCAGCTCTATCTTTTCATCCCCAGGTTTCTGCTGTTCTTCAGCGTGGGTTCTTTTCTCTTCACTGTCTTAGGTCTATTTCAAAATGTCTGGACTTTTCTGATCTGCATACTCTGATCCAGTGGTTTACAAAGGGCTCTCCACCATCCAGCTTCGTCGGTTGCAGACCTTATAGAATGTAGCCACTTGCTTTCTTTGTAAGGCCCAGAAATTTGATTCTGTGTCTCCACTTTTATCGTCTCTCCATTGGCTCCTGATGAAATTCCAGTCTTGGTTCAAAATTACCCTAACTCGTAAAATGTTCCATTCTATTTCACCAGCCTATCTTTTGTCCCTTGACATTCCCTATACACCCTCCTGTGCACACCGTTCACTCGACTTGCCACTCTGCTTTCTTTTTTTCTGGCACCAAAACTCTGGAACAACCTCCCGCCTTCTCTGCATTCTGAACTTTCCTTCCCATACATTTTTTCACCCTTGCTTTTGGTTTTTCCCCTCCTGTGACTTAGTTGTGGGCGCTGGTTTCACCTGTAGAGAGGCAGATTTTTGTTTCATTTTATTTGTAGTATACGGTATGTGTGTTCTTATCTGAATGAGTCTTTTCTGTATTGGAGTTCCTTTCTTATATTTTATCTATTGGTTTTGTGAACCACTGCAATTTTCTGCTAGAAGTGGAGGTGTATTAAGTTCAATAATAAACATAAACAAACATCCCAGAAGCCAGCAGCAGGCCATGGTGAAAAAAGTAGCTGAGATGCTGGAACTGGGTGTTATCGATGATGAGTCCCCCATTGTGCTTATAGAAGCATCTGGTTCTGTATTGATTTTTGGAAGGTGAATGCTGTCTCCAAATTGGAGACTTACCCAATGCCAAGGGTCGATGAACTCATTGAGTAGCTGGGCAGAGCCAAGCTCATGTCGACCCTACACATGACCAAAACAATACTAACTTATGGGCATAATGCAAAGCAAAAAGCTTAGAAGAAAATGTAAACAGTGCACATTAAACCTAAAAAGACAGGAGTGGCAGGAAGCTGTTCTAAAGGTGCCAAAAGATGCTATTTAAAAGCGAGGAGTAAAACTGTATCCATTCCGATTCGGAATAATAAAATACAGATAGGCAAGGTGATGTACACTGGACAAATCACATATAAATGATGTGAAAGAAAAACCTAAAGATAAAAGGGCTCCTATAGGACTTCAAATAATGTGCTCAGTAAAAACAAACACAAACCAGATAGACCGATAAACATCTGACTAAGAGATCTGCTACAAAAAGGAAGAAGAACTGTCTATTATTATTATAGCTGAGCCTTGGTTCAAAGCCTGACTTTGGTTCAGGATTTAAAAGTGACAGAAAAAGGTTACAGGCCGGTAACTGTAATCTGAACTCTGAAGTTCCAGTAAGACTCCTGAGCTGTTGGGACACACCATGCAGGAAAATAAGGAAGGGGCTAGGGTGCAAAAACCTCATAAACAGGATGGTGCGGTTTACCAACAGGGCAGAGTCAGTTACACCCAAGAAGATATGGTCAGAAATGTAGAACTGAGTGGTCTCGCAAGAAGATTCCGAGCAATGCTAAAAAAAAGCCAAGCACGTATGGTAAATGGTACCATATATGGTCACTAAGGTGGTAACTACAATATATTATATCCAATAAGGTGTGTTACTGTCATTTTGCCTGTATCTTAAATGGGCATATAAAAAAATGAGTATACTTCCTATTTCTTTGGAGTGAGACAGTCACAGCCAGCACCTTTGTGCAAGCAGGGCTGCTCTCTCACATGAGAAACCAATCAATTGAATCTGCATTGGCAAGTAATGCTATTGCTTTCTCATAAGTAGTCTTGAATCTCTTATATTTGGAGAATAATAAATAAAAGTATTTGGTTGCTTATATATTTTCTTTGGAGTCTCAGATATAGAAGTAATTTTATGTAGCAATGTTCTGTACTCCCAGTGCGATATCACTGATCTGCTAATTGTACAAATACTTGATAAGGTTTCTAATAAAGAGCAAACTGATGCAACCTTGGGTGATTTATTTCTTCCTAGGTATTGGTGGGTGGACCACCATGTTGGGAGGGATAAATTGACCCTAAAAAAATAAAGAACACTGGCTTTATTTTTGCTTTTGATGACAATAAAGATATTTCTATATAAAAATAATAGCAAATGCTTATGACTGCCAATGTGTGATGCATTTGCAAAAAAAAAAAAAAAAAATCTATAGGCAGTGCTTTAAAAGGTGGAGAATAAAGAATATTTTAAAATGTATTTGACAGCTTCTTATATATATATATATATATATAAATAAAACTGAAAACCACTAAAACAGCATTAAAATATTGTAGTAATAAACTGTATTTTCTGGTCAGTTTTTCTACACTTTTCTATAGAATACGGTAATACATGGCCAAATTTCAAGTGATGGGTTCATCTAAACTGTTGTTGCAATCTGCCTTGGGAAGCCTGGTGTTATAAAGATGGAATATATTTTAATTAAATGGAAGTGAAATTAAACTCTCCTTTCATTGAGGCACATGGGATCACATCTTCACTTTTACTAAGGGGTGCTGAAAAATGGGCTGCGCTAGTGTAGGTGCGTGCAGATCCATTTTTCAGCGCACCTGTAAAAAAGGCCTTTTTAAAATTTTTGCCAAAAATGGGTGTGTGGCAAAATAAAAATTGGCACACGTCCATTTTGGGTCTGAAACGTTATCGCCAACCATTGACTTAGTAGTAAGATCTCACATGGTAACCATGCGGTAATTGTCTATGCACATAGAATGATGATTACTACTCGGTTTCCGTCGCACGCTGTGATAAACCACAGTGTCTGCCCTTACATGAGGAGGCCGCCAGAGGGCGCTCTCCCATGGCGCCGGGAAAATGCCCATTGTGGCCAGTGGAGGGAGCTCCAGAGAGATAGCTGGGGGAGTGAGAAGAGTCTTCTAGGCCAGATCTTTCTGGAACCAGAGGGGCGAGGTTTCAAGAGATGGGGAGGTTTAGTGAACACCTCATAAATAGCTTCCTCTCAGTAGAGGAAGGAGTTTTGCCCGAGGGAGAGGAGATGGGAGCCTGGAGACCGGAAGCCTGAACTGTGTGTTCAAAGGACTGTGTGTCCCAAGTACAGGCAAGGTAAAGCAGGCTGCAAGGCCTGGGGTTAGCAGTCCCCAAAATACTGATGTTGGAACTGTGAAGGGTTTAAAAAGAACAAACAGCCATGGGGTGGAGGATAGGACCGTAAGGTTAATGTGAGTAAAGAAGGTCCTATCCAGGGGAAGAGGCTGTTATACCCTGAGACCCAGTTGTCCCCAGTAAATGGTCTCAGGGGGTGAATCGCAGTAACAGAATAATAAGGGGAAAGCCAGGAACTAGACTGTAGCCTAGTTCCAATAAACTGAATTTACATATGATCAGCTTAATCTGCATATTTCTGTGAGCAAAGGGATCCGCGCTATCTTCCAGAGGAAGGGGACCAGAGGGCCCACCAGAAGAACTGGTAAAGGTGGGTCGGTTACCAGGAGATACAGCGGGGAGGCCGGGCCAGGCCTGAAGGTTAATGAAGAGGTCACCCTGAGGGAAAGGGGAGGACCAAACATAGAGGCCCGAGTCAACAAAGACAGAGCAGTCTGGTTTCAAGGTGGTTCTCTGAATCAAAGGACTGGCTAGATACAGGCATAAGCCACTAGAGGGCCACTGTCCACCTGAGAGCACTCCTGTGAACTTACAAATGGCACCCCAGATGGGACCTTGTTGAAATAATCACCTGAGGACAAGGACATCAGAGAATCCCTGCTACCCTTGGCCATTGAATACAACTGTCTGAAAGTTGAAGCCAAGGGAAGAGCAGAGGGTTGGTTGGACCCAGGTAGTAATTGTATCCCCAGGGAAGTGTGCAGAAAGGCCTACAGGCTGGTTCTGGGGGACCAGAGAACTCAAAGTAAAGCCGAGGGCAAAAAGGCGTCAGTCTCCAGAGGAGGTCTCCTGTGTGGGGATAGTGGGAGCAGTCAAGTTCCAGAGGCGAGTCGGCGGAGTTCCACGAGGTCTCCTGTGTGGAGATAGAGGGAGCAGTCAAGTTCCGGAGGCAAGTCGGTGGAGTTCCATGAGGTGTCCTGTGTGGGGATAGTGGGAGCGGTCGAGTTCCGGAGGAGGGCTGGAGGAGTTCCAGAGACCAGACGAGTGGCCAGAGTGTGGTGGTGGTGTCCAGGAGGTTCCTGATGCCCGTCAAGGGAGCCAACGCTGACAAAGGCGCATTACCCGCCTACCCAGGTAAAGGGTACCTAGGGGGGAGGCGAGGGAGGATCCAGTAAGCTGAGAAGAGCAGTTCTTGGGAAAGGATAGAAAGGCTTGTTCTTGTGGAGATTCTGGTACGAGTTTAAGAAGTAGAGCAAGTGTAGGACCAGGGAAACAGACAGTCCGCACTTGGATATCTCTCTTGTGTTGCAGGCTACATCCCCATCAGACGGTCGAGAAGGACGTCGGAGCCATGGGAGGGCGGAGCCGGTTCAGAATGAAGAGAAAAGTCCAGAGGCCCAAGGAGCCGGAGCCCAAGTCGCCAGCAGAAGGAATGGACATGGCAGAGTTGGACACCATGATCCAGGTTCTGGGACTTGGAGGGGGACTGTGTTTAGAGACTGATGGGACAGTGTTTAAGCCTGAAGGGGTGTCTGGGGAAGACAGAACCCCGAGGAGAAGAGAAGTGATTGAGCCAGAGTGTTACCAATATGGGGAAATGGGCCATGTTGGAGAGTGGTGTCTGGCAGTATGCAGTTCAGAGGATGAGCTGGGAGACTGGGAGGAGATAGGAAATCCTACAGTCAGTTGGTTGGGGTTAAGTGACATGGCAGGCAAGAGGAAGCCCAAAGGCCATGGGAGTCGGGAGGTGACCCATTCCTCAGGGGCGGAGTGCATGGTTAGGCCGGGAACCCAAGGGGAAAGAGGTGTCTGTAGGGAAGAGGGTCAGGAGGAACCCGCTGCAGGGAGAGCACTCAATGTCCCAGGGAGAGGGAATGCCACAAACCTGAAAAGTGCCAAGAGGGAGGATGGGTGCCTGGACAAGGAAGGAAAACCCCAGTTGCAGGATAGTGAAAGTCCTGGTAAGAAGGGTAAACCCTCTAGGAAAGGGAAAGGGGGTGTAGGCCCAGGTGAGAACTTCCCAGGTGACAGGATAAAGAGTAGTCCTGATTGTGAAGGGGAAGTCAATGTACACTGTGAGCAGGGGGGTGAGACCGCTGAAGATAAAGTAGGCTGCCCATGCTACGGTGAGGACCGGGCAGTATTTCCAGGGGGTGGGGAACCAGGGAGAGTTGCCCCAAAGGAGAAATACTGGGAGGCCCGGGAAAAGAATGAGGACCCGCTGTTAAAATCCCTTACAGAGAGTGTCTGGCAAATAGAAGGGGAATTACAGGCCCTATGTAAACCGGGGGAAGTCTATAGGCACCCGGAGCAATGTCTGAGGGAGGTCCTGGAACTAAACAAAGGACTAATGGTAACTTTAGTGGGCCATATACAGCAGCAGCAGGAGGCGTCCCAGAAGGCGATGGAGAATTGTCTGAGGGAGAATGAACAGAAATGGGTCCTATTCGAGTCAGCTTGTAAGGAAGAGATGGCTGCTTCAAGGCAGGCCTTAGAGGCCGAACTGGCAGAGTCCCTTAGGCAGAAGGAAGGCTGTGAGGCACTGCTAGCCACGGTTAGGGCTGAGCTGTGCACAGAAGTTAAGCTAAGGGAGGAAAGGGAAGCAGAAGTAGCCCAGCTTACAACTACCTTGAAAAAGACCCAAGTCTTAAATGAGACCCAATTAGCAAAGCTGCAGTCCACCCATGAACAGGAGATAAGGGACCTCACAGACAAATTGCAACAAGACCAGGAGCAGAGGGTATCCCTAATTACAGCTGAGTTCCAGAATGCTCGCCAGGAGTGGCATAAAGAGCAGGAGGCCCTGAGGGAAAATATTAAGGAGATGGGTAAACTACAGCACTCAGCTATAAGAGAGCTGAGGGGAAGTTTGACCCAGGTGAAAGGGTGGTTAAGAGAATTAAAGGGCCAGCAGGAAAGTCAGCTGAGGGAAGTACAGCAGGGGTATGGTTGAGCTGTGGCAGAGGTAACGATGGCCTTGCAGCAGACCCAAGCTGAGTGGGCTGTAGAGAGACAGCAAGCCAAAGAGGCCACAGAAAGGGCAGAAAGATGCAGGGAGGCCATGGAAGAGAAGTGCAGAGTGCTGACTCTAGCAGTCGATGTGCTCTTCCAGGATGAGCAAGGGAAGTTAAG
Organism: Microcaecilia unicolor; assembly: GCF_901765095.1. Lineage (NCBI taxonomy): Eukaryota > Metazoa > Chordata > Amphibia > Gymnophiona > Siphonopidae > Microcaecilia > Microcaecilia unicolor. Next base: position 340,984,920 of record NC_044031.1, on the reverse strand, counting down.
AGCGCTTCAGGAAGCCCACTCCTGCATTGTAGCCCTACAGGAAAAGCTCAAGGGGAAGGAGCGACCAGGAGGGGTCAGTCAACTCCTACCCATGAGTAAGGGTCAGGATAGGGAGAGGCAGAAGGACCCAGGAAGAGTTAAATTAAGTAAACTCCTGTCCATGAGTAGGGGTCAGGATAGGGAGAGTCTGAAGGGCCCTGTTAAACCCACACGGAGGGGTGGTGTAAAGTCTAAGAAGTGTGAGAAACCCCAGAAGGGCCAGCAGAAAAGGTAAGAGGCGGCCCAGGGGAAGGGTAGGCTCAGGCCCCAGAAGAAAGGGTTGATCCTAGGGCCCAGATACCGCACAGTAGAATCGGGGGCGGAAAGAGCTCCTAGGCAGGGGACCCCGGCTCAGGAAGGGTGCCAGGGGGAGGCTAGATCACCCAGAGGCTGGGGGAAGTCTTGTGCTAAAAGTGGTTATCCTAGTCCAAAAGGGAGGGAAAGGAAACACTTAAAAGTCTCAGGGAAAAGGAGACTTAGAACCCTACACACAACCCACAAAGGTCAGTCAGGGCCTAGGGGGCGTAGAAGTGCAGCCCAGGGTTGTAGAAAACAGGAGGGTAGGCTTAGAAGTTGCCCTGAGGGGATAAGAAAACTAGGTTTTAGGAAAGTATGCCAGAAACCCACAGTGAAGATGGGGGTGTACCCATGGGCTAGGAAAGTAGGGGAAGAGATTAGGCGCCGAGGCCTAGGAAGGCGTAGAAAGAAAGGATTAGGGATTTTTGAGTTTCTAGGGGTTACAGAGGAAGGTCCCCTAGAGCAAAGCAGAGCCTTTGTGGTAAGGCGGACCACTGGGTACAAAGCCTTCCTGAGAATCCCTCCTAAGTAACAGGGGAGAGAAGGAACCTGACCCCGAGATGAGTTAGGGGAGTCAGGAATTGCTGCTCCTCAAAGAAGAGATTTGAAGGAGCAGCAATATCTTAAGGGTGGGGGTATGTGATAAACCACAGTGTCTGCCCTTACATGAGGAGGCCGCCAGAGGGCGCTCTCCCATGGCGCCGGGAAAATGCCCATTCTGGCAAGTAGAGGGAGCTCCAGAGAGATAGCTGGGGGAGTGAGAAGAGTCTTCTAGGCCAGATCTTTCTGGAACCAGAGGGGCGAGGTTTCAAGAGATGGGGAGGTTTAGTGAACACCTCATAAATAGCTTCCTCTCAGTAGAGGAAGGAGTTTTGCCCGAGGGAGAGGAGATGGGAGCCTGGAGACCGGAAGCCTGAACTGTGTGTCTCAAGTACGGGCAAGGTAAAGCAGGCTGCAAGGCCTGGGGTTAGCAGTCCCCGAAATACTGATTTTGGAACTGTGAAGAGTTTAAAAAGAACAAACAGCCGTGGGGTGGAGGATAGGACCATAAAGTTAATGTGAGTAAAGAAGGTCCTATCCAGGGGAGGAGGCTGTTATACCCTGAGACCCAGTTGTCCCCAGTAAATGGTCTCAGGGGGTGAATCGCAGTAACAGAATAATAAGGGGAAAGCCAGGAACTAGACTGTAGCCTAGTTCCAATAAACTGAATTTACATATGATCAGCTTAATCTGCATATTTCTGTGAGCAAAGGTATCCGCGCTATCTTCCAGAGGAGGGGGACCAGGGGGCCCACCAGAAGAACTGGTAAAGGTGGGTCGGTTACCAGGAGATACAGCGGGGAGGCCGGGCCAGGCCCGAAGGTTAATGAAGAGGTTACCCTGAGGGAAAGGGGAGGACCAAACATAGAGGCCCGAGTCAACGAAGACACACAGAAGTCTGGTTTTAAGGTGGTTCCCTGAATCAAAGGACTGGCCAGGTACAGGCATGAGCCACTAGAGGGCCACTGCCCACCTGAGAGCACCCCTGTGGGCTTACAACACAGAAAAATAAAAATTATTTTCTGGCACATGTAGTGACATGCATAAATGAAATTACCACCTGGGCCACACGGTAGCCAGACGATAACTCCAAATTGACGCATGTAGGACGTGCATACGTACCTACACAGCTTAGTAAAAGGGCCCCTTCATCTCTTTTGTAGAAGTTTACATTTTAGATACATAAATGGATTATTCTGTTTTAAGCATGTTTCAGAGACAACTGGTTTTATAAATTAAAATAATAAATATTTTGTTTCATGCAGATCTCTCATTTGTTTAAACATAACTAAATGGGTTATAAGCCCCTAATGCGGTCCAATGGTTTTCTTCTTTGTTTTCTTGTGATGACATTTACTATGCCAAAACTGAAAACTCTTATCTCTTCTTTCTGGTGGATAATAAAAGGAGCTCATTGTGACTACTGTTCACCCTAAAAGGTTGTTTTGTGGCTGTACAAGAGGAATTGTGATATTGCATAATTTGTGTGTTTGTGTTCCTAGTCATGTATTCAAAGGTTATGTAATCCATTCAAGAAAGGCAGTTAATCATTTAACTTATTAGTGCAACATAACCACATAGGCATGGTATGGTCGCATTTTCAATATGGTAATACTAGAACCAAGGAACAGGTTATGTTGAGTTAGTCGTCACTGGACCAAAACTTGCTTTGCTTGTGTCATCACCATCCTGTAGGATAGGCAGTGTCTTAAAAGGTGGAGGATAAAGGATTTTTTTTTTTACATTTAAATCCCACATTATCCCAAGCACATTTGGGTTCAATGTGGCTTATATTTGAAAAAACAGTGAGACCGAATAATAGAATTCAGTAATATCATCTGAGCAAGTCAATGGATGTGTCTGAAACATTTAACAAAGTTGAGATTAGCATTTATACTCAACTGGCCATTTAAAAGTCTGTCCTTTAATGATGCCACATGTTCAGGAATCATATCCATAAGTATAGACAGTTATTCAAACATTATCACATGCACACACCAGAACAGGCATCCATACACATATTGCAAAAGTAAACAACAACTTCTACAGAGTACATCCAAAACTTTGGGGCACTTTTACTAAAAGATTGTTGCGTGGCAACCCGGAACTACTGCTGGCCTAATGTGGCTGTCGGCAGCAGTTCTGCCTCCAGCTCTTACCATTTCCAGCGCTGCTAGATTTAAAAATATGTACAGTGGTGGAAATAAGTATTTGATCCCTTGCTGATTTTGTAAGTTTGCCCACTGACAAAGACATGAGCAGCCCATAATTGAAGGGTAGGTTATTGGTAACAGTGAGAGATAGCACATCACAAATTAAATCCGGAAAATCACATTGTGGAAAGTATATGAATTTATTTGCATTCTGCAGAGGGAAATAAGTATTTAATCCCTCTGGCAAACAAGACCTAATACTTGGTGGCAAAACCCTTGTTGGCAAGCACAGCGGTCAGACGTCTTCTGTAGTTGATGATGAGGTTTGCACACATGTCAGGAGGAATTTTGGTCCACTCCTCTTTGCAGATCATCTCTAAATCATTAAGAGTTCTGGGCTGTCGCTTGGCAACTCGCAGCTTCAGCTCCCTCCATAAGTTTTCAATGGGATTAAGGTCTGGTGACTGGCTAGGCCACTCCATGACCCTAATGTGCTTCTTCCTGAGCCACTCCTTTGTTGCCTTGGCTGTATGTTTTGGGTCATTGTCGTGCTGGAAGACCCAGCCACGACCCATTTTTAAGGCCCTGGCGGAGGGAAGGAGGTTGTCACTCAGAATTGTACGGTACATGGCCCCATCCATTCTCCCATTGATGCGGTGAAGTAGTCCTGTGCCCTTAGCAGAGAAACACCCCCAAAACATAACATTTCCACCTCCATGCTTGACAGTGGGGACGGTGTTCTTTGGGTCATAGGCAGCATTTCTCTTCCTCCAAACACGGCGAGTTGAGTTCATGCCAAAGAGCTCAATTTTTGTCTCATCTGACCACAGCACCTTCTCCCAATCACTCTCGGCATCATCCAGGTGTTCACTGGCAAACTTCAGACGGGCCGTCACATGTGCCTTCCGGAGCAGGGGGACCTTGCGGGCACTGCAGGATTGCAATCCGTTATGTCGTAATGTGTTACCAATGGTTTTCGTGGTGACAGTGGTCCCAGCTGCCTTGAGATCATTGACAAGTTCCCCCCTTGTAGTTGTAGGCTGATTTCTAACCTTCCTCATGATCAAGGATACCCCACGAGGTGAGATTTTGCGTGGAGCCCCAGATCTTTGTCGATTGACAGTCATTTTGTACTTCTTCCATTTTCTTACTATGGCACCAACAGTTGTCTCCTTCTCGCCCAGCGTCTTACTGATGGTTTTGTAGCCCATTCCAGCCTTGTGCAGGTGTATGATCTTGTCCCTGACATCCTTAGACAGCTCCTTGCTCTTGGCCATTTTGTAGAGGTTAGAGTCTGACTGATTCACTGAGTCTGTGGACAGGTGTCTTTCATACAGGTGACCATTGCCGACAGCTGTCTGTCATGCAGGTAACGAGTTGATTTGGAGCATCTACCTGGTCTGTAGGGGCCAGATCTCTTACTGGTTGGTGGGGGATCAAATACTTATTTCCCTCTGCAGAATGCAAATAAATTCATATACTTTCCACAATGTGATTTTCCGGATTTAATTTGTGATGTGCTATCTCTCACTGTTACCAATAATCTACCCTTCAATTATGGGCTGCTCATGTCTTTGTCAGTGGGCAAACTTACAAAATCAGCAAGGGATCAAATACTTATTTCCACCACTGTATATACTGCTGGGGCAGCACAAGAGCCCTTACTGCCACCGTAATGGGTGGCGGTAAGTGCTCCCCTCCTGCATGTGCCTCCAATGCTGCTGGGCAGCTGCTGCAGCTAATCTGCCAGAGAAGCTGCGGCGGTGGCAATTTGGCAAACAATAAATGTATTGGATCATGAGATCTCTCTGCAGTACCTATGGCTGCTGACCCTGCCTCTTTGAGGTCACTTCCAGAGCAGAGCCAGCAGCCACAGGTAATTAGGCCCTGTGATCTTAATATTTTTATTTTATCCTGCCTTGGCTTTTTTTTGTTTTACTTTTTTGTGCTGCTGCTAGTTTGGAGCAGGCTCAGGAGCAGCAGAATTGGGGGGGGGGGGGGAGACATGAAATGTTTATAAAGGAGAGAAGGAAGCCAGGAGCACTGAATGGAAGGGAGCAAGAGGAGGCAGATACCCTTGAAGCAGGCCATAGGCCGAAACACAGTACTGTGTTGGGTCTTTAATCAATAAATCTTCTCAAGCATCCAGATTGTTCTCTTAATTTCTGGAGTCCGTTGTCCATATACCACTTCCCTTTTTATCAGGACAGGATACTGTAACAGCAGTATACTGTACTGACCTGAGGAAAAGGTTTTGGTCTCTGAAAGCTAAATGTATTAGTGAAATAAAATGGTATTATCTTATTTTCCATATTTGTTTTATTTCTGTTTGTAAAGTGGTGATTGGTATTTGTTAGTTTTTTCAAATTTACATCTGTTATCTTTATATTTTGCGCAGTACTAGGGAACATACATACTGTAAGAAGGAAGAGACTGTCCTACCCTGGTTAGGCCCCTAGAGGGCGTAGTTCCCCTAAAATGTCCAGGGAAAAGGGCTGGGTGAGGTGCTGAAGGGAGCCAGAAAGGGGAGGTATAGCTGGAGGTCGCTAGGACCGGGGCGAGTCCTGGAGGATAGCTGGAGGTCGCTAGGACCGGGGAGAGTCCTGGGGATAGAAACAGGTGCAGCAGGTTATGGGCTGGGTCCTGTTTGGCTATTAACTACTTATACTCCTCCTGAGTTGTGAAGGGAGGGAGGAGAGCTGGCAGCTGGAAAAGAGAGCTGGTAACTAAAGCAAAGAGGAATCCCCATGAGAAGTACTGGCTGTGCCCTTTGGACTGGTGGTAGAACTGGGTGTTCCCAAGAAGGAAGCTGGCTGGGGGAAGAAGGCCCTAGAGTGCCAGGTAGAAGAACTATGGGTTCAAAGAGGTACTGTGTGTCCCAGCTGAAAAGCCTGTGTGTCTAGAACAGTGAAGAGGGACTGTGTGTCCGGAGACTGAGTTAGTACTGAGCCCAAATGGATGTGTGAGAGGGCTCAGGGGGAAGAAATCTATGGACATTGAACTGTGCAAGAAGAAATGTTTAAAATGGAAGATTGCACTGAGTAGGAAGAAATGAAATGGTTAAGCTGGAAGAACTGTTGTAGCTTGTGAAAGTGTTTTAAGCTAAAAGAAGTGTGCCCCAGAGGCTGGAATAAAGTTGTGTATGAAAATAGCCTGATTGGTGAAACCTGACTGTGTTTGCTTTTTGAGAAGCAGGTCACCCTGAGCAGAAAAGGGTGGTAGATTAATTTGCATAAATCTGCATACTGAGAACCAGCTCACCCTGAGTGAAAGAGGGACCTGGGATCCTGAGGTGGGAGCTTCATCATCATCACAGTAGCCTCATTATTTTCACAATTGGTGGCAGTGGTGGGATATTCACTGAACATCCACGTGGGAGCAGTGGAGTCCAGGTCAGACCAGATGAGGGGTCGGCGTGAGATGGAGGTGTACCTGGAGGTTCCAGAGGGGCTGCACCATCGGACGGCCAGGAAGGATGGAGGCCGGAGAAGCTGGAGAAAAGTTCAAGCCAGAGAAGAGAAGTCCAGAGCACTCACCGGAGTCGATTACCGCTGGAGAGGATCTATTAAAGAAGAACATTAAGAACCAGGTTTTGGGACTTGCAGGGGGAGGGTCAAAAAAGGGACTGATTGCAGGGGCCCAGCCTGGGGGGAGCATGGTAGCGGCGGGCACCCTAGTGAGAGGGAAGGGCCAGGGCCATGCGAGGTGCTAAGAGAAGAGTCGTCAGGTGACCCCTTTCTCGGAGGGATCGTGGTGAGGTCGGAAGCCCCAGGCGGTAGGAGGTGGCTGCAGTTGGAGGGTCAGACAGGACCTGCTGCGGTTAGGCACCTCAGGTCCCTGGGAACGGGGGGAGGGGCCAAGCCATGTGAGGTGCTAAGAGAAAGATAAAGGGACCTAGGCGGGCTAGGTGACCCCTCCCTCGGAGGGCTCATGGTAGCGTCGGGTGGCCCAAGAGGCGGGAGGGGGCTGCAGGAGAAGAGGGTCAGGAAGGGCCCGCTGCAGCGGAAACCCCTCAGGCCTGGTGAATGGGAGGGGCCCGGGGCCATGGGATGTGCGAAGAGGGGGATGAGGAGCCTAGATGGGGGTTGGTGAGACCCAGGGATAGAACAGGGAGGAGCCTGGAAAAGTGTATGCCCTCATGGAAGAATTGCTGCTCCTCAGTGGAAAAGGCTTACAGAGTTGCTGAGGTTGAGCAGCAATTATCTTAAGGGTGGGGGTATGTAAGAAGGAAGAGGCTGTCCTACCCTGGTTAGGCCCCTAGAGGGCGTAGTTCCCCTAAAATGTCCAGGGAAAAGGGCTGGGTGAGGTGCTGAAGGGAGCCAGAAAGGGGAGGTATAGCTGGAGGTCGCTAGGACCGGGGCGAGTCCTGGAGGATAGCTGGAGGTCGCTAGGACCGGGGAGAGTCCTGGGGATAGAAACAGGTGCAGCAGGTTATGGGCTGGGTCCTGTTTGGCTATTAACTACTTATACTCCTCCTGAGTTGTGAAGGGAGGGAGGAGAGCTGGCAGCTGGAAAAGAGAGCTGGTAACTAAAGCAAAGAGGAATCCCCATGAGAAGTACTGGCTGTGCCCTTTGGACTGGTGGTAGAACTGGGTGTTCCCAAGAAGGAAGCTGGCTGGGGGAAGAAGGCCCTAGAGTGCCAGGTAGAAGAACTATGGGTTCAAAGAGGTACTGTGTGTCCCAGAGGAAAAGCCTGTGTGTCTAGAACAGTGAAGAGGGACTGTGTGGCCGGAGACTGTGTGTCCGGGGACTGAGTTAGTACTGAGCCCAAATGGATGTGTGAGAGGGCTCAGGGGGAAGAAATCTATGGACATTGAACTGTGCAAGAAGAAATGTTTAAAATGGAAGATTGCACTGAGTAGGAAGAAATGAAATGGTTAAGCTGGAAGAACTGTTGAAGCTTGTAGCTTGTGAAAGTGTTTTAAGCTAAAAGAAGTGTGCCCCAGAGGCTGGAATAAAGTTGTGTATGAAAATAGCCTGATTGGTGAAACCTGACTGTGTTTGCTTTTTGAGAAGCAGGTCACCCTGAGCAGAAAAGGGTGGTAGATTAATTTGCATAAATCTGCATACTGAGAACCAGCTCACCCTGAGTGAAAGAGGGACCTGGGATCCTGAGGTGGGAGCTTCATCATCATCATCACAGTAGCCTCATCATTTTCACAATACATACATCATCACTATCACTGATGGGGGGGGGGGGGGAGGTTAAAAAATGATCGGCCCCGGGTGTCAAATACGCTAGATATGCCATTGTCTATATACAAACATACAGCTTGGAGATGATAAAAAAGCAAAAAAAAAACCATACCATACACATCCAAACAGACTGTAAGAATAAATACATACATACAACAAAACTGGAAAATGTTGGTACATTTAGACTGACTCTGGGCAGAACTTCTGCATGAATGTAGCTCTTACCTCATTATTCAATACCACTCTTTTAGATAGTAGTAATAAAAAAAATAAGTGCATTTTTATAATATACCACTGCATTCCCCAAAACAAAAGGAGCAAATTCCCATGTACCATCTTTCTCTTTTGAGCAAACACAGGAAAAAAAAAAAGATTTTAAATGCTCCCAGGTTACAACCTAATTTAGGGCTGTGTTTACTAAGATGCACTAGTGTTTTTAGCATGCGCCTGCAATTAGTACGCACTAAACATTAGCGCATGTTAACATTTAAGTGCACGCTAAAAACGCTAGCGTGCCTACAGTGCGGCTTAGTAAACATGGCCTTAAGATTAAAAAAAACCCTTTGTACTTAAAAACAAAAACTCTGAATATTGAGAACCTGATTCTTACAACATGATTCAAACCGCATTGAAATGGAGAACTAGTGGGTTAACAAGCATCATATTGATATTGGATATTGATACTGATGTCTGTTTTGGTGGTCCTTTACTAGGGGAAAATATCTCAGCACTAATAGGTGCGCCTATAACAGCCCCTTTAAATTACACAATAATTACGATTTAGGACAAATTACTACTCTAACTGATGAAAGGTTATTCCGTTGTGAAGCATATAGATGTATAAAGAGGAACTATCACAAACCAGCACGTTTCTAAATATAACTGAGATAAAATAACAATGAATAAGGACAACGTGGATACAGCAGCTGATAGCCTCCTTGCCGGGACGGTGTAAAAGCCAGATCTGAGTGATCCCCGGGATCTTCTGGATCTGCTAAGTACTACTTTAAGACGAGCATATCTTTGTTTTGATGGCCGCCGCTGCTTACAGTATGCAGCGATCACCAGCCATAACCCAGCTTCGGTTCTCTAGTCCCCTCTTTCCGTAGTGAATCTTCAAGGAGGTTAAACCAAGGAGGTTTAATAGAGTGGAGTGGAAGTGAGCCTATCTAGTCCACTGTAAGTAAGGAAGACATTTGATTAATCTTTGTTTCTACTCCCCCACGCAGCCGTCATTGCCGTTCAATCAAAACACAGCAAGCAAATCTATGAGCTGCTACATCCACGTTGTTGTTCTTTATTGTTGGTCCATCTGTAACAAGTCTAATGCAGTTTTTGTTGGATAGGAAGTGCATTACAAGGTGAAGGAAAAAAAGACATAATTGTATATCACTAAAACAACTTCAAAAATCATTATAGCTAGTAGAAACAGCAATTATAAATTCTGTAGTTTATGCTCATTTTTCTTCACTGTGCTTCTATACAATTCAGATGGCCAGATTTCAGTGAGAATTTTCTGTTTCCTGATGGGTTCATCTTTACTGTTGTTGTAATCTGCCTTGGGCAGCCTGGTGTTTATAAAGACGATGGAATATATTGAAATTAAATGGAAGTAGAATTAAACTCTCCATTCATTGGGGCACATAGAATCACATCTTCATCTAGTTTGTAGAAAGTTTACCTTTTAGATACACAAATGGATTATACACAAATTGATTATTCTGTTTTGAATTTGTTTCAGGGGCAAGTGGTTTTATAAGTCCAAATAAAAATAAATATTTTGTTCCATGCAGATCGCTTTTGTTTAAACAGGACTACATGGGCTATAAGCCCCATTGGTTTTCTTATACAGTGGAGGAGTAGCCTAGTAGTTAGTGCAGCGGACTTTGATCCTGGGGAACTGAGTTCAATTCCCACTGCAGCTCCTTGCAGTGTTGCCAGGTGGGCGGTTTTACCGCCCAATTGGGCGGTTTTCCGCGACCCGCCGCGGGAAATTTTTGCCCGCGGCGGGTTGCGGTTTTTTGGGCTGGTTTTTGTGCTTCGGGCGGTTTTTTCGGCCGCGGGGGGGCGGGGTTAGTGACGTTTTGGGGTGGGGTTAATGACGTTTTGGGCGGGGTTAGTGACGTGGGAGGCGGGGCCGATGACGTGGGAGGCGGGGCCGATGACGGGGAGGCGGGGCCGATGACGGGGAGGCGGGGCCGATGACGTGAGAGGCGGGGCCGATGACGGGGAGGCGGGGCCGGTGACGTGGGAGGCGGGGCCGGTGACGTGGGAGGCGGGGCCGGTGACGGCGGGGGCGGGGTTGATGACGGCGGGGGCGGGGGTGATGACGCAGGGGTGGGGGTGTCAGGGGCGGGGTTTGTGTTTGGGCGGTTTTTGGGCTGGTTTTTGGGCTCCAGTGGGCTGGAAAAAAATTTTCCACCTGGCAACCCTGGCTCCTTGTGACTCTGAGCAAGTCACTTAACCCTCCATTGCCCCTGGTACAAAATAAGTACCTGAATATATGAAGTAAACCTCTCTGAATGTTACAAAAAAAACCTCAGAAAGGCAGTATATCAAGTCCCATATCCCTTTCCCTTATATTTTCTTCTTGTGATAAATTATACTGTGCCAAAACTGAAAACTCTTATCTCTATTGGTAGCAAATAGGAGGGTCCGGACTCCGGGAGAATAATCTTCAACGTTAAATACAGTCTGCTTAAAAAAAAAAATTGTAGGGTACATGTAAAATGTCCATATCTAAACGACTGGGCAAAGAAAAAAATTAACTTTTAAAGGTTGTGTAATTGAGTCCGGGAGGATCCTGCTGTATTCGTCTTTTACCTGCTTTGGGTGTACTAATATGGCGACTGCGGGGAACCGGCTTCAACAGTGTGATGTCATGTCGTCTCCTGTTCTTTCTCCAACTTCTTTGGTCTTGAGTACTGTCGGAGGCGGGGCTTGGTCTTGTTTCCCCGCCCAATCTGTGTTTTAGTTCCTGGATGGCAACGTGAACGTGACTTCTTTAATCTTCTGATTTCGGCTTGCTGTTGGACTGGTGTTGTAGCTGGTTCTGGACATGGTACCGTCGCCACTTCCTATCCCAACTTGGTTGCTGCTCTTTTTTATCTCTTCAGCAGTAAGTATTCCCGGTCCCTACCATCCAGCTTGGGCTTCCAGAAGCGTGCAGTGCTGCTTTGCATGATATGTCCACTTCTGTTGGGTTTTACAGTGCTTCACGAAGCTGTATAACCTGGTACTGAGACAGCATAAACAGAATATACACCAGGGTGCAGTGTTTGTAACTGTCCCTTTTAATGGGGGACTTGTTCCGGAAAAAAATTGATCTGCAGAGCTTACCGGAATTGCTTTTCGGGGATATCCTAGGCTTTGGTGCAGTGGGTTCGTGCATGTATCGTGACTGTCACGTAAAGAACAGCCCCCTGCTCTGTCTGCATTAGCCCCCATACTTGTCTTCCCAGGCAGGCTGCAGGGATGAGGCTGGAATCGAGATCTACTCTGTTCCCTTTTTGTTTCCCTGCAGTCCTCCCCCATGTGCAGGGAACAAATAAGGAAGGGTATCTCTTAATGTTAGTATGGCATTTTATACCCTTTAGTTACCTACTAGAATACGATTTACCAGTGGAAGTACTCGCTGAATGCACTAGTATAGGGCAGTAAATGTTACGTCTGTTAAACATGGTGAGGCCATGATCATATGACTCATGTTACTCAGGTGACAAACTTGGCCTAAAGTCAGATTGGATTGAACTCGCACTTTTTTTACAGTAATAATTCAAAGTGTGTTAGAAACACTTTCTTGAGGCAATAGAGGATTAAGGCCCTGATGCTGAAAAGTAAATGTGGGTGCTAGATGTCAGTGCTGTACTAGCGCCTGCACTTGCGTAGAATGTTCAGAGGCTCAGAGTGCGGGCACAGATGAGCACGCAGCTGAACAGCGCAAGTAGCATGCTAATGTAGTCAAGCTCATGTTAATGAGGTAATTTTGTATTCCTCCTTAATGCACAGAAAAGAGCACCTGAAACAAAACTGCTTTACGCTGCAAAAAATAATGTCAGGTCAGAGCAGGCGTAAGGGTGTTGAAATAACTTTGTATCGTCAGCAAATTTAATTACCTCACTAGTTTCGCCCATCTCTAAATAATCTATAAGTATGTTAAAAAGTAGCGGTCCCAGCACAGACCCCTGAGGAACCCCACTTTCTACCCTTATCCTTTGAGAATACTGACCGTTTAACCCTACTCTGTTTTCTATGTTTTAACCAGTTTTTAATCCACAATAGGACACTACTTCCCAGTGGCGATCCTAGGTCAGCTGCCACCCGGGGCGGATCACTGCTGCGCATCAAGCCCCCCCTCCCTGGCGCATCAAGCCCCCCCCCCCTCCCCGGGTGCATTCTTGGCTGCTGGAGGGTGCAGAGAGCAGCTGCGCGCTTGTCGGCTCCCTCTGCCCCGGAACAGGAAGTAACCGGGGCAGAGGGAGCAGGGAGCCAGCGAGCCAACAGGCGCGCAGCTGCTCTGTGCACCCTCCAGCAGCGTGCACCTGGGGCGGACCTCCCCCACCACCCCGCCCTACCCCACTGCTATCTCTATCCCATGACTCTCCAATTTCTTCTGGAGTCTTTCATGAGGTACTTTGTCAAACGCCTTTTGAAAATCCAGATACACAATATCAACCAGCTCGCCTTTATCCACATGTTTGTTTACCTCTTCAAAGAAATGTAATAGATTGATGAGGCAAGATTTCTCTTCACTAAATCCATGCTGGCTTTGTCTCATTAATCCATGCTTTTGAATATGCTCTGTAATTTTGTTCTTTATAATAGTCTCTACCATTATGCCTGGAGCCAACGTCAGGCTCACTGGTCTATAATTTCTCGGGTCCCCTCAGGAACCTTTTTAAAATATCGGCGTTACATTGGCTACTCTCAAATCTTCCAGTACCACGCTTGATTTTAAAGATAATTTACATATTACTAACAATAGTTCCGCCAGTTCATTTTTCAATTCTATCAGTACTCTGGGATGAATACCATCCGGTCCAGGAGATTTGTTACTCTTCAATTTGTCAAATTGCCCCATTATATCCTGTAGGTTTATAGAGATTTCATTCAGTTTCTACGACTCGTCAGTTTCGAATACCATTTCTGGCACCGGTATCCCTCCCAAATCTTCCTAGGTGAAGACCGAAGCAAAGATTGAATTTAATCTCTCCACTACGGCTTGGTCTTCCCTGATCATCTAGCGGTCCAAACAATTCTTTTGCCTAGTTCCTAAGAAACCTAAAACCTTCCTCCCTGCACCATCATCTCATCCACGCATTGAGACTCCAGAGCTCTGCCTGTCTCTTGGGGCCTGCGAGTGTAACGGGTTGCACTTCAGAAAATGCTACCCAGAGGTTCTGGATTTGAGCTTTCTACCTAAGAGCCTAAATTTGGCTTCCAGAACCTCTCTCCTACATTTTCCTATGTCATTGGTACCCACATGTACCAAGACAGCCTGCTGCTCCCCAGCACTATCTAAAATCCTATCTAGGTGATGTGTGAGGTCTGCCACCTTCGCACCAGGCAGGCAAGAGACCAGGTAATCCTCGCGTCCAGCAGCCACCCAGCTATCTACATGCCTAATAATCGATTCACCAACTACAACAGCTGTCCTAACCCTTCCTACCTGGGCAGTAGCTCCTGGAGAGACATCCTTGGTGCGAGAGGATTTTGCATTCCCTGGTGTTCTGGTCCTGTCTACAGGATTACTTCCAGCCTCACCAGGGTGATGCTGTCATTTTTAGGAGGCCTCCCTCCTCCAAGGCAGCACAGGGGCTGCCAGATTGGAGGTGGGACTTCTCTACAACATCCCTATAGGCCTCCTCTATGTACCTCTCTGTCTCCCTCAGCTCCACCAAGCCTGCTACTCTAGCAGGACTCGTTCTCTGAGAGCTAGGAGCTCTTTGCATCAAGCACACGAAAGACTGGATAGCACCCTTCTCGCTGCTGGACTGCTGTCTGCATCTTAATATTATAGAGTTGTTTAATTAAAACTTCTTAAGGCACTAGGGATATCAGATGAATATAATGAGCTTTTGACTGTTGTAATTTGCAATTTAGGGTTTGCTTCTTAGAAACTAATTAAATGTAATTCAGACTATATTGTTGTTGTTACATTTGTACCCCGCGCTTTCCCATTCATGGCAGGCTCAATGTGGCTTACATGGGGCAATGGAGGGTTAAGTGACTTGCCCAGAGTCACAAGGAGCTGCCTGTGCCTGAAGTGGGAATCGAACTCAGTTCCTCAGTTCCCCAGGACCAAAGTCCACCACCCTAACCACTAGGCCACTCCTCCACTTGTTAGTCCACTTTTAAAGGTAATCAGTAGAAAGAAAATAAAACATAGAAAATAAAATGATGCATTTTTTTTATTGGATTAACTTAATACATTTTTTGATTAGCTTTTGAAAGTAACCCTTCTTCATCAGATCAGAAATGAGCAAATGTTGATAAATAACAGTGTATATATAAGTGAAACATCAAAGCATTCCAATGACAGCCTCACAGGAAGCGGATGGGGTAGGTTGGATGAGAGACAGGGAGATATGCATGATAAGAGGGTGACAAAGCAGTAGAATTTTAGGTTTATAATGGGCTAGAAAACCTAAATCTTCGTTAAGTCCTGTTTGGTGGGTGTCAAAATATTTAATCACTAGTAAAAGAGGCCCGTTTCTGAGCAAATGAAACGGGCGCTAGCACCCCTTCGTTGTTGTGGCATTGCTCCGCCCTCAACGTCATGACGTTTGACGCGAGGGCGGGGCCCGTAGCGATTTCCCGCCTCCCTCCCTCCCTGCCAACCCCTTAGTTGTTCAGCCATTGCTTCGCCCTCGAGGGCGGGGCCCGTAGTGATTTCCTCCCTGCCTCCCTCCCTGCCAACCCCTTCATTGTTCTGCCATTGCTCCGCCCTCGAGGGTGGGGCCCGGAGCGATTTTGGTGGCTTCACCACCACGAACCTTTTTGAAGGAAGTCAGGGCTTGGTTTCACTGACGTCACTGTCTTCAGAAAGTTGAGGGTGAGTTTTATATATATAGATGTCTTAAAGTTTCCTTTTAGTATTCTCACCATAAATTCATAGATTTGCATTCTACTAGTTTAGATCATCTGGGCTTTAATTCTCCAGGCACTTTTGGCACTCATTTTTCAGCGCTGTTTGGAACAGTATGGGGAATTTGATTATCTGCCCATTAGCGGCTGAATGATTACTTGGCACTCTAAATTGGCTGTTCCAGTCAATCCACAAGATGGCGCCATAATATTTAGATTGCTGGCAACATTGTCATTATATTTTAACATGTTAGCTGTGTAATTCTGTTTTAAAAAGCCCTGATGGTGAGGGCTTTTGGAGTTGGGGGGGGGGGGGGGATATTAAATTATTTTAACAAATATATCCCACAAACAAATGAGATAAAATAGAAATTGGAAATATATACAATACAATTTACACATCTACTATAATAAAACTCACCCTCAACGTTCTGAAGACACTGACGTCAGTGAAGCCAAGCCCTGACTTCCTTCAAAAAGGTTCGAAGGTTCGTGGTGGAGAAGCCACCAAAATCGCTCGGCCCCGCCCTCGAGGGCGGAGCAATGGCAGAACAACGAAGGGGTTGGCAGGGAGGGAGGCGGGGGGGGGGGGGGAAATAGCTCCGGGCCCCACCCTCTTTTACTACTGTTACAATAAGACCCGCCTCCTCAGCAACCAGACAATCTAAAAGCCCGTCGTTGTTGAGGGCATGCTGTTTCATAGAAGGACACTTGAACAGTCGTAGCAAAATGCTAAGATAGGATCCACCTACTAACAGGAATCAGCCAATCAATAAGCTCTGTCCTCCTTCAGGGCGAGACAGTTTCTTTCAATAACAACAGGATGGGTAAGGTTCAGCTAAGCTACTAGAAGAGAGCATGGTGCAGGTTGAATGACGGGGAGGAGCAGTCAGAGGACTCCTGAAACTAATCAAAATGGCAAAAAAAAAAAGTCGACCACACCTCTGCAGGGACTTTGGCTAACTGGTGAGGGGAATTCTATTGTTTCCCATTTTTTTCTCTGTACCTATACATAAACTTTGATCACTTGTGATGCTAATGGCAAAAGAAGGCTGGGAGACAGTTTTGGTCCTGACACACAGTCAGCTGCAGATCTTCTCTTCTTCACACATCCTCTACCCCTAATCGTTTCTTTTTCTGTGCTGCTGGCTGTCAATGGGAGCACTACACCCACATTCTACAGCCACTTCTGTTCTCTCACTATGCTAAATGGGACTGAGTCACAAACTTTTAACAAACAACTGGATCCTCTGAACAAAGAATTGCCTGAGCTGAAGATCGGAGCACAAGAAAGGTGGTTCTACTCACAAAAGACACAGATGGGCCAGCAGAACTGTGCTCTGAACTTCTCCTACCCGGGACAGACGATGCCAGGTTTTGCACTATCAAGTTCAAGGAGGTTTTTAAGTCCAGCCTCGAGTAACTGCACATATAGCCCTGTACGTCGGGGAGAAACTCTGAGGGAGGGAAGGGGGATGACCCTGGAATTCGGAGGGAGGGAGGGGGAGGGAGGGGCCCCTGGCACACACTCTGATTCTCACGGGCACACTCGCACCCAGTCTCAGTCTCTCTCTGTCACATACAAACACTCGCACATTCACTCTCTCTCACACAATCACATACACACTACGAGGAAAACCTTGCTAGCGCCCGTTTCATTTCTAACAGAAACGGGCCTTTTTTACTAGTAGTAATATAAATAGGAAAAAGAAAAGCACTTTCGTCCACAATATTGTAGGATCCAAGAATTTTAAGAAAATAGAAGAAAAACAAGAAAAAGATATATCATTCGATTATCGCGTACCCATACATTGTTCCCCAGCCTGTTTGTTCGTTTGAGACTATACCATGATACTTATTCCTCCTTTAGCTACAAGAAAATCCTCCAGTTGCTTAGGTTAAAAAAATTGAAACTGTTTGCCCTGAAATAACACAAAACATAAACAAGGAAATTTCAATACAAAATTGGTGCCCAAGGTCGGAAGGCCAAAAAGGCCTTACGCATTTTCTGTGTGTTTCTTTTGAGAGATCAACAAATATCCTAACTTTAGAACCAAAAACCAACGTATCTAAATGACTAAATGAAAGCTTCAAAACAGCATTGCGATCCATCTCCAGTGTGAAAGATACCACTATAGTAGTTCTGTGTGTAATTACTTCCAATGATAATTCCAAAAAGGATGTGAGGTTCATACCATCTCCAGCTTGATCTGGAGAAATCTTATCAGGAAATTTTACTGTGACCAGGAAATACTGGGCTCGAATTATGGGAGGTAAAGAATCACCTGACATCCCCAGGGTTTCAATCAAATATTTCTTAACCATGTCTACAGGTGAAATCAGAGGCGACCTGGGAAAGTTGAGCAGTCTCAAATTATGTGTCCTAACTTGATTTTCCAAATACTCCAACCGACAATGTGTAAAATTCTTATACAGTTCTCTATTAACTTTCCATCACAAGTCTGAAATGCCTGGCTGTGTGGTCTGAGTGCATGTGACATAGCAACTTCCTCTTCTTGGAAGCAAAAGCCTTTGTTACTGTCCAATCTTATCAGTTCTAAGTGCAGCAGTGAAGTACTAGGATACTTTCAGATCAAAGTGGATTAAAAAAATAATCACTAATTTAAAATGACAATTTTTTTAAAGCAATAAAATCCTAAAACAAAAAAACATAGGCATAAGTGTTAATTTTATTATGTAGGTTTTTAAAATATAAACTTTAGAGTTTTGTTAGCCACCTAGAACTGTGATCAGTGTGGTTTATAAATTGTTAAAATACGTTCACACAGGTCCTTCTTTTACTAAAATGTGCTAGCAATTCCGATGTGTCAAATGCAAGGCTGCTGGGAATCACTAGTGTGGTTTAGTAAAAGGAGCCCTTAGTCTCATAAAAATGAATTAATGGCCCTGTCCAACTTGCACATTTGAAGTACCTACCAATCGAACATGAACATTCATTTCAGTGTGTTTCATCTGGTGGCTGTGTCTCTGTAGGAGTGGCTCTAGAGCAAAAAAATTGATGGCATCTCCTTCCAGTCTTTGGTATGAATTAGTGTGGTAAGGGTGCATGCAAGCTCTTTCTTCAAGGTAGGGCATCAGGGTAGTCTTGTTGATGGAGGGGGGCTGGCCAGGGGTCCCACCGGACCACCAGGAGTTTGGTAGTTAGGGAGGGGGACTTCTTTCCTAGATGTTTTCTGGGTATGCAAGACCTGTGCTTAATGCACAACTTTTGAGCATGTGTGCCAGACGCTATCCTCCCGCCAAACTCCCTAATTCTCAATGCTATGAGCACGCCTATATTTGCATCTCATTAGCATTAAGCATTAGGGAGGTTTTCTGCACTGTTCCAGCGCCAGAATTTTGAGCATCTGGACCTATATGCAGCACTGAATGCCACTATATAACAAAGCTATATAGAATTAATACATGGCACTATCCAGCATTACCAACCGGACTTTAAATATACAGACTCTGGAAACTCATCTTTCACTTCTAAAACCTGTTGCTGGTCAGGCTTCATACTTGCAAGGACATTGCAAAACATTACTAAGGCTAAGGAGAATAACAACAACATTACCTCACCACGAGGGTAATTCACACGTGGTTACAGACTTTAAGGCTCATTTTCACTCAAGAAAAACATATTGTTAACCATAAGGTCATTGTTTCATAAAGTTGCCCTCCAGCGTGCCACGAAGTGTGACAGTGGAACTCGTGTTCCAATGTTGGTCAGTGCACTAGCTGATGCTTGTGCTTTCTCCATAAAAAGGGCTGAAAACTAAGATAAAAGGGTTTGTTTGTTTTTTTGCATTCCATCTGAGTTGCAGCCCTGCTCTGCTGTCTGGCCTATATGAGGAACACTCTGCCACCTGCTGGGCGCCTAGCTTCATCAACATTCAGGTTATATAGCTGCCATCTAATTGCTGTATAGTACTATGGGGTTAGCTGGCCTTATTAGAAGCCTAGCTTAGGGATTTATGTGCATTTATAGACCATCTGTATTGTCATTCTTGCATCTTTTTCACAGTTTTTGCTGCTATTGTAAATTTAATAAGCAATCTATCTTCTATTTTTATAATACCTTTGACTGTGGAGTTCTGTTATTATTTGGGCATTATGATTTTGGGCCTGTAAATAAAGGGAACACAATTTCCAGACACTATGAGATACCAAAACGTGACTGTGTCACGCTTTTCTGTAATCTATGCTAAAATGTCACATTCCCAGTTACACCCCAAAACGACTAACTGTGTATGCTCCACACTCCCATCTTCTTCTTCCACTGTAGCTATTGCAGCATTCCTGAGTATGAAACTGTATGCGGGAGTGAAGCCTTGGCTCATTGCAGGGTGAGACAGAATCTCTGTATAAACCGTGTACTCTCCTGTTTTGTGATACACATTCTCTAACAATTGAGCTAGGATGATTCCCGTTAAAAACATGTAACAAGGCTAGAATTCCACATGCCCTGGTTCAAATCCCACTGCAGCTGCTTGGGATCATAGGCAAGACGCTTAACCCTCCATTGCCTCAAGTACAAACTTAAGATTGTGAACCCTCTGGGGACAGGGAAATAGCTAGTGTACCTGAATGTAACTCATCTTGAGCTACTACTAAAAATAGGTGTGAGCTAAATATTTAAACTATAAAATCTGGTTACGGGGGTGGGGGGTAGGGGGCTGATTAAAAGTAATGTTAGGAAGTACTTTTTTATGTAAAGGGTGGTATATGCCTGGAATGCCCTCCTGTGGGAGCTGGTGGAGATGAACATTGTGATGGAATTAAAAACTGTATGGGATAAGCACAAAGCGTTCCTCAAATGAAAGAGAATAACATCAAAACAACTTAGATGTGCTTAAGCAGCAAATCCAGTAGTTAGAAAGTAAGACTAGTGCTGGGCAGAAGTCTATGTGTCCCGAATATGGATGGATAGATCTGGTTGGGCTGGCATGTATGGCATCTCTAGCAGTTGAAAATTAAGCCTGTGCGGATCAGACGTCTGTGGTCTGTGCCCTGAAAATGGCATAGACGGTTCAAGACTAGTATGTATATGTTGGATGGACCATGTAGGTCTTTATCTCCATCATCTACTATGTTAGTACCTTAACAAATTCACTGAGTGCACATTTTTTTCATGGCCTTTTGGTGTCTGCCTTGCAGTTGATGGTGGGTCTGTGAAATTCTGTATAGCCCCCTTGCATTTTGCAACCCAAATGCATGACCCTGCCTAAGCACTTAAGCTAGTTTCTCTAAGTGCATTTTGTGCTTGGGGTATTTTTGGTGGGTCATAGACATAGTTGTAGAAAAGAGCTAAAAGCATCTTTATATTTCATGCACATATCCATCCATCTCTGGATAGATAATGTTCTGTTTTTAATCTAGGCTGCCTGTTTGTTGTGAGCACTGTGATCCAGTTGCCCCCTGAGGACAGGATGTCCTAGTCAGAAGATCTGCACTGGAGTTGCTCTGTTAACTGTCAGATTCAGGAGCTAACTGTGAGATACATTTCATTCCTTGTACACAGGCTGCTCTGCAGAGGACTTTTGAGATTGACTACAACAGTAACTGCTTCCGGAAGGATGGGCAGCCTTTCCGCTACATCTCAGGCAGCATTCACTACTCTCGTGTGCCGAGATTTTACTGGAAAGACCGGCTCTTGAAGATGAAAATGGCCGGGCTAGATGCCATCCAGTTGTGAGTCTGTGTGGTCTATGCACCATCTTGTTTTCTCTTCATTCTCTCTGTTAATGTCAGTAGTAGAGCTGTGCAGGCCAAACATTTTCATTTTGTTTAGTTTCCAGTGTTTGCAGGAGCAAAGTTTCTAATGGTGTGCACTACTGCTCAATAGCACTTGCTGTTCATAAATGGATATCTATCCTGTCATTTCATTTACAAAACTATATGAAACAATTATCACTAGCTGTTTATTGCATTATTTATATACTGCCATTCAACAAACAGTCAAAGTGACTTACAGTCCAAAAAAGAAATGGAAAAGAACTACAACAATATATAGGACAGTAGAAAGAGAGGGTAGAAGAGGGGGGAGAGAAGAGGAAAAAAAAAAAAGATGTAATCGCTGCCAGATCGACCTTTCCCAGGAGGCCGAGAGTAGTATTAGCCAGCAAACGTCCGAGAGAACAGATGGGCTTTCAGAAGCCTCCTAAAATGCAGTTCAGATAATTCCGCATGTATTGCTTGGGGGAGAGAATTCCAGAGAAAATGTGCTACTGAAAAGAGTGGCAAGTGGGTTCCAGTCTGGTTGCAAATAAAGGCGGGGATAGTGAGTTGATGGATAGCGGAAGAGCAAAGAGCCCTAGCTGGTCTATAGGAAGTAATGAAGGAGGCCAGGTAAAGGGGGATATCTTTATGTAAGACCTTGAAGGACAAAGTAAGGATCTTATGTATAATGTCAAGCTGAATAGGTTGTGCCCAGAAGTCTTATAATAGGACAGAGAGAAGAACTACAGGAAGAGGGAGTTGCAGAATGGGAACCAGGACAGAATTTATGAAATATTTACAAGCATCTAAAATCACTAGCAATGATCTCCTCTCCCCACCCCTCTTGGACTTTCGTATTCCCTTATTTGACAGCCCAACCCCTTGCAGTAATCTTGCAAGATTCTACTCAGGGTCACAGTGTCTGTTTTGGAACTTGGTGCTATAAGAGCAGTAGCGAGTGGGCATTGTTTCTACTCCCACTAGACACCAGGAACCCCAGTAAGGATTGGTGGGGTGGGGAGGAAGACAAGGAGGGAAGGGTTAGTGTTGCTCTAGGGTTCAGTGTAGCAGTCTAGGTGGGACACTTCATACAGTGGATACTTGTGCTTAACACTGTATTGTGTGCTGCTCAGTTTGGATATCTTATATTGTGTCCCAGTTTAGTACCAACTTTACCCTTTACCCAGCCCTGCAGGAGATCTGGTAGGGGATGGAGATGCTGTGTTGATCCAAGGTCTCTTCCTCCAAGTGATAGATGGACTAGCTGGGCACCCCAGGAAATTGCAGAGCAGCAAAGGGAGTAGGGGCCGTGGATATTTCCAAAATGTGCCTGCACCTTTTGTGACACACACAAAACTAGAAAAATGGGAAAATAATGTAATCGCAAAATTAGGAGTGTTTTTTTTTTTTTTTTGGGGGGGGGGGGAGAGGAATGTGTTTGGTCCTCTGCATCAAGAGATAGTAGTTATCAGAACTTTCTTTATATGACTTTGCTTGGTTTGGTTTGATTTGAGCATTTGCTGTGTCAGTGTTCGTCTGCTGGTTCTGACTGTATGGCCAGTAATACTCCTGTATCTCCAATAAAACAAAGAAAAAAAAGCCTTCAAAATGAGACTACCACCAGGCTACTACCCCCCCCCCCCCCCCCAGGGCGGTAATTTCAGATTTTGTCCATATGCCCATAACACCTGGATGATTTATTTATTTCTTCCCATGCACAGCTTTTCCGACGGTAATCAGCAGTTGGTGCGTGCCGATTGGTCACTGCGCATAAGCCCTTACCGCTAAATCAATGGCTGACGTTAAGAGCTCATACTGGTTTTAGGCATGTGCTGGTTTGTTTGACTGCTTACCCTTTTCTCGTCCCATTAAAAGAATTAAAAAAAAAAAAAAAAAAAGGTCCCTTTTTTGCAGACATGGTAAAAATTGGCCAGGCATGCGCCCAAAACACGCGCCTACACTATCACAGGCCACTTTTTACAGCTGCTTAGTAAAAGGACCCCTCTCTCCTCAAATGCTGCAGCCTATTTATATTTTCATGATAGGGAGAATGACTGTACTGATGAAAATTTCATGGACCTGGTACTGTTGTATATGTTGGTTGAAACTGTAGATGACAGTGGGGAGAAAAAAAACCCATGTGGCCCATCCAGCATGCACACATTTCGTTCATACTGCAAATTGATATCACTCCTTAAGACTATTTTTTAGTGTTGTCTCATTTTGTACTCTACCATCTTAGACAGATAACACATGCAAGAATTCCCACTTTAATTCATTCCCAGCACCCCTCCCTTTCCATATCTAAGCAAAAAGGTTTATAATCTAGATAGCTTTCAATAGCACAGTGAGCGTTTGGCCTCCTCCATAGCCTGCTAGAGAGACCCAACTATATAAATGTCAGTGTTTCCAAAAAGTTGTTTGAATTGCAGCTTGCCAGACAGACTTATCTTGTAGTGCCAAGATAAATAGCAGCTGCTACCCCAGGGATAGGCAACCTTTGTCCTTGAAGGCCGTAGTCCAGTTGAATTTTCAGGATTTCCCCAGTGAATATGCATGAGATCTGTTTGCATGCATTGTATGTAAGTAGATCTCATGCATAATCCATTGCACTATACACAAAGTAACCACTAACCACTTTAAACTGCTAATCGAAAAAGCTTTATTACACTTCTAAAGTGCTCCAATACAAAATACAAATCCCTTTATAAAACCCAATACCCTCTCCACTGTTCTCAAATATCAATCGCAACTCATTCACACATTATCACACAACACACAGCGCAGGAATTTTTAATGCTCCAACATGTGGATATTAAACAGCATAACCATAACCTCCCACTCAACATAGTCTTATCCAGAAAATTTGTAGAGCGAGATCTACTACAAATCGTTCACCAAATCTTCAACGCTGAGCTGGTGGTGTTCACATGTTGCTGCATACCGATCATTCTCGCAGCACAGAGTTCAATAAGTATCCTGAGCTGTGTCAAGTTGACGAAAAACCAATGGATAAAAACCAGTTCCTTCTTGCAGCATGTACTACAACGGGCCGCCAAACTTATGAATAAGCCTTCTTCCTTCCTTTAGATGTAACAGAAATTCAACATTCTCAAGCACACAAATCGTCGGCACCTAACACCAATTTGTGTTTTGCAGAGTCGCGTCTTCAGGGGCGGTGACTAAAGCATAAATTAGAGTGAGGAGAGAATTTTGCTTCTAAAAGATACACACTTCTTTGAAAACTACATTCCTAATACTACCAATTATAATTAACATACCTTGCAAATCTTTAATATCAGTTTGGCATTGCACAGATGGGGTTCCAAACGACTGTCGTGAGAATTGTGCCTGATCACTCTAAGATGCGGTGCATGCACAAAATAGGTATAACCCTTAACCAGAGGGCAGGGGGAGCCCGTTTATAAACAAGCCCACTCCACCTCCTTGTTAAGTCCTGTAGAGCTCACTGTTTTCCAATTAAATGTAACGCGTAGTTTAACTTGAGTCATCTTTTGCAATATGTTACCTCCCCTACTCGAATCAAACTTTACCAAAACCAAAACTTTAACCTCGGTTAAATCATGTTTGGCACTAATCCAGTGTGCTACTTAGAGGGGGGGGGGGGGTTCAACTTTTAACAACTTAATATTGCTCGGATGCTGTGCAAGACGTTTAATTTTTTTCACCGTTTGGTCAATGTACATTAGCCCACACGGACAAACTATAGCATATACTAAGAAAGAGGAATCTCAATCTGTCCTTGAGGTAAGGTAGAATCTTGCCCCCCACCCCCATACAAATAGTCCAGCATCTCTCCCTCCTGTTCCCTCTCTAGCCAGCAACTGAACATCTTCTTTTGTCTCTTGTCTTCCCCCCCCCCCCCATGTACCTTTTAAAAGTTTGCTTGTCTCACGTTTTTTTTCTTTGACATAACTTCCTATGTGGAAGCAGGAAGTTACATTGGAGAGAAATCTCTGGGGTTTGCACAAACAGGTTGTATGAATCGCTGCTTGCTGGTACCGACCACTAGAGACAAGAAAACTTTGAAAACGTACACTCTTTTCCAGCACAAATTAAGCTGGTCCTACTAATGAACAACCCTCCAACTCCCGCAGCACACCTGTAGACCAGCCATAGCACATTGGTTGAAAAACACTGCTCTAGAAGCTCAACTCATATTAAGTGTCATCAATTAGATGTATGTGCGTACAGATTTTCTTGAATCCCATTTTTCAGCATTACTGATGTTTTATGGTGCCTGTTAAATATGGTCAGACCACTTTAGGCTACAATTTGTGTTACATTGGAATGAAAAATCCACAAAGCGCACAAGAGTGCAACCAAAGTCAATTTGGTCAAGAGATAAATAGATTCTACAACTTTTTGGCAGAAGGTGGATATGTTATTATTGCATTTTCAGTGAGTATATTATTGGGTTGGAATAAACTAAGGGGTCTTTTACTAAGGCATGCTGACGTTTTTGGGGGTGTGCTAAAAATAGGTGCGCGCTAAACGTTAGAGATGCCCATAGGATTACATTGGCGTCTCTAACGCTTAGTGTGCCTTAATAAAAGACCCCCTTAGTTTATTCCAACCCTTAGTGAAGGTATTTTGGATAAAATGGCATCACTGAAATTAAGAAGAAATTGGGGTAAAAAAAAAAGGAGAGTGGTACACTTCTGGTTTACTGCATGAGAAAAGAAACTGTCAAATTGGAAAGAAAGTGACTGAAATCCCAAACTGAAGACAATAAAAGAGCTTGGAGACTGGGCATTAATACTTATAAATCAAATGTAAAACAAGCTAAATTAGATTTTTATTCTGAGAAAGTTGGTTAAAGTAAGCTGGACTTTAAAATTTGATATAGGCTAATTAACACGCTTTATTAATTGACATGCTTTATAAAATACTGTCCAAACTCTGGG
This sequence comes from Microcaecilia unicolor, assembly GCF_901765095.1. Classification (NCBI taxonomy): domain Eukaryota; kingdom Metazoa; phylum Chordata; class Amphibia; order Gymnophiona; family Siphonopidae; genus Microcaecilia; species Microcaecilia unicolor. Next base: position 340,958,960 of record NC_044031.1, on the reverse strand, counting down.
TTTTCTTAAAGAATCGGTTTCAATAATTATACTCAACAACTCAGCCAGAAACCTTATTACTAAATAAAAAAACAAAAAAATAATAAATAAATCAATAATTAAATTAAATGTGCTCAGTTTTTTTTGGTGTGCTATAGTGTCTCAGAGTTTTGAGAAGCATTTACACACCATTCTCACATCATCGCACGTCCTACCACCAACCAAATATTAATGTTAAAAAAATAAAAAAAAATGTTTTCCTTAAAGATGAAAACAGCTGTTAGATATTTAAAGTTACTTAGCTTGGGTGCTGGTGCGAGCAAAATTGTAAATGTTCATAGAATATCTTCTCAAATCCGCGCCCCAGTCATCTTATACTTCCTGGACGCTGATCTAAAACAGAGGCTCCAATAACACATTTTCTTCTCAGTTCATGTGATGTGAATTTCTAAATTCCCTGTTCCCAACATAGGCCATGTTTTGCCATTAAGCTGGCGTCATCAGGGGAACTTAATCTATAAAAATAATACATTATAATCCTCAAAACTAAACTCAATTAATAAAAACCTTCTTAGTATTGTAAACTGATTCCAAAAATTTCTTGATTACAAAATACCATCTTAAACTTACTGTACAGCAAAAACAGGTCAGGAATCCGTCCAACCCGAGAGAAGACCAGCAAAGAACGCCCACACATGCGCAGTATTTGAAGAAAAAAACAGCTGATATGTAAGTGCGGGAAAAGTTCACAACAAGGCTTGCCATTCAATTTCCTTATTCAGACCACTAGGGGTCACTGTTTGCCAGCAAAAAATAAACTCCTGCTCTTTTCTGAGAAGAATACAAGATGCATTACCTCCTAATGGTAAATGAATTCGTAAAAGAACTACAAATTTTAAATCTTTAATATCATGTTGAGTTCGCTGCCAATGATCTACAAGTGGTGCCTCTTGCTTTTTTATTCTTAAGTTGCTCAAATGTTCTCCAATTCTTTGTTTGATCTTTCTAGTAGTGTGCCCAATGTACCACAAGGTACATGGGCATACTATACCATAAACCACTTGAGAAGAGTTGCAATCTGTAGATCCCTTAAGGAAATAAGGCTTGCCAGTAGCTGGGTTGATAACCACATCTGTGTGCCACACATGTTGACAATATACACATTTCCCACAACTGGTGTGTCCATTTGTGTCAACATTTCCATCAACTTATGAGGGATTGTTAACTGATGATAAAATTTCCCCTAAATTACGATCTCTTGTGTAGGCAAACATAGGTTGTGAATCAAATCCATGAGACGCAAGCATAGACCAGTGTTTATAGATAATCTTCCTGATCGCAGTAGTTTGACAGGAATGTGGCAATACACATACTAGTTTATCATTTGTCCATTTGTGTCAACATTTCCATCAACTTATGAGGGATTGTTAACTGATGATAAAATTTCCCCTAAATTACGATCTCTTGTGTAGGCAAACATAGGTTGTGAATCAAATCCATGAGACGCAAGCATAGACCAGTGTTTATAGATAATCTTCCTGATCGCAGTAGTTTGACAGGAATGTGGCAATACACATACTAGTTTATCATTTCGTTCCTCTGGTCTCGATGGCGAATTAACCAACCAATAACGATTTGCATTTGTGGCTCTTTTAAAAGCTTTCTTGATGACTTTATCAGGATAGGCTCGACGTTTGAACCTATCATACAAATCAGCAGCTGATTTTTTTGAAGCTCTCCTCAGAAGTGGACAATTTTTTAATTCGTAAGAATTGACCCACGGGTATACCATTTTTCGAAGCCATCGGATGATAGCTCCGATAATGTAATAAAGTATTAGAATCTGTTACCTTCCGGTACACCTCTGTCATAAACTTCCCTTCTTGAATGTATATATTAATGTCCAAATAATTAATAGATTGATCCCCAATAGATGCTTCAAACTTGATGTTCTTATCAACCGAATTCAAATAATGGAAAACTTTTAAGAGCTCCTCTCTGGTACCAGCCCATATAAGAATAACATCATCGATGAAACGTTTCCATAGAAAAATGCTAGTAGCAAATTTAGAAGGATATACAAATTTCTCCTCAAAATTAGCCATGTACAGACAAGCAATAGTCGGAGCCACAGTTGCTCCCATGGCTATTCCATGTTTCTGTAGAAACAATTTGCTATCATATTGAAAATAATTTTGCTTCATGTCTGTCAAGACATTAAGGAACGCTATTTTGTCAGAAGATATTTCAAGTTGTTGAAGATGGCCATCCACTAAACTACAAGCAATGTGGAATACTGGTATATAACGATGTCACATCCAGAGAAACGAGAGTGAGAGACTGATTTGTTATTTGAAAATCCTGCAAAATCTGTAATAAATGGGCTGAATCTCTGAGATAGGACGCTGTCTGAAGTACTCTGGGTTGTATATAAAAATCCAGATATTGAGAGAGAGGCTCATTAAGAGATTCACATCCAGAAACAATAGGACGTCCTGGAGGAGGTCTTACTTGTTTGTGTATTTTCGGTACAAAATATATGAATGGAGTGCGTGGATAAGGTTTAGCCAGATAACAATATTCTTTATTTGTTATGGTTCCAGCCCGAGCTGCACTTAATAGTGTATTATCGACCCATTGTTGGAATTCAGGTCCAGGATCATAATCCAAAAGTTGGTAAAATTTCGTATCCAATAGCTGGCGGTTCGCTTCCAGATGATATTCTGCAGTATTAAGAACAACCACTCCCCCACCCTTATCAGCTCGCAATATCATGATGCTTCTATCAGCTTTCAAACTCTTGATAGCTGCCCTTTGGGATCTTGACAAGTTTGACGGTACATATTCTAATTCTTGCTCCATAAATACAAGATCCCGAAGTACCAATCGTTGAAATGCTTCTAGCAGCACATCAGGTGGTCCCGGTGGTGTCCATGTTGACTGTAGGCGATGAGATGACATAAAAGTTTGAAATTCAGCTTCATTATTGGTTCCCTCTTGTTGGCCAAAAAATAATTTTAGTTTTAATTTACGAAAAAATCTATATAAGTATTTTCGATTAAAGAAACCATCATACCAAGAAGTGGGAACAAAAGATAAGCCTAATTCCAATACGCTTACTTGAGAATCTGTCAGAACCTCGTCGGATAAATTAAACACTATTTTTTTTGTCCCCCGCAATAGTCGCCGTCCTCTGCTCGATTTGTTCACACCTTGCTGGATCACAGGCTGATGAATGGGCTCCGGGGGTAAAAAAGATTCTTGAGGTGAAGGGTTATTCACAGTGGACGCTGTTATAGTCGTTAAAGCCCTCCCACTGGATTCATCACCAGACGAGTCAATGCTTTATAAAATACCAGAAGGGCATACAGTAGTTCAGGATACCCCAAAAGCAGAGGAATTGGCATATTTCTTCAGAAGTAAAAAAAAAAAAAAAAAAATATTAGATCTTCAGTGCTTGCATCAAGTATAGATGAGGAATATGTGGAGGAAAATGAAGGAGGGGACTGGCAGAGGATAGTGGCAGATAGGATCATCACCTACTATCCAGATGGTGTCAGCTTATTTTAGAAACTTTTCACCCTCATATTGTATGCTTGATGCATGCGGAACCTCAGTATAAGGTGTTTTAACTACCCCTCTCTAGACCTCCGGGGGGGACCCGTGCCCACGGAGATGAGGAGTGGGTTTCAGAAGGCTCATTTTAAGTCTGTTACCCCGTACCTCGGCTTTCTGACTCTCTTAGGGTATCTATTCTCCCACTTTGAGGCATATTTTCAAAGCACTTAGCCTTCCAAAGTTCCATAGGTTTCTATGGAACTTTGGAAGGCTAAGTGCTTTGAAAATATGCCTCATAGTGCACTAAGGAGTAGGAGCCTCCTTACTTATGTGAACACTATTTGTGTAGGAATGTTCCAAGAAATTTAGGCACAGACTAGGAGAGTAAGTGGTAGAAATAATCTTTATTCTCACCAATTGGAACTTCAATCTGGCACACTCATCAGTCAGATTCTCAGGTGGACCGACTGTAGTTCTGCCCTCTGGGTAGAGTTGGGGAAAATTCCAAACTCCGCCTAGATTCACAGACCTTAAATACAATCTGCTGGCCATTCAATTCAAAGGGCATACATTTTTTTTTTTCATATGTGAATCATACTTTCTGACAGTTTGCTTAACCACAGATCAGATTCCCACCTTCCCCCTCCTTTCCACCTCCTTTCACCTATTGCTTCATAACTGTCATTTCCTGAGTTGTAAACATCTTTCCTAATATACAGAGATCAGTATTCATATCTCATGACCCAGGACACCATCTTTACAAAAGCAGACTCCATTTTATGAACCTGACTTCTTACTATTTAGCCATTAATTCCTTCATCTTGGCCCTTACACTGTATTTGAATGTCACACTAGATCCTAATAAGGCTTGCCAAGTGGTCCTGCTTCCGCAGGCACTCAGCTGCAAGGCCATCATCAGATTTTCAGGCCTAGTCAGTGCTTTTCAGCAGCTTAGGCTATAGAGCTCGGCCCACCACTATTCCAGTGGAGGGGTCTCAAGTTGTGACACATATTAACAAAGGTTAGCCTCTCCTAAATTTGTCTGTTTTATTACTGAAGTGATAGGTAGAAATCTTGAACATGGTTGTTTTCAAAAAGAGGATGGAAAAATCATTCTAACACCCGTTCTTAAAACTACCACCCTTTCCAGTACTGAAATAATAAACTGCAGACCAGTAGTGGCAGCACAATTGTTTGAGTTTTTGGGTCAGCATGATATGCTTCACTATACTCGGTCAGGTTTCAGGAGTGGATATAGTACTGAAATTTCTGAAAGCATTGGTATCTAATATTAGAAGAGAGGTCATTTTGGGTAGACGGGTTCTGCTGCTCCAGTTTGATATGTCGAGCGCCTTTGATTGACGTCTTGTTAAATTTAGAGTGGGCTTTGGCATAGCTGGAGCAGTGTTGAACTAGTTTAGAGGCTTTCTTACTAATAGGAAATATCAGGTAAAAATGATGGTCACCCACATGTGCTCCGCAGGGCTCCCCGTTGTCGCCACCTTTTGTTTAATTTACTGATGGCCTCTTTGGGACATAGGTTGGAGGCCTTGGAGTTGTAGTCATTCATCTATGTGGGTCGTATAACTACTTTCATCTCTTTCAGTGGTGATATCTCACTTATAACAGCCAAGATTAAAGAGGTGTTGGACCGTCTCCACTCTTGGGCATGGTTTGTTAAATTGAAAATGAACAATGAAAAGGCAAAGTAGAAACTCAAGAGAGACTTGTATGTTAGGCGGGGAGAGGGATCTTGGTGTGATAGTATCCAAGGATCTGAAGGCGACGAAACAGTGTGACAAGGCGGTGGCCGTAGCGAGAAGGTTGCTAGGATGTATAGAGAGAGGTGTGATCAGCAGAAGAAAGGAAGTGTTGATGCCCCTGTACAAGTCGTTGGTGAGGCCCCACCTGGAGTATTGTGTTCAGTTTTGGAGGCCGTACCTTGCGAAGGATGTTAAAAAAAAAAAAAAAATGGAAGCGGTGCAAAGAAAAGCTACGAGAATGGTACGAGATTTGCGTTCCAAGACGTATGAGCAGAGACTTGCTGACCTGAACATGTATACCCTGGAGGAACAGGGGTGATATGATACAGACGTTCAAATATTTGAAAGGTATTAATCCGCAAACAAATCTTTTCCGGAGATGGGAAGGCGGTAGAACGAGAGGACATGAAATGAGATTGAAGGGGGACAGGAAAGATGTCAGGAAGTATTTTTTCACGGAGAGGGTGGTGGATGCTTGGAGAACTCTTTTATTTATAGAGACGGAAATCAATAGATAACCATACATTAAAAATACATAAATACAAATCAGCCCACTATATACATATTCACAAATCCTCCCTCCCCCACCCAGAAACTCTAATAAAACCAATAACCCCTCTGAAACCAAAGAATCATGACAGTTTTAACTTAACATGCTTCCACCAAATACAAAATTTACCAATCCCTACCGCCGCCCTTTCCCACCGTGCTACCTCCTGGACTGCCCTTACTATATCCCAACTGACCCCCTCAACAGACCTGTACTCCTGATGCAGGGAAACCCCGCAGCGCGCCATCCAAAGACAGAACCTGACAATGACAGAGATCAGAAACCCCGTTACCGGCTCCAGCTGCCTTTTCCCCTGCTGTCTCCCATAAACCCAATCCGCTTAGGTGTAAGATCGAAAACTGGGAATTTGTAACAGAGAAGCCACTCTGTCACACACCTGAATGGAAAAAGGGCATTCCTTTAAAAAATGGTTCATAGTTTCTTCCTTTCCAACACATTCCCCCCTCGGACAGTCACGTTCCTGTCCTTCAGATTTCCCCTTACATACAGCTTTCCGTGCAAGGACAGCCAAGCAATGTCCCTGTACTTGTGTGGAATCCTTTCTGATGACACCAACCGCAAACCCCGCTCCAATACCGGCCCAGGATCATCCCTAAGTACCAGTGGAGAGGAGAATCTCTCTCTGAGTGCGCACCCTTTCCACCCAAACCTCCCTCTTCCCTTCCTTTATTTCCTCTACCATAACACCCCACAACCGTACTAACTTGACCAGGGTCCGATAATACCCCACCCCCCTCTGGAAAGCCTTTCCTCAAAACCCTCACCCTCCCCCCTCCCAGCCAGGGGACCCAATATTCCTTCCACCACTGAATAACACTCTCTGCCCACCCCAGGGGTTCATGATCCACTGCCCGACCCAGCACCTCCCCCCCCCCCCCCCGATACCTGTCTCATCCGTGCTAAAAGCATATGCGCAAAAACCTTCCGGTCGCTATTTAAGAATGCTATAGGCCGCCAATTGGCCATAAGCCGAGAATCTTTGCCTTTACTAAGGAGAACCAGTACTGACTCTGAAAAAGACTTTGGCAAGGAACCCATCCTCCATGCCACCTCCCAGACCTCCAACAAAATCGGAGCCAGCTGGTGTTTGAACGCCTGATAAAACTCCGCCGGGAGCCCATCAGGTCCCGGCGAGGTCCTGCTCCCCAAGGCCCCAATGGCCTCCTCCACCTCCTGCAACGTCCAGGGCTGTTCCAGAACCTGGAGATGAGGCCCACAGTTTCCCACCCCCGGGGTCCCTTCTACATACTTCTTCATGACCTCCCTGTCCAAATTCTGGTCAGAAAAAAACTACTCAAAATGATCCCCCACCACCCCCAAGATCCCTTCCCTTGAATCTCTGATGACCCCCCTTTCATCCCTTAACCCCTCTATTATCCTACGTTCCCTCCTCTCCTTACAGCATATGAAAGGATCCGGGCTCAACAGTTTCCCAAAATCCCTTTCGTACACCAAAGAGGCGTACCTGTTATATTGCACCCTCTCAATTTCTGACTGCACCACCTCTATATCCTCCCTCCTCCCCCCTCTAGAAATTAAACTATCTCTTCTCTTCTTTAAAGCCATCCCTAGCCGAGTTACCTCCCTTCCCTCCCGTCTCGCCTGACGTATGAAAAAGACCTTCGTACGCCGTTTCACTTCCTCTTACCAATCCCCTGGAGATGAAAAAATACCCTGTAAAGATGATTGATCTATCAAAAACTCCAAAAATTCCCTCTGTACCGGCCCCTCCCTTAGCCATTTTAAATTTAGTCTCCACATACCCCTTCCTGACCTGTGAATTCCCGCACCCCCTAATTCAATTAACACCAACTTTGTTATCTGAAAAATCCACCTCCACCAGTCTAGGCCCCTGCCCGCATGCCCCTCCCCGAACCAAAAACCTATCTGTCCTACTTCTACAATTACCCCTTGAAAATGTAAAACCTTCCCTTCCTGCAAAATGTTCCAAATACACGTCCACCAACCCTGCCCCCTTCATGATCCCTGCCAACCTCACTCCATCATAACGCACCTGTGCTGACCTACCCCCACTATCTTCTTTCCTCAGGATCGTATTAAAATCCCCTCCCCACACCAACTGACGGGACGTATACAGATACGGCCTGATTTTCCCGAACAACAGTGACCTCCCCCTCTTACTCTGGGGCCCATAGATATTAATAATTCTTAAAGCCACCCCGTGCAATACCACATCCACCACCAAACACCTCCCTACCCCTAACTCCACCACCCGTTGAATTACCACCCTATGTGTCTTGAACAAAATACCTACCCCCCCATACCTTTCCCCTGCCAGCCCCCAAACTGAAGGACCCCATCTCCATGCCTGTTTCGCCCGCCTGACAGCCTCCAATGTCTGCAATCTTGTCTCCTGAATCAAGAAACAATCTGCCTGTATGGCAGAGAGGCCATCGAAGGCCACACATCTCGCCCTCTGGGAGGCGATACTGGCCACATTAAGCGTGGCAAAGAATAACAGCACTCCCACCATTACCTCTATCTAGAGAAACACCTCCCCTGCACAGACTTCTCCTTCCTCCCTTCCTTCTGCTCCAACCCGCCACCTAAATCCTGTACCCTATCTTCCCCCACATCTTCCTCCTCCGCCCAGTCCCTCACTCCAAATTTGAAAATCCCCTCTTTCCTTCCCCCCTCCCCCTTACTTTCTTCCTTCCCTTCTTCTCCTCACCTACAACCCCTCCCCCTCTCTCTCTCGTCCTCCGACCCTTCCCCCTCCTTATCTACTGCGTGAAAACTGTATTCCTTCCATATTTCCTCTTCCCCCCTCCACACTCTCAACTTCCATACCCCCCATTCCAAGCAACCCTCCTCTATCCTAACCTTTCCCCCTTCTTCCTACCCCTCACCTTCCCCCTCACTGCCTCCTGCCTGCTCCCTTCCCCCTCCTGCCATCCTCTATTATCCCCTCCTCCCTCCTCTACTATCTCCTCCTCCCTTCCTTCTACTTCCAAACCCCTAAATTTATTCCCAACCTCTATCCCTTGCTCTAGCCCCCTCCCAGCATCTACCTGTATCCCCCTCCCCTTTCCTCCCTTTTGTTTCTTTGAGACCCGTAACCATCCTTCCTCACCCTCTGGTCTCTGAACTCCCCCCCCCCCCATTTCTCCCCCCCTGTCTTATCAACTCTTCCCCTGCAACTTCCGTACCCTGGACCCCTGCCCCCTGTCCCTCCTTCTCCCCCTCCCCCCCTCCTGCATTTGACTACCCCTTCCCGTGCCATCCTCTCCCCCGTTATGAGAAGCCTGCGGACAATCTCTAAATGCGTGCCCCAGACCCCCACAAAGATTGCATCTAATGGAGGTACAATCCTCCGTGGAATGTTTCTTGGTCCCGCATTTTGTACACTGCATTACTGGGCAGGACATGCTAAAGTGCCGAAAGGACCCACACTTAAAACACTGCCTTGGCTGTCCTTTATAAAAGCACAAAATTCTGTCCCTCCCTATGAACGCCGCTGAGGGAATGTGCTGTATCACCTGGCCCACTTGATTTAATTTGACCAAAGCTCCCATCCACCCGCCCATACCCTACTGGGATCCGGGAGTTTAGTCAATGGAGTCCTCATCTCTGCATACCTCTGTAACCAGAAAGCCAGGTCTGCCCTTGAAATAGACTCGTTCCGCACCAACAGAGTCACCTGCACCAGGTCAGGTCTGCTGATCGGGACCACTCTATAATTTTTCCACTCTCCCCTCCCCCTTACCCCTTCATACCTTTCCCAGAAGACCTCCATTCCTCTCTGTGTCAAGAAACTGACATCGTACTCCGGGATGTTCACCGGATGTATGCATGCATAAAGGTCCTCTGGGATAAACCCTAGCCCCAAAACCAACCTCAATACTGTGTCCCTGGAAGGCATCTCCCCCTCCCCCACCCATCTAACTTGCACCACATTCCGCCTCCTGGGTACTTGCCCACGACTTCTCCCCTCTTCCCCGAAATCTTCCCCTGCCCTACCACCCCATGGAAACCCTCCCCCTCTCTCTTCTCCCCCCACCACCTACTACAGCAGCAAATGATTTAGGCCCCCTGCCCCCCACCGCTCTCTCCCACCTTTCCCTGAACTTGGTGCTTCCTGCCCATCTCGTACCGCTCCCCCTCCAATTGCCCCTTCCTACCCCCCTCCCCCTTGAGCCCCTCCTCCCCTTTCCCCAACAGACAAATGTATCATTTCAGAAAAATCCCCTTCACCCCCCTCCCCCCTCTTATCAATACACATATTTATCACATCAGATATTCCCCCTTCCTTCAAACATTCTCTATCCGTAGCAACCCTCCCCCCCAAGTCCAAACTCAGTCCCTCTACAGAGCTGTCCTTATCCTGCAGCAATACCCCACAGTTCAAAACCCCACAGGCCTGAGCTGAAGATCTGGTGTTTAGTTCTGTCTGCAGAGCATCTTCTGACACCTGCTGGCTCTCTGTATGCTGTCCTCTCCACGCAGGCAGGTCTTGCACGAGACTGGTAGTTGGTTTCACCTCAGGCTTTCCCCCTTCTCCCTCCTGATTGGATGGGAACTCCTGTCCATCCAACCCTCTGGGGCGTAGCTCCTCAGAACCTGGCTGCACAGCAAGCTGTACTCCTGAATGAGAAAAATCCGTTGCTGCAATCAGAGAGTCAGCTGAATGCACCTGAGCCAGCCTTCCAGAGTACTGCAGTCCTCCTGCCATCTCTGCACAAACTGTATCCACCCCTCTCACTGGCTTGCCCTTAACAGGTAAACTGCTTTCCTCCTCACTGGATGTTTCTACTAACACCTGCTTGGAAAACAGACTGCCTCCCAAGTCTCCTTTCTCAGTTTCTGTCCTCTATTGGATTTCAGGACTCTGTCCTCTCCTGGTTCTCCTCTTATCTCTCCCATCGTACCTTCAGAGTACACTCTCATGGTTCGTCCTCCATCCCTATTCCGCTCTCTGTTGGAGTCCCTCAGGGATCTGTCCTTGGACCCCTTCTTTTTTCAATCTACACCTTTTCCCTGGGATCCCTGATCTCATCTCATGGCTTCCACTATCATCTTTATGCTGATGACACCCAGCTTTATCTCTCCACACCAGACATCAGTGCGGAAACACAGGCCAAAGTATCGGCCTGCTTATCCGACATTGCTGCCTGGATGTCCAACCGCCACCTGAAACTGAACATGGCCAAGACCGAACTTCTTGTCTTCCCACCCAAACCCACTTCTTCTCTATCTCAGTTGATAACACCTTCATCGTCCCCGTCTCATTTGCCCGCAACCTCAGTGTCATCTTCGACTCCTCCCTCTCCTTCTCTGCGCATATCCAGCAGATAGCCAAGACCTGTTGCTTCTTCCTCTATAACATTAGCAAAATTCGCCCTTTCCTCTCTGAGCACACCACCCGAACTCTCATCCACTCTCTCATTACCTCTCGCCTTGACTACTGCAACCTACTCCTCACTGGCCTCCCACTCAGCCATCTATCCCCCCTTCAGTCCATTCAGAACTCTGCTGCATGTCTTATCTTCCGCCTGGACAGTTATACTCACATCACTCCTCTCCTCAAGTCACTTCACTGGTTTCCGATCAGGTACCGCATACAGTTCAAGTTTCTCCTACTAACCTACAAATGCACTCGATCCACAGCCCCTCCTTACCTCTCTACCCTCATCCCCTTACATTCCTACCCGTAACCTCCGCTCTCAAGACAGATTCCTCCTTTCAGTACCCTTCTCCACCACAGCCAACTCCAGGCTCTGCCCTTTCTGCCTCGCCTCACCTCATGCGTGGAACAAACTCCCTGAACCCATACACCAGGCCCCCTCCCTGCCCATCTTCAAATCATTGCTCAAAGCCCACCTCTTCAATGTCGCCTTCGGCACCTAACCACCACACCTCTACTCAAGAAATCTAGACTGCATCAACTTGACATTTCGTCCTTTAGATTGTAAGCTCCTCTGAGCAGGGACCGTCCTTCTTTGTTGATTTGTACAGTGCAGCGTAACCCTAGTAGCGCTCTAGAAATGTTAAGTAGTAGTAGTAGTAGTTTCTACAATGTGAAACAGTTTAGGAATCATATTCTTGTCCCTTAGGTGGTATCACAGGTTCTGAAAAAAAAAAACCAGGACCAAGTCCAACCACCTCCTGTCTGGAGCCTTCTTCCACAGTGGGTACATCTGGCTGGCTTGCCAAAGCCTTCATAAATGTTAAAGTAGTTTGATTATCAGAACCTGACAAGTCCTCTGTTACAGGCTGACGTGTAAACATACAAGCTGAGCCAGACTCTGCCTTTCCTTCTTTCATAGACACTGTAGCCTCTTTCTGGCACACTTCTCTCTCTGGACACAAAGGTTTAGAAGCAGAGGCCATTCTTTCCTGATTCAAATAAAGCTCCCTCAAGGGATTATCACTGCCCTTTTTTAAGGAGCCCAACAGCTTCTCTTTCTGCTGGAGCTGTTTCATCAATCGGCCTTCCTGTGTTCAGCTGGGGCTAATTTGCTCAAAGCTTTAGCCATTTTTTGTTTCTTCCCCAGCTCTGCACACTCCTTTTCCAGGGCCTTGATTTTCCTGACCCTCTCTACCACGCCTTTAGCCGTGTCTTCTGGATCACAGCTTCCTAACTGGACCTCCTCTTCTTCCTCCTCCTCTGACCAGCCATCCTCGCTCTCTGCCTGATCAGGAACAGGCAGAGGCTCCTGTCTCACCTCCATTCTCTCCTCTCCAACCATCCCCTTAGAGTGTTCTTCAGGGGTCCTTACCAACTTCCTCCCCCCTCCACATTCTTCACACTCACCTTCCATGAACAACTGAGTCGTGGAGGGGGTAACGATCCGGCTTCCAGCCCTGGACTTCTGCACTCTGCGGTCCACAGGACTCCTCTCCCTCCTCTCTGGGGCTAATCCAGAAAGAGAGCTACTCCTCCGGGCCTTCTGGTCCCTGGCCACAGTAGGCCTCATGGCCTGGGACCTTCCTGAGGACTTCTCCCCAGGGACCCCCTCATTGCTGGGGAAGGAGCTAGGCCCTGCTCCCCTCCCTCCTGGTATCGACAGAGCCTCCGGCAGCACTTCCTCCTCTGTCAAGGGCTGGTCTACAACTGAGCTGGAATGCCCTCCCGGGGGAGGTGGTGGAGAGGAAAACGGTAACGGAATTCAAACATGCATGGGATATGCATAAAGGAATCCTGTGCAGAAGGAATGGATCCTCAGAAGCTTAGCCGAAATTGGGTGGCGGAGCAGGTGGGGGGAAGAGAGGTTGGTGGTTGGGAGGCGAGGATAGTGGAGGGCAGACTTATACGGTCTGTGCCAGAACCGGTGATGGGAGGCGGGAAGTACTGCTGGTTAGACTTGTACGGTCTGTGCCCTGAATAAGGCAGGTACAAATCAAGGTAAGGTATACACATATGAGTTTGTCTTGTTGGGCAGACTGGATGGACCATGCAGGTCTTTTTCTGCCGCCATCTACTATGTTACTATCCTGCTTATTTTCGAAAGAGAAAAACGCCTATAGTGCGACCTAAATCGGGAGATAGACGTTTATCTCACAAAAACGATTAAATCAGTATAATGGAAAGAAAACTTTAAGTGCGTCCGTTTCGCTCGTACGCTCAGATACAAACGCCCACATAAGGGGCGTGTCGGGGGCGTGTTAAGAGCGGTGTTACGAGGTGGGCGTCTACAACATATAACAGATAGCGAAATGACTTAGGGTGGGCGTGAACATGGGCGTCATTGCTTAGACCCCGAAATAAAAGCGACCAGAGCAAGGGGGAAATCGTCTTTAGACCAATAGCGATGTGTTGCAGTTGGAGAGTGGCGCGAATGGTGTTGGGAGAGCTGAATTGGTGGTTGCAGAGAAAGCCGAGTGTGAGGAGTACCTGTAACGTTCGTCTGTCTGCCCTAGTCGGCACGTTGTCACCCTCACCTGCCTCTTTTGTGTCTTACCTTTTGACCTTTCCCTACTCCTCCTCCTTGCTCTATCGGTCCCTTCCCCTTCCCTTCCCCCTATCCCTCTCTTCACTGTTCCCACGTGTAGATTGTATTGCCTGACTTCCCTTTGTCTCTTTGTTCCCTGTACTGTTTGGGGAGTGACTGGCCAGAGGGTGTGTTCTGAGTGAGATTCTGTGTGCTGCTGTTGATTCAGTACTACTACTAATACTTGCACTGGTGGGGAAATGGATGCACTAAATTCACTGGTGGCTTCCATGTTAGAGGAACAGGCCACACACCGCAGGAGCTATTCATGGCCCCGAGTGTTCAGGCCCCGCACCACCTTCCTACAACTCACTGACCAGCAGTGTCTGACAAGGTTCAGGTTTGATAAGGCCATCATTGTGCAGCTTTGTGAGCAGCTGAAACCCCTCCTTCAGCCCCAGACCCATAGGAATAACCCCATCCCTGTGCACCTCAAAGTCACTGCCCCTCTCTCTGTCCTGGCCACTGGGAGTTTCCAATCCGTATTAGCTGCTAACACAGGGCTCACCCAGGCTTCTATTTCACACTGTCTCACCCAGTTCCTGGATGCCTTTCTAACTCACACCTCTCACTACATCACTTTCCCCACCACCCCCCAGGCCCTGCACAACAACATGGCCGCCTTCTATGCTGTTGCTAGATGCCCCTCGGTCATAGGTGTGATTGACTGCACACACGTCCCACTCAGGCCCCCCCCGGCCACACGAAGCCACCTACAGAAACAGGAAGGCATTTCATTCCATGAACATGCAAGTTGTGTGTGATGCCCAGAGGGAGATATTAGACGTGTGTGCCAGGTACCCCGGTTCCACCCACGATGCCTACATCCTACAGCACTCGGGCATCTTCCGCAGGTTTGAGCGAGGGGAGTTCACCGGTGGATGGCTACTAGGTAAGTGCAACATGGATGTACCCATACTATATCTCCTCCACTGGCCAACCCTCCGCCCTGCCTTCCTCCACCTCACTCCACAACCCACTATCCTAATCCCCCCTCCCCCCCCGTACCTGCTCCAAGCAATACACACTCATCTATTTCATTCTGCTTCTCTCCAAAGGTGACCGAGGCTACCCGCAGAGGACATGGCTCATGATCCCCATGGTGCATCCACAACCAGGGGCAGAAGAAACCTAAAACAGGAGGCATCGGAGCACCCGGGGGATTATTGAGTGGACCTTTGGCTTCTTGAAAAACCGGTTCCGCTGTCTGGACCGGTCTGGAGGAGAGCTGCTCTACAGTCCAGAAAAGGTGGCCAAGATCTTTGTGGCATGCTGCACAATTTGGCCCAGCGCAGAGGACAGGCCCTCCCAGAGGAGGCTCAGCCACCAGAGGAGGCCCCAGATGAACAGGAAGAGGAGCCCCCTCCACCCCCAGCCCACAGAGCAGAGCTCACTGCTTACCAGCTTGGCGTCAGAGCCAGACAAAGACTCATTGAAACAAGTTTTGTGTGAAAGTAAGTGCACATTTATTTGTAATACATAAGTGTTACCATCAAATCACATCACATCACACCCACCACCACCCACCAACCCTCACCCTCCAGCATGTGCCATCACTTTCCCCGGCCCCTCCCCCGTCCCTCTTAGCCCTCCCACGGACTTCCTTTGCAGCTGGTGCTGCAGGGGAAGTCTGTTCAGACTTCTCCGATGGGCTACTCCCACTGTCCTCTTCCGTATCCACACAGCAGCCTGCGGCTTCGGCTGCGCTGTGGAAATCCGGCCACCTTGTTGGCTGTAGCCTGGCCACAGGACCCAGAATGGGAGCTGGTTTGGTGGGTGCTGCACTAGTGGCTGCGGAGGCGCCCGATCTCAGGGCCCACCTCTTAGCTGGTGGTGGTTGCTGCCCACTGGAGGAGGAAGTGGATGGCAGATCTTGCTGCACCACCACTGGTGGAGTAGGTGCTGTGACCTGAGGGCGCAGGCCTTCAATGCTGTGCTACAGCTGTTCCAGTTGCTGGAGCACCTCATGGTGGGCTTGGCGCTGCGCCTGGAGCAGTTCCTGGTGGGCTTGGCGCTGCGCCTGGAGCAGTTCCTGGTGGGCTTGGCGCTGCGCCTGCAGTGCTTCCCGCTGCAGCTCTAATTTTTGTTGCCGGTACTCCTCCAAGCCCACATTGTGCCGCAGCAAATCAGTGGCCAGCCGCAGGAGTTGCCTCCTTTGGCTGGAGGCCTCTGGCGAGGAGCTGGCCCCCTATATGCATCCTCCGCATCAGAAAACTCAACCGGTGGTGGAGGTGCCGCCTCTGCCGGTGGTGCTGGTGGAGGTTGGGCCTCTAGTGCTGGTTCTGCTGCTGCAGGTGGTGGCGGTAGAGGGTGCTCTGGTGGGGGTGGTGGTGGTGGTAGAGGCTGGACTGCTGCTGCAGGCGGTGGAGGTTGAGGCTGTCCTACTGGTGTAGGCCTTTGTTGTGATTGGAGGCCACTAGGGCCAGCCTCATCAGAGTCAACACCTGTATAGCACAAGGGTGAGGAAGTGTGTTGGTGAAAATAACCCACTTTTGTCTTTCAGCATTCATCTACATAGCCCCACACTTCATGACACTGCAAAGAGATGGTGAGGAGGATTGGGTTTGAGACCCATGTGAACGACAGACCCACAGGCAGCTGGGTACAGCTGGTGGACAGCCAGCCAAGACAAGGACACCGCTCACAACTTTGTGGACCCGGACAAGCTGTTTGTTGTATATTAGTTAAAGTGAAGGACATTTGAGCATGTCTTGTGTTACTACTGACTTGGTACACTGCCTAGAACTGCTTTATGACCCCGATTACAGGCTGCTTAAGTTGCACGCATGTGGCCCACACTAACTAGAGCACAAAGGTGACAGAAGGAAATAGGCACAGTTTGGTGATGATGGGAAAATAGGAGGGAGTAGAGAAGGAAGAGGCCCAAAGTTGTGCCACAGAGTAGAGTAGTAACCTACATACACCCATAGGATAGGAGCCAAGTGTAAAGTATTATTGGGGACGCTAAGCCCAGTGCAATTAAGCCCTCCCTGGACACCTACATGATATTTCCTCAATATTGGGGGTGCTCAAACACCCACTGAGTCTGCTCTTATGACACATTAATACTACCACTACTCAGACACCTTACACTGTAATGAAGCTGCACACACAGGACAAGTAAGAGGGAAGCCAATGACTACGGTAGGAATAGAGAGTAAGGGTACAGAGCAAGTGAGTAGGGGGTAGGAGGTGAGACACCATCATAAAGGTGGGCGTTTATTCCACATACTCCTCCCCCTGGCCCCAACTTGTATAACACAGTGTAGTGCAGCACAACAGATATCCCAACATCATAATAGACAACCTACCTGAGGCCTCAGGCTGGGCCGAGGTGTCAAGGAACCTGATCCCGTGGATGCCCTCCTAGGGTAGCAGGGCGTGGACCATCAGCTCCATGGGGGTGAGGTTGGCTGTGTCATGTGCTGCGGGATTGGCCCCAGCCTTCCTCCTCACATCCCTCCTCAGCTTGCGCCACTTGCGCTTACAGTCCTCCACGTCCCTTGCAGAGTGGAAGACTGCATTCACCCTGTCACGGACCGCCTCCCATTCCCGCTGCTTGGTGGTCGCAGCCAGTCTCTGCCCTGTGGGAGCAAACAGGTTGGTGTGCCGTTGCTGTATCTCCTGCACCAGGAGCTCCACCTCGGCATCTGAGAAATTACCCTTCCAGGTTGGGGGCTGGCGTGGTGGCATTGTACCAATGGGGTTTCGAAAATACGGAGTGGGCGTTTATATCGTCGGCAGGAACGCCCATTTTGGACGGGGGATAGGCGTGTCTGATATGGACGCTGTAATTTCGATTATACACATAATTGCTAAACGTGCCTAGCTGAGAGAGCGATTTGGAGCTCCTGATTTCGATTATGGGTAGATAACTATGGGCGTCTCTACCTGCCTTCCCCTTCTTGATTGCCATTTAAAGCGCCATTTTATGCGCTGGCAGTTCTGATTCACGCGAGTTCTCACGTGTTACCCACATTTATATTAAGGTTTGTGTTTGTCAAGGTATGCTTCGGGACACCTGTGTATTTTGGGGGGTTGTTATTTGTGGTTGCCCTCAGCCCACAACGCTTCCGTATCCATCCTTTGGCCCTCTTCCTGTCTCCCATTCTCTGTGCCTGGTTGTAGCAGGCAGTCTCTGGGAGCTAAGAAATTGCTACAATCGCTCCAAATCAGGCACCCCTCCCTCGGTAAGGGTCATTTCACTGAGGCAGATGTCCAGCTAATGTTCTAGAAGATAGAAACAGACGTTCATGGTAAGCTCTTATTTCTCTGCCACCTCTTCTCTTTCTGCTCATTATCAAGGAGTGTGCATTCACTGTATGTAGTCTGCAGTCATGTCTTAGCTTTCTTTTCTGCAGGTTCCTGTGCGCTGGTGCAGCTGCTGTATTGGTTGCCGGTAGGTTCAATCCTTTGTTTGTGTGCTGAACCCCAGTCCCCATTTATGAAATGGCCACCCATTCTCACTTTTGCTAGGAGAGGGAGGGGGAACTATATAGGCAAATCATGTTTTTAGCACAGTATTGAACACACACAGTCCTACAAACCTCCATAGTTCTAGAACAACAACATTTCTAACATGTAGGCTGTAAACTAGTTTCAAGGTGGCCACAGGTAGTGCCTACTGAGCCCTTAAGACATGGTGAGGGAGAGAGTTTGTGGTAACAGGTCCAAACCCAAATTACCTGCAGGTAGCTACAACCCGATGGCTGCCGTGGCCTAGTGGTTAGATCACCAGCCTTGTAATCACAAGGTTGCCGGTTCAATTCCCACTCCTGCCCCTTGTGATCTAGAGCGAGCCACTTAACCCTCCATTGGCTCAGGTACAAACTTACAGTCCTCCTGGCACAGGGAAAGACCTGGAATGTAGGTCACCTTGACCTCCTACTTAAAAAAGGTGTGAGTGAACACCATATTAATTTGTGCCCTTTTGTAACTCTTGTATTATATTGCAACTGTGATGCAGTAAGCCTCCATCTAATGGTTTTGCCATTGTTTTCCCTTTTCTCCTCAGCACTATATACCATTGCAGATGCATAGAATGTGAAAAGATGAGGCAACTGTTTGTAGGTCCTTGGTGGGCCCCACCACCACCAATTTGGTATGCTTGTGGGTAAGGGTGTCTGGTGATCACACTGAGGACACATCATGTATGTGCTACCTAGGGTTATGTGCAAGAGTGTACTTGGCATATCACAAGTGCTAGACAACAAATCTATTATTAATAACACTCTGTGCTGTGGGGCTGTATGGTAAGGGGAGGGAGAGAGGCTGGATGGCCATTTGTGTCCCTCAACAGTAAATAGCCATCAAGCCTCCGCGCCCCAACCCCCTGCACATAGGGCCATGGAGGTTGGAATGAACAGGTGGGCTTCTGTATGGGCACCATTATCACAGACATGCATCAGCTTTCAAATTCACACTTCACATTTCATGCAATGCATATTGCTGCCTCTCACATCAACAGCACCATGTGGTTATATGTAATGCACAACGCACACACTGTTAGTTAAAATGTGAAAAATAATCTTTATGTACAGACCCCAACATATTCCCCCCACACCCCTACATATCCCCCCCCAACCCCCCTCCAACATTTCCACCCCACCCAACAACCCTCCCTCCTGTCTAGGACGGGTGGCCACGGCCTCTACTCAAGGCCCTTTGTAGCAGGGTAATGAGCAGCAGCAGCAGCAGCACCCTGAGTGGGCCCTGCAGCTGCTCATGACCCTGCCATATGAGTTTTAGCTCCTGCAGCACCTGGTTCTGGCCATCTACAAGCTGCTGCAGGAGACGCACAACAGTTGCAGGGCCAAGGGCTGGAGGTGGCCCAGGGGATGGAGGTGGCCCAGGCGATGGCGCTGCCTGAGGCGATGGAGGTGCCTCAGGGATGGAAATGGCTGAGGGGAGGGAGATGCCTCAGACGGAGCTGCAGGTGGGGAGGGGTCCTCGTGAATGTCCTCATCAATGATGAGGACCCCCTCCTCCGAGTCCTCCTCCTCCTCCTCCTCCTGGTGGGCCGCCTCCTGGCCTGGCTGCCTTTCCTCCTCCTCATCCAGGTGCCCCTCCTGGCCTGGCTCCTCCTCCTCCTCCTGGCCTGGCTCCTCCTCCTGCAGGTGGCCCTCCTCGTCTGCCTGCTCCTCCTGCTGGTGATGGAGCCCTGTGTATGTAAACAGAGTATGGATGAGATGAGCACATGCAACATGGCTTGCATAGTGCTGTAGCTGGGTGACCTGAGCCAGGGGATGGGGGAAGGTGTGAGGAGGCGTGGCCTAAACCCATGGGGGACTGAGATGCATCAGATGACATGACAGGGAACCCTGGAAGCTGCACTGACAAAAAACACACAGGACATGTTGGCAGATCACACTCATTGGGGACCAGCATGTTTGCATTGTGAGATGCGAAGAGGGTTTGGTGACGTGTTTTTGTTGTTTTTAAGGGGGGGGCAGTGGGAAGGGTGTTTAGCACATTACTTTTATGTGAGGGAGGCCATGACATCCAGTAAAAGTAGGGCCTCAGGCAGGTCTACCAGGACACACTATCCACCCACCCCAGAAAGGGGGAGACTAAAGTAAGGCATGTCATCTCATTCATCTAGGGGGGGGGGGGGGGAATGGTCGTTGGAAGTTGCAGCCACAGTCATGGGAGGGCACCTGCAACCTGCATCCTTGATCTGGCACCAATAAATATGTTATTACTTATTAGTTGGCTATTAGCCACATATTGTAGAGGACATTTGCATTAATCAATAAATATATTTACAAATCAGTACAGGTGTCCTGTTTTTGAATACTTACGGCAAGCCCTGAGGTGCCGTCGCACTGCCCGGATGAGCTCGGGCCTCTCCCGCCTCACACGGCGGAACCTCCTCTGTAGGGACTCCAGGTCCCGGTGAACACCGAAGCGTCTGTAAGATATAAGTTTGTAGAGCAGGAGTGAGGGGATGGTCCTTCTTGCCCTCTGCACACACATTCATTTGTTGTTCAAATAGCAGAGAGAGGGTCAACACTGTTGAGGGGGGGGGGGGGGGGGGATCACCTCCATTGGTCCAGATTCATAGAAGCCACCTTTGTACAATTTTTGGGGGTGCTACCCCCAGTGGAGATCACCCCTCCCTGGATCCATACAAGGCATTTATTCTATATTGGGGGTGCTGAAGCACCCACAGCTGCCACCGAGTTGGCTCCTATGCAGATGATGCCATAGAGGTGGCCATGAGGCCAGAAAGTACCGTTTGTATGCATTATAATTTATGCTTGTAAAACTACTTTATATGTGTTAGCATTACCCTGTTATCAAGTATAGTATACGTTTAATTGGTATGTTTCCACTATTCCGATGTGTTGTAAGCCACATAGAGCCTGCAAAGAGGGGTGGGAAAATGTGGGGTTCGCAGGCAACAAATAATTAAATAAGGAAATACATTATTGTAGGGATGTGGGAATGGTCGTCCTTTCAAGAACATACATTTTATTAGTGATTGTGTATGTACCCATAGTACTCATTATCCATGCATGCACACTCCAGTTACTGGTTACATTGATGACTGTTATATGTGTAGGTACAGGAGGGGGTGTGTGTGGGCCAAATACTTACCTTTCAAGCCTGTCCCTAATGCGGGACCAGGCTCTCATAGCCTGTAGCCTGGGGGGCAGGTGGTGGTGGCTGATAAATAGCCGATGCCGGTGCCTCAGGCATAGCCGCACCAGCAGCAGGCTTTCTTCGTGGCCGAAGTTTGGCTCACGTCGGTGCGCCATTTTTTCAGGTGTTGGAAAACATGTGCCTTATATAGACGTCCTTGCGTGACGGATGTCGTTTCGTGCACAGCTCCATATATGGATGACCATCCCATATATGGCCCTATCAGCACGTGGACGCCGTCGTAAGCATAGACGTCTTTGACGTGCATGCCTGGTTGTTATGCTTGCGGAACTTGCCTTATATAGGTGAGTATGAAGCACCCTTTTCACATATACACAATATGCATATAGCTGCATGCAGTTCCGGACATCCAGAAAGGGCACATATGAGGAATATTCGGTGAAGCAGCATGATCTTTCTGTAGTTGACGCATATAAACGTTCCTCATATTTTCCCGTACCTGGATGTCCAGAATAGCATGTACTGTAGTTGCGGGACACCTATGTACATTCTTTTACACACTTTCTGATTTGGGCGTTTGCACCTGCGATAATCGAACGTGTTAGGGCGCTCAATTTAGTCACGCTTATGCGCTCCTCATTTGGTGGTTTTGCTACAGGGATAATCGATTATTGAAAAATGCCCATACTACTTTCCGATTATACATGCCTGATTTTGGACGTTTTCGAAAGGACGTCCTATTGCGTACTTGGACGCCCTTTCGATTATGCCCCTCTATGTATGTTTTTTCTGCTTATCTCTAATTTTCATAATCTGAATTTAACTGACAGTGTTGTAGTTGATGGGAATACCTATAAGTTAGAATTACAGTTGACAATTTTGGGGGTAATCCTAGATAGTACACTCTTTTGATCCTCATATCCAAATGTTATCCGTCAAGGTGTTTTGATTATTATGGAAACAGAAACATATAAGAACATGGTTCAAAGTTGATGTTTTATGCTTGATAGTACAGACACTTACACTGGGTCATTTGGAGTATTATAACATTATTTATGTGGGACGTACTGTAGCTATTTGTAGGTGGATTCAACTATTGCAGAATACAGCAGCTAGTTTAATTTTAAAGGCTTCTAGATTTGAGCATGCTAAACCTCTACAGCTTCACTGACTGCCTATTGAAGCTCGCTGATGGTCCGATGATCAGAAGCAAAAGTAGGCGCTAGAGGCTGTTATCGCCATACTAGCACCTGCGTTAGGTACCACCCTATGATCAGAGCCCCCAAGTGCATGAAACAACGCTCTCGCAGGCTCTGAACGCAACTAGCATGCAGATGCATTCAAAACAGGGCTCTTAGCACAAGTAGCATGCAAATGCATGCTAAACCTATTCATCCCCAATGATCAGCGACCAGTGCGCCAAAGATTGGCTCGTTGGCCGGGGCAAACCCTACGCCATCACGGAGCTGGAGTTAGGGTTTGCAGACCATTGGGGAGGAATGGTGAGCCCTGTCCAGCATGCATGCTAGCAGTCCCCTATTCTCCCCCTAATGCAGCAGCCCCCGCAGGGACCCCGAGGAGAGCCGACCTGACCGACACCCCCACACAGGAACAGGTGTAAAGCTCCGCCCAGCGCATCCAAGGATACCCTGGGCAGGGCTGGGTGCTGCCATTTTGCAGGTGGTGCCGATGGAAGAGGAGGAAGGCCATCTCCTTCCTCCAACCTAAAATAGGGGAGTGGGGGGGATTGACTGTGGCCCACTGGGCCACCAGGGACATCTCAGGAATGCTGGGGGGGGGTAAGGGGGGCTGGAGATCCCTCAGATCTTCAGTACCCCCCTGAACCTGTGTCGGGGGACTGGAGGTCCGCTGTCAAAGGCTGTAAGGCCAACCGGTATGGGATGCACAAACACCGGATGACCCAACAGTAGACCTGAGTCACATTTCCACCTTGCCTTCCAAATGTGTGAAACAAAGTTATCTCTTTCCAAAACCTGTTTATGCCCTTACATGACCACAACATATGTCCCAAAGTGGCTCCAGAACTTCTGCATTTTGGGCACTCCCCCCAAGGAGAAAGCCCCATATGGAAGGCCCTCCTAGGGGAAATGTAAAGCCGAAGTGCCACTTCATCCTGTTCAATTAAATATTTTTATGGTTCAACAATTTTATTGATGGTACAACAGGTTTAACAGTCAGCAAGCTCAATATACAACCAGTGAAAAACAAAACAACCTAACATAGTAAATGACAGCAGATAAAGACCTGTATGGTCCGATTACTTTAAAAGGAGTGAAGACTGGGATTACTTTAATCAGTGGGATTTGAATTAGAGACTTAAGTATAAGTATTGTTAAATAACTTCTGTTTTTTAAAAGAGGAAGAATGTAATCAGATGTATTATTTCTAACTAATATTGGACAATAAGTATGTTTACAATGAGATAATTTGACTATACACTGTATTGGCCTTGAAGAAGCCAACCAGATGATCAATGTGGAATAATGAATTGGATGAGTAATATCTGGGGATAATCAGGTTAATACCACGGGTTTTTTTCTGTTTACTGTTTAATTGATCTCCTTATCTTGTTTCAGTCTCCCTATTTAGTGGTGTAAAGAAGAGAATAGAATTACCTGACTGAAATAATTCCTACATATTACTTTCTCTGTATTTCCAGCAAGTTGTTTTATCGCTTGTAAAAATTTAAATGGTTATAAATAAAAACTTTAAAAAAAACCCCAAAATAAAAGTTAAAAAAAAAAAACCTCAAGTTGCTTGCACAGCTTTGAGATAAAACATCCTTTGACCGTATGTTTTATTTCCTTAAAACTACTGGCAGAAAAAAAATATTCCACAGAGAGTTAAGTCTGAGGTTTTTCATCCAGTGACTCTAGCTTGTCTAACATTGGTATGATAAAACAGTATTAACACAGTGCTTCAGCTCCAAGTGGGTTCTTTGGAAGTGAAATAAGCTGGTTCGTAGATTGGTAGTAGTTGACTTTTAATAAATACTTAGTAGGAGTAATAGTAGTTTTTATGAAAATGTTATTGTCTGAGGGAAGAGAACAGAGCAGCCTTATTTGAAAACAAGTGGGGGAAAAAAGGAAAGGATTCGCACACCTTCTACAAGAAAAATCAAGGAAAACCAGCAAGAGTGGAAGTGGAAATGTCCAGAATGACGGAGGCAAACAGCCGACTAAGAACGTTCAAAAGTTCATTGCCAAAGGTGAACTGACCCAAAAAGACCCAACACGGACTGTGTTTCGGCTAAATAGCCTTCTTCATGGGTCTACAACATAAAAATATGATATAAACACAGCATAAATATAACAAAATATAAAAACCAAATGTAAAACATCTACAGGTAGACATTCAGGCTTATTTTCAAAAGAGAAGGGCGCCCATCTTTTGACACAAATCGGGAGATGGGCGTCCTTCTCCCAGGGTTGCCCAAATCGGCATAATTGAAAGCCGAGTTTGGGCGTCTCCAACTGCTTTCCGTCGGGGGGGGGGGCGACCAAAGTTCCCGGGGGCGTGTCAGAGGCGTAGCGAAGGCGGGACTTGGATGTGCCTAACACATGGGTGTCCTTGACCCATAATGGAAAAAAGAAGGGTGTGCCTGAGGAGCACTTGGCTGACTTTACTTGGTCCCCTTTTTTCTTACGACCGAGCCTCAAAAAGGTGCCTGAACTGACCAGATGACTACCGGAGGGAATCGGGGATGACCTCTCATTACTCCCCCAATGGTCACTAACTCCTTCCCACCCTCAAAAAAACAGCTTTAAAAATATTTTGTGCTAGCCTCTATGCCAGCCTCAAATGTCATACTCAGGTCCCTTGCAGCAGTATGCAGGTCCCAGGAGCAGTTTTAGTGGGTGCAGAGCACTTCAGGCAGGCGGACCCAGGCCCATCCCACCTGTTACACTTGTGGTGGTAAATGTGAGCCCTTCGAAACCCACTGTACCCACATGTAGGTGCCCCCCTTCACCCGTAAGGGCTGTGGTACTGGTGTACAGTTGTGCGTAGTGGCAGTGGCGTACCTAGGGTAGTTGACACCCGGGGCTGGTCATTTTTTAACACCCCCCTCCAAATCCAGTACTAGGCATACCGAAAATACAAAACACTCATGACCTATAGAACAATTCTACTATACCATAAGCAGTAATTTCTATGAGTCACACAAGGAAAAGGAAAGCATCTTAAACACTACAGTGAGCACTAGAACATCAATTCACCTATTGTAAAACGAAACCAGACAGAATAGTACAGATCGTCGATCTTGCACAGTCAATGCCAACTGAAAGCCATGTCTTTCACAAACACAGATACACCCTAATCCACTATAGAATAAGTAATCATAAACTTTCTATTTAGACAAAAATTAAACTGAACCCCCAAGATGCCAGACACTGCATACAATGCAACACCACAGAAACAGAAAACGTCCCCTAGTACTGTGCAAAATATAAAGACAGCAGATGTAAATTTGAAAATACTAACAAATACCAATCACCACTTTACAAATTAACAAATAGAAATAAAACAAATATCATTTTATTGGACTAATACATTTAGCTTTCAGAGGCCAAAACCTCCTTCCTCCGGGTCAGTACAGTATAGTGCTGTTACAGTATCCTATCCTGACCTGAGGAAGGGGGTTTTGTTCTCCGAAAGTTAGTCCAAATGTATTAAAATTAGTCCAATAAAAAGATTACCTTATTTACATGTTCTATTTATAAACACTTAACACAGCTACAATACTACTTTATCCTAAAGCAAAAAAATAAAAATATATTTTTACAGTTTGTTGTGTCTGGTTTCTGCTTTCCTCATCTTCTTTTCACTGTCTTCCTTCCATCCAGCATCTGTCTTCACTCTCTCTCTCTGCCATCCAGTGTCTGCCCTATCTCTGCCCCTTCCGTCCACATCTGCCCTCTATCTCTGCCCCTTCAATCTACCATTTGTTCTCCCTCTCGCTCCACCTTCCATCCAGGGTCTGCCCCCAGTTTCAGCCCCAGCCCTTTTCTCCCACCAGTGCAGAGCTTCAGCCTCAGCCACTTCTCCCTGTCCCCTTTTCAGCCCTCAGTTCCAGTACTGGCCCCCTTATCCCACCTACCCTCCTTTTCAGCCCCCAGTTCCAGTCCCCTTCATCCACATACCTTGCATTAGGACCTCCCCAACCCAGTCCCCTTCTCGCATCTGAGCCCTCTTCTCCCATCTGAGCCCCCCCTCCCCGACCCAGTCCCCACCTGCCTACCAGCTCTGTTGACAGACGACCCTCTTCTCCTGCCACCCGGCACTTGACCCAGCCTTTAAAAAAAATCTGTGAGGTGACGGCGCAGCGCAGCGCCTCGCATCTGTCCTGCTCTGTGTGCAAAGGACGAAAAATTGCCTCGTCGGCTGGCCTTCCCTTACTCTCCCGCCCTCTGATGTAACTTCCTATTTCCGCGAGGGCGGGACACAGTGAGGGAAGGCTGGCCGACGAGGCAATTTTTCTTCCTTTACACGCAGAGCAGGACCGTTGCGAGGCGCTGCGCTGCGCCGTGCCGTGCCGTCGCTTCACATATTTTTTTTTTTAAAGGCTGGGTCAGGTGCTGGATGGCAGGAGAAGAGGGTCGTCTGTCGACGGAGCTGGTAGGCAGGTGGGGACTGGGGCACCAGCGGAACACCCCCCCCCCCCCCCACCTGCTGACACCCGGGGTGGACAGCCCCCCCCCCCACCTCGCCCTTGGTATGCCACTGTGTAGTGGGTTTGGGGGGGGGGCTCAGGACACAAGATAAGGGAGCTATGCACTTGGTAGCAATTTGTGAAGTCCACTGCAGTGCCCCCTAGGGTGCCCGGGTGATGTCCTCCCATGATGAACTGGCTTGGATTTGGTCATTTCTGAGATGAGCGTCCTCAGTTTCCATTATCGCCGAAAATCAGAAATGACCAAGTCTAAGGACGACCATCTCTAAGGTCTACCTAAATTTCAGGATTTGGGCGTCCCCGACCATCTTGTTTCGATAATACGGGTTTCTCCTTCCGTCCTGCGTGGACGTCCCCAGGAAAACTTGGGCGTCCCTTTCGATTATGCCCCTCATTGTGTGACATGGAAGTCTAAATGCGAACACGGCACATAAAAAATTATATATATACTAGTAAAAAAGGCCCGTTTCTGACAGAAATGAAACGGGCGCTAGCAAGGTTTTCCTCGCAGTTGCAGCTTGGCCTCCTCCCTCCCTCCCTGTCATGTGATTTCGAGGCCCCCCTCCCTCGGAGTTCCAACTCTCCCTCCCTCGGTCTTTGTCATCTCAGTTGCAGGCCCCCATCTGTATCCTCTGAGTTCCAGGCCCCCGTGCTTCCCTCTTCTCCGAGGAAGCACAATGTGTCTGCCTGCCCCTCGCCTTCGTCAGTGCCAGCTGTTATTTAAAACTTGTTACCCCATCCATCCCTCTCCTCCCCTCCGAGTTCCACACCCCCGTGCCTGCCTCCCCTCTCTCTCTCTGGCCTCCGAGTGGAATCACGACGTGTCTGCCTGCCCCTTGCCTTCATAAGTGCCGGCTGTTATTTAAAACTTCTTACCTCGTGGTCCGCCGGCAACAGCAAAGTCGAGCAGGCACGGGACGGCGCTTCAGACTGCCTTCCCTTCTGTTTTCAGATCTGCCTCTGGTCCCACCCTCATTTCCTGTTTGCGGAAGTGCCTTCCCTTCTGTTTTAGCTCTGCCTCTGGTCCCGCCCTCATTTCCTGTTTTTTTATTTTTTGTTACATTGTACCCCGCCCTCATTTCCTGTTTGGTTTTTTTTTTTTGTTACATTTGTACCCCGCGCTTTCCCACTCATGGCAGGCTCAATGCAGCTTACATGGGGCAATGGAGGGTTAAGTGACTTGCCCAGAGTCACAAGGAGCTGCCTGTGGCTGAAGTGGGAATCGAACTCAGTTCCCCAGGACCAAAGTCCACCACCCTAACCACTAGGCCACGTTTGCGGAAGGTGCCTTCCCTTCTGTTTTAGCTCTGCGTCTGGTTCCGCCCTCATTTCCTGTTTGCGGAAGGGCAGGACCAAAGGCATTGCTGGTGTAACAAGCTGTCTGAGCAGCATGAATGATAAAGTACATAAACAAATTGCCAAAATAAACACTTGAGAGAGTAATGTAAAAGTACACATCATAAAATGAAAATGAGCTCATGTATATGAATGTATGTAAAACTATATAGGTCACGAGCATGTGTAGTGGTGGTGTGAAGTAAAATGAAGAGTTGAATAAAAATATAGAGATGACAAAATAAAAATTTTAACAGAGTAAAACCATATTAAAAGCAAGCAAATGGTGATGCTGTGTTAAAATAGAGATTGAGATGGTACTGGATGTTACATATCGAAAGACGTTATGATAGTATCTGGGAAAACAATGATCTTAAATGCATTATCTATAGATGTAAAATCATAATAAAAAAGCACAGATAAAACTTAAATATGGAACATGGCTCATGGAATTCTTTCCAAGCCTTGTGTCTGGCCTTGTCTGATTGGGAGGGGTGATTTTTGAATGGATCAGTACCCAAGCATTCTGTTGGTTTGGAAAGAATTAAAATGAAACGAAGTGTGGTAATAAAGGGGCCCTTTTACTAAGCCGCGTAGGCACCTATGCATGCCCAACACTTGTCAATTTGCAGTTACTGCCCAGCTACCTCGAAGCCCGGGCAGTAATTTTGTTTTTTACTCGCGTCCAATACGTGTGCCGGAAAATAATGCGTAGACGATTATCGCACGGTTACTGCATGAGACCTTACTGCTAAGTCAGTGGCTGACAGTAAGGTCTCAGACCCAAAATGGACGTGCGCCACTTTTTATTTTGCCGCAAAAATTTTAAAAAGGCCTTTTTTTACAGGCGCGCTGAAAAACGGATCTGCGCGTGCCCAAAACACGTGCCTACACTAGCACAGCCCATTTTTTCAGCACACCTTAGTAAAAGGACCCCAGAGTAAATCACTGTCTTACAGCAACAGATATTGCTGTGCTTTTCTACCACTAGTTGGCAGTATACACAGAAATTAGCAAACTAGATAGCAACTATTAAGAAAGGTGTATGGTTCAGTTACTAGCTTTCACAGTAGAATTTACAACAAAGAAAATGAAAACCATGTCTGAATTACTAAGTATCAGACCAGCAAAGATAGGGGTGTGGCAGCAGTGGGGAAGGGAAAAAAGGGAAGGGTGGGTTGGTGGCGAATGCATGTGAAGCATGCCTCATGGAATTAATTCCATTCTGTATGTGTGACCAGAAGAGTAGAGAGAAGAAGTTGAACAATTCCCTAATTATGTTTCACTCCTCAATATTTCTGTGCTGTAAAATATGGAACTGCTCTTCCCATAGAAATGCATTGGGCCATTTTTTATTTTAATATTTTATATTTGTAACAATTCTGGAATTCATTGCCAGAGAATGTAGTAAAAGCAGTTAGCTAAGCAGGATTTTAAAAAGGTTTGGATAGCTTCCTAAAAGAAAAGTCCATAGACCATTATTAAATTGACTTGGGGAAAATCCACTGCTTATTTCTAGGATAAGCAGCATAAAATGTATTGTACTCTTTTGGGATCTTGCCAGGTACTTGTAACCTGGATTGGCTACTGTTGGAAACAGGATGCTGGGCTTGATGGACCTTCGGTCTGTCCCAGTTTGGCAATACTTATGGAGCACAATATCTAACTTGAGGGTCAATTGAGGGACTTTTGTGTAAGTGCATGGCCCTTGCCTTTGAACTACCGGGCAATCATCATCCTCTTATTTGTGGGAAAGGCTTTCTCCTTTATTTATAAACTCTTGAGGTTTGCTCCATCCACATGCAAGATGACTGATGTGTCACCATCTTTACTAAAAGCAGGAGAGGTCTAATGGCGATGTCTGAATTTTTTTACAGATATGTGCCATGGAACTTTCATGAGTCAGAGCCTGGAAAATATCAGTTCACTGGTGATCATGACATAGAGGCTTTCCTACAGATGGCAAATGACCTAGAACTTCTGGTTATTCTACGAGCTGGACCCTATATCTGTGCAGAGTGGGACATGGTGAGTTTTTTTTTTTCTTGCAAGAAGAAAGGGATAATTATAAAGCAAAGGCTTATCTATCACTCCTCTCTGAAAAATGAAACTGATAGGTTTTTCAAAAGACTTCTCTTGTTAGCATGAGGAAGTTCGATTGACTAGAGCTGCCTATCTCCTGTTTCTTGCAAGCTGAAATGGCCAATCACTTAACCCTTTATCATAGCTTGTTTCTTCTGTGGTGATATTGGCATCATCAAATATTGATGTCATCAATAATGGGGCAGTTCAAAAACACAGTCTTTGTGTATAAAGCAGCATAATATAAATGTATGCCTGAAAAATTGGAGCTGCCAGACAGTCTATGGAGCTCATTTTCAAGTATGATTTAGCAGCCTCTATAATAGCCTCAGATGTTAGAGCCAGGTCTATTAGAGCAGCATGCAGGTCCCTGGAGTAGTGTAGGAGTGGGGGACTCTGGTCCCTATCTCCCCCTCCCTGGCACATTTGTGGGAGAAATTGTGAACTCACCAGAACCCCACTGTACCCACATATAGCTGCTGCCTTCACCCATAAGGGGTATTGTAGTGGTGTACAGTTGTAGGCAGTGGGTTTTGGGGGGCTCAGCAGACAAGGTAAGGGAGCAACGTTGAGATGTGTACCTGGGAGCATGTTTTTGAAGTCCACTTCAGTGCCCCATTTATCTCCTGGGATGTCTGGGAGACCAGTCTACTAAAAATGTTGGACCCTCCTACATCCCAATGGCTTGATTTTTCTATGTTTTTCACTTGGACTTTTGTTTTTTGGTCCATTTAAAAAAAAAAAAAATCCAAAACACACAACCTTGTTAGAAACATTATTTTTGAAAACAAAAGATACACATTTTTCTTTTTTGAAAATGAACTTCTCTCTTTTATTCAGATTTTGGACATTTTTTGCAAAACGTCTAAAGTCGGACTTAGACGTCATATTAAAAATATCCCTCCACATATTGTAAAAAACCCAAGAAGTTTATTTTTAACATATTCCAGAGTTTTGTAGTCGGTGTGCAGAGCTTTTTTGGGGTTCAGTTTATATAAGAAATGTCAAGTGATTATAGTCCCTCAAAGATCACAGGTTTTTTAAACCTACCCAGTAAATGTAGTTTTTGGATTTAATCCAGCTTTTCAAATGACACTGAAGACAGCTTACATTATCATTAGGAATTGGGTATGGCAAGTTCCTTACCCCTAAAGAGCTTAGTATAAGTGGGCACCTAAGGCACTGGCAGATAGCGATGACAATAGTAAAGCATTTTCTGCAGGTGAAAAGTGGGTGCTTTGAATATTACTCAATCCATTTTGCAGGTAAAAGTATGTACAATGTTTAATAATAATGATATTTTGCTCTGTGGACTCCAGGGGTGTTCCCAGTGGAGAGAGAGGAGCAACACCCACCTTCCTTTAACTGATCTACTGAAAGCTATGTATTTAGATGAGAGATTTGCATGCAGTGGAAGCAGTGCATGCAGATATCTCTCATGAATATTCATTGGGCTATCCTGAAAACCTGAGTGGCAGGGGTGCCTTCAGGACCAGGTTTGGGAACCACTATGCTAACATGTCACTAAAATTAAAGTAGTGTACAGATATAATACCAATAAGTGTTCTAAGAACTGCCTTCACTCTGTCTAGAAAGTTTCAATAATTGCTTCCGATTTCAAGACTTCTCCACTGGACCTCTTCCTGTACCGTTGGAGGTGCAGGCACCGCTGGTTAAGAACCTGTGCATTAAGGGATGATCAGTGTGCTTTGGTGATTAGTGCATGTGTAAAAGTAATTGTGGATTTTACATCAAACTAGGCACTTTTTAAGTAGTGCTTTCGAAGTGACTTACTCAGGATTAAAAGGAGTGAAAGGGATTTAAGTCTTGATTCCTGGTTGTCAGCCCACTGCACTTAATGCTAGACCCCACTTGCACTTGATTGAGAAACCTGCCCACCATCCCCTAATTTGCATGTAATTTGACATGTCCTACTAGATAAAAACAGATCTTTAAAAAGTATTTTTGTTTTGAAAAGTACAAACGGGGCACGCTGAATGCACCAGCTGATTTTGTAGCATGCACAGCTTTCTTATAGGTGTAGAGCAGTGAAAGCAGGGACCTTTCTTGTGGTGAGTGATTGATTTCTTAAAAAAAAAAGAAATTACCAACACCTGTTAGCATGGTGCTGAATTGTTAGCTGTTGGGGCAAATTGGGGAAGGAGAGGAACAGGCAGCTCCAGCAGCCAGTCGGGGTTCAGGAAGGGGTGGGAGGAGGAGGAGGATCCAGCTTGAAAAGGGTTATCATGCATTTGCTAAGTGTCAAAACTTCCATTGTCACTTGTCAATATTGCTAAAAGGGGGGAGCCCAGACAAATTGGTTTCCTGATGAGAGGTGACTTAGCTTTCCTATTATGTATTGCAAATGGAGAGTCTCAGAGATGCAAGGTTTGTAAATGTACATAGTTATGGGCAGTGTGTGCTGGAGCCGGCTCGCACCAGCTCACAAGAGCTGGTTGTTGTGGCAAGTGAGCCGGCTCCCAGGGGCAGTGCAACCCGGCTTTAAGTGAGGTAAGCATGGCAGGAGGGCGCCACAAGCCATGCTTACCTCACCTCCTGCTGCTATGGGGGGGGGGGGGTTTAAATCGTTGATTTACCTCTGTCTCAGCAGACGCAGTCAAAGCTAGTCTCTAGTCTTCCCTTCATTTCCGTCAGTGTCCCGCCTTCTTCTGATGTAATTTCCTCTTTCTGCAAGGGCGGGACACTGACAGGAAACGAAGGGAAGGCTAGAGACGGGCTTTCACTACGGATGCTGCGACAGAGGCAGGGGCGAGAGGAGAATCGCTGGGTGGGTATGGATGGCTGGAGGGGGGGTAGGGGAGAGAGGAGAATCACTGGGTGGGTATGGATGGTTGGAGGGGGCAGGGGAGAGTTGCAAGACATGGGTGGATGGAGGGCAGGGGAGAGGAGAGTTGCTGGACATGGGTGGATGGAGGGGAGGGCAGGGGAGAGGAGGGTTGCTGGACATGGGTGGAGGAGAGGGAAGGGAGAGAAGAAATGCTGGACATGGATGGAGGGGAGGGACGAGTGAGGAAGGAGATGAGATGAGGGAAAAGGAAGAGAGGAGAAAATCTGCACATGGATGAAGAAAATAGAAGCTGGATCCACTGGACAGTCAAGTCTGCGGAGGACCCAGCTTTTACTTACGGATGTAGGACAAGAAATGAAGAAGAAAGGCGGAAAGTAAAGAAATAAGTGGAAAGGAAGCCCTGGAAACGGAGTTAAGAGGACAGATAGCAGCAGAATCGGATACTGGGCCAGCATGATCAGAAAAACAGTCACCAGACAACAATGATAGAAAAAATTATTTTATTATAGTGTTTGGAATATGTCCAATTTGAGAATCAGGTGCTCAACATTAAAAGTTTATATTTATTTACTTATTTATGGCATTTTATCCCACATTAAACATGAATTAGATTGGAACTTGGGATCATGTAATTTTTTTTTATTGGACATAACTTAATACATTTCTTGATTAGCTTTTGAAGGTTGCCCTTCTTCGTCAGATCGGAAATAAGCAAATGTGCTAGCTGACAGTGTATATAAGTGAAAACATTCAAGCATTACTATGACAGTCTGACAGGGTGGGAGGATGGGGGTGGGTCGGAGGTATGCATGGGGACATCAAAGCATATCATTGATATTCTAACAGGATGGGTGTGGATAGGTGAGAGGTGGGGTGATCAACAGAGACATACAGCGTTATGGTTTATAATGCGCTAGGAACCCCAGATCCTTGTTAAGTCCTTTCTGTTGGGTGTTAAAATATTCAATCATTCTGACTTCAAAGGTCTTACGTTCTTGTATGGTTTTAAAGTTACCTTTCAGTATTCTTACTGTGAAATCACTGGTACAGTGTCCTGGTTCTGTGAAGTGCTGTCCCACCGGGGTGGGGGCCCTACTGGCTGTATTGTTCATGTGATGTCTATGTAAATTGAATCTTGTCTTAAGCATCTGGCCTGTTTCTCCAATATAGCATCCTTCGTTACATTTTTTACACTGAATGATATATACCACATTGGAAGATGAGCAAGTGAAAGATCCCTTTATGTTGAATATCTTTCTTTTGTGCATAACTGTGGGGTCCTGTGAAATATTTTGGCATAGTTTGCAACTGGATAAATTACAGGGACGTGTGCCCTTCTGTTCTTTTTCAGTCTGTGATGGAAGTTTACTTCTGATTAGCTTGTGTTTTAAGTTGGGTGGCTGTCGGAAGGCCAGTACTGGTAGGGATGGGAATATCTCTTTCAGTAATTCATCCTCCTGGAGTATAGGTTGTAGATCTCTTATGATTTTCCTCAGTTTTTTGTTTGTTTTTTTGTTTGATTTCTATTGATAACCTTAAGAGTGGACTAACACGGCTACCACACTCCTCTTTTTCCTGGAGTAATACATTCCCCCCCCCCCCCCCCAGGCTCTCTCCCCAGCTATAGCCAGCTCTGAAATTTGGAGGGGGGGGCGCAGAGGTGGACGGGGGGCACAGAGGTGAACTGGGGAGAGAGCCTGTTGTTAAACATTTACCAGCACACCACTGGTTATGGGGGAAAGATCCCCCCTCCTACAATCTCCTCTGTTTTGCATATAGTCACACTGAATGGTTTCTGATCTTTAAACAAAATGTAATATTAGATAAAGGGAACCTGAGCAAATGCAACATATTTGTTTTTTGTTACTACTTTAAGGAACAGTTATCCAATACCCATATCATCCATGTGAAAAAGTAGTTGTCCCCTTAGTTACTCAAATGACAATTGACCAAACTTAATTGGTAATTAGATTCAGATGGTTTTACAGGCTTCATTGCAGCCAGCCTTGTTGAATCTAAACCTTTATCTTACCATGAGAGTGAAGTAGTTGTCACAAAGCTTCCATATGAATGCTGTGCGATCAAAGGAAATGCCAGAAGAGAGGAGGAAAAAAGCTGTTGGCAGTTCCTAAATCTCTGGGAGTCCACCAAATCACCGTGACACTCATCTCCAAATGGAGAAGATTTGGATCAGTGGTGAATCTTCCCAGGAGTATCTGGCCAGCCAAAATTACTCCAAGGACGTAGCAACAACTCATCCAGGAAGTCGCAAAACGTCTCGGAACATCTAAAGAACTGTAGGCCTCTAAAGCTTCAGTTAAAGTCTGTGTTCATGACTGGGTAAACATGGGATTCATAGAAGAGTAGCAAGGTGGAAACTGTGCTGTTATCCAGGAATAACATCAGTGCTCATCTCACGTTTGCAAAAACACACCAGCCTTTTGGGATGGTGTTCAGTGGACAGATGAGTCAAAAGTGGAACTGGTTGGACAACACAAGTCCCATTTGTCTGATGCAAAGCAAATACAGCATTCCACAATAAACATATCATACCAACAGTTGAACAATGTGATGGTAGTGTGATGGTGTGGAGATGATTTGCTTGTCTCCAGGACCTGGAAAATTTTGCCATTATTGAAGGAACTGTGAATTCTGCACTGTACCAGGAAATGCTTAAGGAGAACATCCATCCAGTCATCTATTTGTGATCTGAAGCTGAAGTATAATTGAGTTAGGCCACAAGACAATGATACAAAACACAAAAGTAAAACTATATCTGAATGGCTGAGGAGAAAAAAAAAATTTTAAGTTTTGGACTGGCCTAGTCAAAGCCTTCAACAAGATAAAAGCAGATCACATAAAAACCACGGAAACAAGTGAATAAAAAATTGGTTTATTAAAACATTTACTGACGCGGCCACTTTTCGCCTTCAGGCTGCGTCGGGGGGGGGGGGTAAAAAAAACTACAAGATTAAAAACATACAAATTGAATCTACAGCATCATTATAAATCAAAACTTTCAAACAACAACTCAAAAGTATTAAATTAAAATCTCATATTAAAACTATAAAATAGTAAAAAAAATAAAAACAGAGAACTTTAATTTTAAAAGAACATTAAGTAAAACATTGAATATAACAGCAATCAAAGTTTAAAAAGAATATATACTCACAAACAGGCAACAGGAGACCATACTGTGATAGTGTATGTGAAGGCAGAACAAATAAGTCAATGTGTTATCCATAGTGACATGCTATTCAATGAAACATATAATTTCATGTGACTTAGGTGTTCAAGTGCTCATATTGAAGAAGATGTGCAGAAGGTACTTCTCTACATACCTTAAAGGTATGGGTAACTGTCTACCCCTAATAGTAAAAAATCAAACCACCTGAAATGTGGAACATATGACAGAATCTCAATGCTTGGTGTCGATGAAGTAGTGGGTATGTCTAGTAAATGTAATAATATCATATGGGTCTTAGCAACCTTAGATGTGTAAAAAAAAAAAAAAAAACTACGATTGGATATGAAATCAATAGTGAAGGATAAAAATCACAAAGTACATTTATATATCCTTATATATTATGAATTAAAAGATCACCCCTAAGATAGAGAACCTATTTAAGGCTAATTACCCTAAGAAGGTAAAGGATCTGTTTGAGGATTTAGATCGCTGGGAGGGTTTAACTGTGTCCTGGTTGGGGAGAATCAATGCGATAAAAATGATGATATTGCCAAAGTTACTATACCTCTTTTTGGCTCTGCTGGTACCGATCCCTCGGGCCTTCTTTCAACATTTAAATCAGAAAATGTTTGCATACATTTGGAGGAAGAGACCTCCTAGGGTGCGTAGGATGATGATGATGCGCCAAACTCCAGCGGAGGGAGGAATGGGAGTCCCTAATTTCTACTTATATTATCAAGCAGCACAACAAAGGGTGTTGGCTGAGTGGACACCTAGAGGCTCGAAGACATGGCTGCACTGGGAGAGAGCGTGGATGGACACCCGTTTTTGGGCGATATACTTTGGAGGCCGGGGGAGTGTTATATTGGCCACTGCAAGGAGGATCCCGTTAGGGATGAGTCTTTTGCTATATACTTGGCTCCAAATAAGAAAAAGGGTTTTCCCGGGGAGACAATACTTTTTGCAGATGGCAATATGTGGCGCCCCGGGATTCCCACTGGGACAAATGGCAAAGACTTATTAGAAATGGGCTTGTAACGGGTTATATATATGTTAGGGTAGTTGTGGGATATTGGGAAGGTAAAGGATTTTGGGGAATTGAAGGAGGAGTATGGGCTGGAGGACAGGGACCTAGTTTACTATCATTGTTTGAGGAACTTTATCCTTCAGAGGGCAAGGGAGGAGCTGGAATTGGCAGAAACGGGATTGGAACGAGCGATGGGGGGGAGGGGTAGTGTAACAAGAATATATAGGGCGTTGCTGCTGCTCTATACTTCGCAGGGGTATTACACTGGAAGGTGGGAAGAAGTACTTCAAAAAAGTTTCAGGGCGGAGTGGTGGGCGAGTAGCTATAGGTATTTATTGAGGCCATCAATATAAGTAAGTACATAAGTAATGCCATACTGGGGAAAGACCAAGGGTCCATCGAGCCCAGCATCCTGTCCACGACAGCGGCCAATCTAGGCCAAGGGCACCTGGCAAGCTTCCCAAACATACAAACATTCTATACAATCACCCAGCCACTGGTCGAAAATGGATATAAAATCTTATATTGGTGGTGGTATACGCCAGATAGGCTACACAAGATCTACCCACAGGTTTCAGCAGACTGCTGGAGAGAGTGTGGAGAACGGGGAACATTCATGCACATATGGTGGGAGTGTCCGAAGGTACAGACATTCTGGGTTCAGG
The DNA here is from genome assembly GCF_901765095.1 of Microcaecilia unicolor. Lineage (NCBI taxonomy): Eukaryota > Metazoa > Chordata > Amphibia > Gymnophiona > Siphonopidae > Microcaecilia > Microcaecilia unicolor. The sequence continues at coordinate 340,920,735 of NC_044031.1, read as the reverse complement.
TGTTGGAGTTGGTTAACGCGCTAGGTAAGGGGGGATATCTCCGACAAGTGGAATACTGTTTGTTGCATTCTCGGCCCAAGGAAAGTCGGGTGCAGGTCAGCTAGATATACAATTTTTTGTGGCGGCCAAGCTGGCACTAGCACGGGCCTGGAAGCAGTTGGAGGTCCCATCTATGCAACGGGTACTGCACAAGGTGGACTATATACACCAGATGTCTAAATTGACAGCTCTGCAGAGGCGGCATATTCAGTTGTTCCATAAAATATGGCAACCGTATGAGCAGTTGAGAGATTTACTATTACCACCGCTTTAGGGTGGGGGGGGGGGAGGAGGAGGAGGAGGGGAGGGGAGGGTAGTGAAGGGAGGGAGGAACAAATTACAGGATATGTTAAGAGTTCTAAGATATTGTAAGAGGAAAGATTTTGTATTGCTAAGTTGGATAATTGTGGCAGTGATGCCTGTTTTGTAAATGTTACTGCATAAAATTATAAATAAAATTGAAAAAAAACAAAACAAATAGCACTATTTACAAACATCCACATGATGTAAGCACTATATAAAGTTAACTATAACGTCCAAATATGCCGTTGACACCATAGTAGATAGCGACATAAAAGCTTTCATTTATGACGATTAGGCTGTATTTCTTAAAAATCGAGATATACAGGTATTAAGTTTTCGCATACTTTGTTTATTTCATGTCATATCCATATTTATGTATTATATCAAAATGTCTCCGTTGTGGTTTTTTGTGTCTATAGTGGTTTTCTTAAAAAAACAGTAGCATCTTGAGCAGCTCAAGTAACTGGTCTTAACTTCCTTAATCTACTTCATGCCATAACCATCTTCATTCGTTATACTAAATTGTCTACATAGTGATATTTAGCGGCAGCAACTTAAAATGTATTCCTACAAAGTAACCATTTAGTTCCTTCAGAATCAAAGTACAAAAGCAACATTTCTTTACTTACTTTTTTTCCACTTCTCACCACACTCTGACCCACTCGGTTCACTGAACTGACAGCATTGTAACATGCTCTGTGATTGGTCCTAGGTTCAAAGGTCATTTGATCCAGATACATTCTAATGACTAAAATAGATAGTTTTACATTTGCGCAAAAACGTGTATCCTCCACAAGTAAAGTGCATGTCTCATAAAAAATAGTTATAAGATTAATCAAACCTATCTAAGCTTGAGAAAATGTCAAATGTATACTATAAATGATGTGATTTCACATACAAAAAAGACTTTATAGAAACATAGAGAGATCACTTTCCTGATTTAGACCATACGGCTTAACAGTTTTAAACTTGAAAATAAATCTCTGTTCTACTTGTAATAGTAATGTATTCACATCTCCATCTCTCTAATGTGAATCAATTCTTAGAAGAACTACAAATTTAAGTTGTTTGAAATCGTTTCAGTTCAAGCATATGTGCCACTAATGGTTTTTCTAATGTTCCTCTCTTGATGGCACTGCTATGTTCTATGATCCGTTTATTGAATTTTCTTATTGTCTTGCCAATGTAAATCAGCCCACATGGGCATAATACTGCGTACACTTCGAGTTATTGTTTGAAAGTTTTGATTTATAATGATGCTGTAGATTCAATTTGTATGTTTTTATCTTGTAGTTTGTTTTTGTTTTTTTTTACCCCTGATGCAGCCTGATGGTGAAACGTGATGACATTGGGTAACTGTTTTAATAAACAACTTCTCCTTTTTTATTCACTCGTTTCTGTGTTTTTTATGTGATCTGCTTTTATCTTGTTGATTTCTTAGCACCTCTTGTTTTTGTTCTAGTCAAAGCCTTGACTTGAACCTGGTAGAGATGCTATGACCTGTAAGGGCAAAAGGTATTGAATTAGTGTACATTTAGGTACACTTATTTTTCTATCCTTGTTGGGTGCACAATCTTGAGTTTGTACCTGGGCAAAACACTTAACTCTCTATTGCCTCAAGATCATAGGGAGATGCAATGGGATTTGAACTGGGCCCCTTGCTTCTCAGCCTACTGCTGTAGCATTAGGCTACTCTTCCACTTGTGACTTGTGGGCAGGACTTCCTAGTAGCTTGGGATTGGTACAAGGTAGAGTTGCACGGGGATAGAAATTTCACCCATCCTAGTCCATCCCCAATGGAATTTAACCCATACCCACCAGTACCTACTAAGATTTATTCCATCCTTGCCCATCCCCACAACTAATCTCTTCCATCCCAGCAGGAGCCGATGCTATTTACTTGCCCGCAGTTCTGTTTCCTCCTACTTCAAAAGCTTCCTATATATTTGGGGCAGTATTCACTAGTCATCCAATGAGTGTTCCAAGCCTCAGGCTGGTGATCCAGCTGTCTCTTTGGGCATTACAAGTCTCATTCTGGTGTCACCAGAGATTTTGACTACACTCCTGCAGGAATTCCATGGCAACTTCTTCCATTCCCAAGGGAATTCCGCAGTCCCCATTCCTGTGCAGCTGTCTAGTACAGGGGCAGTTTGAGAGCGAAAGAGTGTAATATCAGGGCACCAATTCAAGTATCTACCCACCAAATTAGACATGTTGACGGGGGAAATAAAGCATTCTAATGTTCTTTCAGTTATAATCTGTGCAATTTTAGGTGGTAACAGGTCTTTCCTCTTCTCAGGGAGGTCTGCCTGCTTGGTTGCTTGAGAAAGAGTCCATTGTTCTCCGTTCTTCTGATGCAGGTAACGTGATCTATATGTATTATTTATTTATTTATTTTATTACTTTTGTATCCCACATTTTCCCACCTATTTGCGGGCTCAGTGTGGCTTACAATACATTGTAACGATGGTAGTACAATAAGTTATTACATGATTATGGTTACATTATGATGAGTTGAGTTAAAATACAATACATTGTAAAGATGGTAGTGCAATAAGTTATTACATGATTATGGTTACATTATGAGGAGTTGAGTTAAAACAATGTCCAGATATCGATAAGGGGGAAAGAACAATAGTGATGAGAAAAAAGGCTGGGTGTGTAAGAATTATGGGGATAGGTATACTAGGAGAATGTGTTGTGTTAGAATTATGGGGATAGGTGTGCTAGGAGAATGTGTTGATGCGTTGCCAACAGTGTGTGTGGACTTCATGTGCTTTGATCCTTTTGATAGATCTTTTCAAAGAGATGAGTCTTTAGTAGTTTGCGGAAGTTGGTTAGTTCATAGGTCGTTCTTAGGTTTCGTGGTAGTTTGTTCCAGAATTGTGTGCTCATATAGGAAAAGGTTGATGCGTGCATCACTTTGTATTTTATGCCTTTGCAAATTGGGAAGTGGAGGTGGAGGAAAGTTCTGGACGATCTTTTGGCATTTCTGGGTGGTAGGTCTATTAAGTCGGACATGTAGGCTGGGGCTTCACCATTAATGATTTTGTGGACTAGTGTGCATACTTTGAAAGTGATGCGTTCCTTGAGTGGGAGCCAGTGTAGCTTCTCTCGTAGTGGTTTCGCACTTTCGTATTTTGGTTTCCCGAAGATGAGTCTGGCTGCTGTGTTCTGGGCTGTTTGAAGTTTCCTCAGTATTTGCTCTTTGCAGCCTGCGTATAGTGAGTTGCAATAGTCAAGATGGCTGAGTACGAGTGATTGCACTAGGTTGCGGAAGACAGATCTTGGGAAGAAAGGTCTTATTCTCTTCAGTTTCCACATGGAGTAGAACATCTTTTTGGTTGTGTTGTTTGCGTGGGTTTCGAGTGTTACATGGCGGTCAATAGTGACTCCAAGGATTTTTAGGGTTTCTGAGATTGGAAGGTTTAGGTTTGGTGTGTTTATTGCGGTGAATTCATTAGTGTTGTATTGGGAGGTAAGTATCAGGCATTGAGTTTTTTTCTGCGTTCAATTTCAATCGAAATGCATTAGCCCAGGTGTTCATGATTTGTAAACTTTGATTGATTTCGTTGAGGATTTCTTTAGTGTCCTGTTTGAAAGGGATATATATTGTTACGTTGTCAGCATATATGTACGGGTTGAGGTTGTGGTTTGATAGAAGTTTTGCCAAGGGTGTCATCATCAGATTGAAAATAGTTGGTGAAAGGGGTGATCCTTGAGGTACTCCACATTCTGGTGTCCATGCTGCAGATGTGGTTGAGTTTGATGTGACCTGGTATGAGCGCAAGGTTAGGAACCCTCTAAACCAGTTTAGGACATTGCCTCCGATGCCAAAGTATTCAAGTATATGTAGTAGGATTTCGTGGTCGACCATATCAAAGGCACTTGACATGTCAAATTGTAGTAGGAGTATGTTGTTGCTGGTTGCGATGATTTGTTTGAATTTGGTCATCAGGGTAACTAAAACTGTTTCTGTGCTGTGGTTCGATCGGAATCCTGATTGGGTGTCATGTAGTATCGAGAACTTGTATAGATATTTTGTGAGTTGTTTAGTTACGATTCCTTCGGTGATTTTGGTTATTAGTGGTATGGATGCTATTGGTCTATAATTAGTTATTTCGCTTGCACTTTTTTTTGTGTCTTTGGGTATTGGAGTAAGTAAAATTTTTCCTTTTTCTTTTGGGAAAAGTCCATTTTGTAGCATGGAGTTTATATGGTTCGTTAGGTCTATTATGAATTGTTGAGGAGCTGATTTCATGAGGTTGTTTGGGCATACATCTAGTTTGCAGTAGGATTTGGCAAATCTTTTGAGTGTTTCAAAGATGAGGTCTTCTGATGTTAATTCAAATTCGGTCCAAGTTCTGTCTGCTGGGTATATTCCATCTTCTGGGTCTAGACAGTCTAGGACTGTGGTGTACTCATTGGGGCTGGTGGGTATTTTCAGTCGTAGTTGTATAATTTTCTCTTTGAAGTATTTCGCAAGGTTGTCTACACTTGGTATGTCTTTGTTGTTGTTTGTAACTGGTGTGGTGTCTAGCAATTTATTCACGAGGTTGAAGAGTTTATGTGTGTCTTTGTAGTTTGGTCCAATCATTGTTTTGTAATGTAGTCGTTTAGTCTGTTTTATGGTGTATTTGTATTTCCTCCGAAGTAGTTTCCAGGCAATTAGTGTTTGTTCATCTTTCTTCTTATACCAAGCGCGTTCTAGTTTCCTGACTTGTGTTTTAAGGTCTTTCAGTTCTTCGGTAAACCAAGAATTTGTTTTTTTCCTGTGTGTTATTCTGGTTGGATTGGGGCGATTTTGTCTAATGTTGTTTTACATATATCGTCCCATGTTTGGAGGAATTGGATGGTGTCTGTATCCGTTGGCCATTCGTTTTGATAGATCTGTTGCCAGAATGTTGTGGGATCTATTTTTCCTTTCGTGGTGTATGTATTTCATGCTTACTTGCTACGTGTTTCAGGAAACTGTCTAGGTACCTTGGGTTTACACAGTGGTGTGCTGGTAAAATTTTAACAACAGGCTCTCTCCCTGGTCCACCTCAGCGCCCCCCTATCCACCTCTGCGCCCCCCCATCCACCTCTGCGCCCCCCCCCCCCCAAAAAAATTGCAGAGCTGGCTATAGCCGGGGGGGGGGGGGGGGGGCAATGCATTACTCTCTCCAGGAAAAAAAAAATTAAATTATCCCAGGTTCCAATCTAATTCACGTTTAAAATGGGATAAAATGCCATAAATAAGTAAATAAATATAAACTTTTAACGTTCAGCACCTGATTCTCAAAGTGGACATATTCCAAACACTATAATGAAAATAAAATTATTTTTTTCTACCTTTGTTGTCTGGTGACTTTGTTTCTCTGATCATGCTGGCCCAGTATCTGATTCTGCTGCTCTCTATCTGTTCCCTTGACTCCGTTTCCAGGGCTTCCTTTCCATTTATTTCTTTTCTTTCCTCCTTTCTTCTCTCTCCCTTCCCTCCCCTCCATCCATGTCCAGAATTTCTCTTGCCCTCCCCTCCATCCATGTCCTGAAACTCTCCTCTCTCCTCTGCCTCCCTCTATCCATCCATCCATGCCCAGCAATTGTTTTCTCTCCCCTGCCCCCCTCTACCCATCCATGCCCAGCAAGTCTCCTCCCTCCCCTGCCCTCCCGCTCCCATCCATGTCCAATTATTTTCCTCCCTCCCCTGCCCTCCCCTCCCATCCCGCTCCCATCCATGTCCAACGATTTTCCTCCCTCCCCTCCCACTCCCATCCATGTCCAGCGATTCTCCTCCCTCCCCTGCCCTCCCCTCCCGCTCCCAAACATGCCCAGCGATTGTCCTTCGCCCCCACTGTCCCCTCTCGCTCCCATCCATCTTTTTTAAATACCTCCTCCGTTGAAGCGCCGCGTTAAAGCCCTGCTGCCCGTCTCTAGCTTTCCCTCCCTGTTTGCTTCAGTTCGTGAACTTCGTGCCCTTAGTCCCGCCTTCTGACATATGACGTCAACGGAGGAGGAGGAGGGGGAGCTGAGGAGGGCGGGCCCAGGAGGAACGGAGGGACGTCGGAGGAGGCATCACTGATTGCCGATCAGCTGTTCTTGCCCGTGCAGCGCCTTCACACAGAGGTGAGAGGCGCTGCACGGGCCCGGTAAGACGGAGGGGGGGAGCGGCGGCGGGGCATGGGGGCGGAGGATGGCGAGAGCTGTCAAGGAAGGGAGGGAGGAGGGGGGCCCGGCTGCCTCAACTTTTTTTTATTTTTTTATTTTCATGAAGTCTTTATTAGTAAATAATACACAAATTCTGAAACGTAACATATCATGCGTATCATGGTACAATCTAATGAGACAGAACACAACTTTCTAACAATATAGCAAACTAGTAATAATTACATGGTGTTGCTGTCATTACAGACCAAATGAATACATCTTAGTGCACTCGTACGTCTATTGAACTGTTCAGAATAACCAGTCCGATACTTCCACCTTTCTCAGTTTTATGATATTCCCCAATTCCATCCCCCTCTTACCTCTCAAGACCCCAACCCATCCCACGCCTCCTAACCCTCCCTCCCCCCGTTCTAACACCACCTTAACCTATGGCGTCAATCAAGTTATACATGAAGAATAAAAGGGTCTCAGATCATGTGCCATCTACACAATTGGTTGCGCCTTTCCGCTAGCAATCTTTCCATCTCACAGACATGCCTCAGTTTTTGGATCTACCGATTTATCGGAGGGGTTGTGGGCTGCTTCCAATGGGCAGCAATTACAGCTCTGGCGGTGCTTATAGCCTGCTTCAAGAAAATTTGCTGGGTATGAGGGCGACCCGCAGCACCCGCAGAGAATAAGAAAAAGGCTGGGCTGCACGGTATCGGACTACCCATCCACCTCTGCAGCCTGCTACATATCAACCTCTAGTAGGCACCAACCTTCCTACATGTCCGCCATATGTGGCCCGCTGTGCCCTTGACACCACAGCCCCTCCAGCACAGCCCCGTCGTTGTGGGGTAAATGCGCTGAAGACGCTCAGGCGTCAGGTACCATCGGTACAGCACCTTCACCGTATTCTCCCTAAAAGGTACATGAGACGACACTCCCACCAAAGCCCGCTCCATTCTCTCCCATGTCGCCTCCTCCAGTTCCATGCCCAGTTCCTTCTGCCAGCTCTTCCTATGAAGTGTGTGGTTTGGGGACTGCCTATTAACAATTTGATAAAGGCGTGATATCAGTCCACTTGTCCTGGGTGGGCCCTCGCAGATGGCTTCTAGTGTTGATTGTTCCCTAGACACTACCTCCCAAACTGCCCTTGTCTTAAGAAAAGAGGATAGCTGAAGGTAGGCATACCGGTCGGGTCCCACTATCAGGACTATCTCAAGGGCCTTTGAGTACGACAGTAAGGTCTCCCCTTCAAACAATTGGCCCCACATTCGTAAACCTCCCGTATACCATCTTGTGAATGGTCCTTTTGTCGTACCCGGGTAAAATAATGGGTTGCGGGCTATGGGGGACAGACGGGAAAGTGTAGTACATTGATGTGGAAACATACTATTCCAGTTTGAGAGGGTGACGTATATAGAGGGACACAGTCCCCCTCTAAAGACCTAAGCGAGCTCGGAATCCACATAAGTGTCCCCAATGGCCTCGCACCTAGGGTGTATTGTTCCAACTGCACCCATTGCCGGTCTGGGTAATCCTGAAACCATTCCACTGCCGCACGCGCCTGAACCGCCCTATAATACCAGGCCAGGTTGGGTACCCCCAGCCCTCCTCTCTTCCTATCCTGATACAAGACCGAGCGTGCCAATCGCGGATGTTTTCCCGCCAAGATAAAGTGCATAATACGGTCCTGCAGGGTTGCTAAGAATTTACGGGGCATTGTGATTGGGAGGGCCTGAAATAGGTAGAGTAAGCGCGGCAGCACATTCATCTTTACTGCAGCTATTCAGCCAAACCAAGAAAGGTCCAGATCATCCCATTTACCCAAGTCCTCACTGAGTGCCCCCGCCAAGCTCTTATAGTTTACTGTGAAGAGGTCTGGAAGGTGTGCTGTCAAATTAACCCCTAAGTAGCGGATGCTCTTATTAGCCCACCGGAAGGCATAAGAAGACCTCAACGAGCCCACAAGCTCCCCCGAGAGAGTCACGTTCAAAACTTCAGATTTTGACATATTCACTTTAAACCCCGAGACGATCGAGTAATCCTCTATCTCCCTCAGAAGCCCAGGGAAAGTGGTCAGGGGGCGAGTGACAAACAACAGCACATCATCCGCGAAGAGGGATAGCTTCTGTTTTCTTCCACCTATGGAGAGTCCAGAAATATTTGGGTTGTTTCTAAGCCTAGTTGGCTCCATGACCATTGCAAACAAGAGGGGGGGACAGGGGGCAGCCCTGTCTAGTGCCTCTGTGTAGGGGGATCATTGCAGAGTTGCCCCCATTTACCCGAATACATGCTTTGGGAGAGCTATAGAATGCTTGGATCCACCCACAAACCTGAGGTCCAATCCCGAAGGCCTCCATCACTTTGTACATGAATGGCCAGTGCACCCGGTAGATTAAGTCGACCACACGCCAAGTGTTATTGGTTGCTTTTCAATACTGGACAAATCCCACCTTGTCAGGGTGGATAATGGCTGGAAGCAAAGGTGCCAATCTGTTGGCCAAGACTGTGGCTAGGATTTTGACATCAGCGTTCAACACAGATATTGGGCGGTAGGACCCACAGTCCTTATGGTCTTTATTCGGTTTAGGCAGTACCACGATCCATGCTTCCAACATGGAGGTGGGCAAAGACTCCCAATCAGGTTAAACAGGTTGGCTAGTAGCGGGGCCAACTCGATGGCGAATTTCTTATAGAATTAATTGGGGAAGCCGTCCAGCCCCGGTGATTTACAGGAGGGCAGGTGTTGTATAACATTTTGTATCTCAACTAGAGTGACCGGCGCGTCGAGTATGGCCTTCTGCTGATTTGTCAAAGAAGCTAGGTCACTCTCAGCTAGGTAATCTAAGATAGAGTCTACAGGGGGATCGGTCTCCTGTGCATATAGCTCCCGGTAAAATTCGCTGAAGCGCCGCCGTATGGCTTCAGATGAGTTCAGCAGGTCACCCCTCTCGCTCCTAATGTGGGTAATCGCTCGGTCTACCTTTCGCCTGCGTAATTTTATAGCCAGGAGACGTCCTGCTTTATTAGTGAATTCATAGGATCTAGCCTTGTTTGTATTTTGTACCCAACTTAGTTGTTCAGAGTAGATAGAGTCCAGCTCCTCCAAAACCGCACGGGAACCGCCCAACTTGTGCTGAGCTTCAAGGAACCGGATCTTTTCCAGGCATTGTGCCAGCTGGGCCATACGGACTCTCGCACGCTTACTAGCTATCTGTATAAAGTAACCTCTCGATACAGCCTTCATAGCATCCCACACGACACTGAGAGGTGGGCCCGACTCCTTATTGAACTCCAAGTATTCCTTCAGGACCTTCCTACAGCCCTCCGCCACCTCCCCCTCCTGTAATAAGTCTGTGTTAAGCGTCCATCTTTTATCTTTGACCTCTGTTATAATGGTTGGTAAGGTAACTCAGACTGGGGCTTGGTCAGAAATGGTCACACTGCCGATTCCCGCTTTCGGACCCCTCTCAGCTAATGTAACATCAAGAAAGATGTAATCGATGCGGGAGTACGACTTATGTACAGGGGAGAAGAATGTATAATCCCTCGTGGTCATGTGACTTAGTCTCCAGGCGTCTAAGGTCCCCAGGGAGTAGACCAGGGAACCCAAGGCCAAGGAGTCCCTAGATACCAATTGCTGGGGTCTCCCGGATCTATCTAGCACCAGATCCATAACTTCATTGAAATCACCCCCCAAGATCAGAGAGCCCTGGGTAAATGTAGCTAATATATTCTTCACTTTGGTATAAAAAGTCCCCTGGTGGTCATTGGGTGCATGCGAGGGTGAGGACCACTTGGTCTATGACGGTTTGTAAGGACAGATAGCGCCCGCCAGGGTTACGTTTGATATTTAGTATTTGGGCTGATATGGATTTGTGAAACAACACCACCACCCCACACTTTTTAGATCCATCTACAGAGGAGGCGAAAAAGGAACTAGGATAGTCTGGGTGGGAGAGAAGTCGCTCATGCACTCTACTGAGATGGGTCTCCTGCAGCAAGACAATATGCGGTTTTAGCTGCTGCAACTCTTTGAATAATTTCTGCCTTTTCTGAGGCATGTTCAACCCCTTCACATTGTATGATGATATCTTTATGTCAGTACTCATCACTGGGATATTAAATCAGTTTTTTCCACCCCCAGCAGGTAGATTCCATCCACTTCATGTACATATGTTCCCAGGTAACAGTGGTGCCCCCATATATGAACACCCCCCCCCCCCCCGCACTAATAGTGCATCCGACCCATTGTGCCCACCCTGCCCCCCACTGATATCCCTCCCCGCCCCTTCCTCCCTGCACCCATCTGATACCAACCCGAGGGCAAAAGCCCTCTAAATGGGAAAAGAGGGAGTGACCCACCATAATCCAAACAACCCAGCCCTCCCTGCCCCCCCCCCCCCCGACATCACCAAATTACCACCTCAGTCTATTTCCCCTTCTATCAACACTAAGCTCGATTATCCACGTTTAAACCCCCTCGCACCAAACTTCCCATATGCTACCCCTCCCCCTTAAACACTTACAGCATAACATTGTATTAACAGTTCCCCCTCCTGATTACGCCCCCTTTAAATCCAGTGGTGGTTATTCTTAAAATTCCCTTTGCAGGGGGTAATACAGTAAGCTTTAAACATAGCAAAACATTTATAACTCCCTTTTACTGTCCACGCCAATACCACAAAGTGGTCCGTCGTCCTTCTGGTCACCTTACTGGGAAAAAGTCCCGAGACAAACGTTCCATTAGGGCTACCTCACCGGTTCAAGTGCCTTCCACTGCAGCTTGTTGTTTCGGGGATCCGCTGCCATTTCTGGAACTTCGCTTTCGTGACGGGCGCCAATGCACCCGGGGGCATGCTAGTGGTCACCAGGCCTTCTGCGTGCAGGGATGCCCAGGCTTCCGACAATGTAGAGACTCTATTTTTGGATCTCTGTATTGTATAGCTCAGTGAAAAAGGAAAACCCCATCAGTATGAGATCCGCTCCTTATTTAAAATGTCCAGGACCGGTTTCATATTGAGTCTCTGTTGCAGAGTGAATTGAGAAAGGTCTTGATACACAAATATTTTGGCCCCCCCCCCCCCCCATATTCCAAATTGGGTGCTTCCTGGCGTGATTTAGGAGTTGCTCCTTCTGCTCATATCTGTGGAAACGAGCGATGATATCCCGTGCTCTGTTCTCCTGCCGCTGCCCAAGGGCTCTATGCGCTCTGTCCAATTCTATCTTTACCGCTGCTGCCTCAGTCCCCAACAGGGTTGCACACTATGTTTGCACTGTGTTTGGGACATCCTCGGTCTCACCACCCTCGGGGACTCCTCGGAACCGAAGGTTGTTTCTTCTTCCCCTATTTTCGAGGTCGTCAATCTTATATGTCAGCTCCTGGTTCTTTTGGTCTAGCGCTTGGAATTGTGCTTCATGCGAGTGCAGGGACTCCGAATGCTCCTCCAGCTTGGCTTCTGGGTCTTCCACTCTACTCCCCAGCTCCTTGAGATCGGAACTCAGTACCTCCATCTGGTCCAGTATTTCATCTTTTGACTTTTTAATGTCCTCCTGGATACCGGAGAGGATTTGGCGAAGCTCACCCGAGACACCTTGTTTAGTAGGCGGCCTCCGAGACTCCGCCATCAATAACGCGGAGTTGGAGTCAGAAGCTGACGCCCGCGCCATTGCCTCGTGGCGCTTCGCGGCCTTACTAGTTCCGCAGCCAACGGACTTCGAGTCCTTATTTCGCCCCGAGGACGATTTGCTCATGCTGGTGTCCGGTATGGAGCGTTGGGAAATGCTGCAGAGAATGTCAAAGTGGCCAGCGGTTGCCTATTAACATTATTTACTCTATCGGGGAGCGGGAGTGGGAGCTCAAGAGCTAGGCTACCATCACCAGCGGTGACATCACTTCCTCCTCAACTTCTGTCTTTGATGCAGGGGGGGAGTGGGGAGCAGCGGTGACCTGGGGGGGGGGGCCCAAGGACGTCAGTAAAAGACGCTCCTGGCGAGCGTTTTTACTCTCTTCTGATTTTTTTTTTTTGTTTTTACATTTAAAGACGCTCCTGATGAGCGTTTTTGTCCCCCCTGCGATTTTTTTTAAACGTTTTACTTTTTTAGGCCGGGCAGCCCTAACGAGAGGTACAGACCTCTCGTTAGCTTTCCCAGAGTTTTCCTGTGTTAGGGCAAGCGGAAAACTTTAGTGCATCTCGTTCCAATAGGTTTTCTAAACAATTTGCTCATCTGCATTCTATTTTCGTTAGCTGCTGTCGTCTTCGGAAAAAGGCCTTTAATGCATGTCATGGTTTAAAACTTGTTTGTTAAAGGGTTGTAAAAGGGTCGTTAAAGTTTAGTGCATCTGGCCCTGAGTCAGTACTTGGGTGCTGCTGTAAGCTCAGGGGTCTTTTTACAAAGGTGTGCTAGCGTTTTTAGCGCATGCTAAAAATAAGCATGCGCTAATTGCTAGACACCCATATATTCCTATGGGCATATCTAGTGTTTAGCACTTGCTAATCAGCATTCGTTAAAAATGCTAACGTGCCTTTGTAAAAGGGTCCCTCAGAGCATTATTGCTGTTGTATTCATGTTTGCATATGCAGAGTCACACAGGGTCAGAGAACAGATGTTTAAATGATTTTGCAAAGTGAGTCACATTGGGAGGGGTCTATTTTATAAAGCATGTTTCATGTACAGGAAATAAGTAGTATTAAATTGTGCACATATAGAAATGCATGCAAGAATGCAGTACTAATGAGTATGTGTGCTTCAGTGCAGGCAGTGCATAAGCATTCCTGGGGAGGAACTGTGAAATGTATGGGTATATTATATAAATGGTTACAGCAGCCTTGTAGTAGCTCTGTCTTTGCATGAGAGCATTTGTAATTTGCTAGGGATTATTCTGGGAGCCCATTTTAGCAAGGTACATGTACACTTATTGTTGCCTTTTTATAAAAATAATTTTTTAAAAAATGCCTGTCTTATGTTCCTGATATAAAATCACCCTTCAGAAATACATCTGAAAATTTTATATTTAACATTTTTATTAACATTTTATAACCTTGAAACATACAAACCAATACAAGTTGTACAGCAGTGAGGCCTACATATCCCCTAACCTCCAGCTTTGTGCTCCTCATGTGTTATAAGTAGACATCCCATGTCAGCACACATGAAAATTTTAAAATAGGAAAATGGGCTGCTTTTTAAAGTGTTTTTTGTTTTTAATAATTTCCTTTTCTAAATTATGCTTATTATTGTAATCACTTTGTGGAATTTGCTTGAATTTTATAAATTAACAAAAAAATCATCATGAGCTTCATATGCCCTTATACATGTTATATCCAGAATACTTGTGTAGCCTAGTTCACAAGTTTTACATAACAGCCCATACCAGTTCCTTTTTCCTCCTTAAATAATGCTTATATTTAACCCATTCAAGTTAACTGCCAGACAAAATAGGGTGGTGAATTTTTAATGTGTCTGCTCTCTGTTTGAGGTTCTCAGAATTTGGTTTACATGTGGCTTTTGAACATAAGACATACAGTACCTGCATGTGTGTTTTTTTAATTATTTTAGATTACCTCGCAGCTGTGAGTAGGTGGATGGGCGTACTCCTACCAAAGATGAAGCCTTTACTATACCAGAACGGCGGACCAATCATTACTGTACAGGTACCATTTAACTGTATTGTTTACTTAGACCATTGTTAAAATGAATAAAGGCAGTTTGATTTCTTGTCACCACTAATTGAGTAGATGAGAATTTCAGAGAGCAGTTTTTACAGGCTGATTTAAAAATGGCTATTTTCATTCTGGACATCTCCAATGGGAGGAGTCCACATGTTCAGGCTACATGGTCCTTGTTCTGGGACACTATGACTCTGAAGGTCAGAAGTCTTTTACTAAATATCTGAACTGTCATACCCAACCAGGAGTTTGTAGCAGTTCCTTGGTGTATGGGGGGGTTAGTGACTAACGCTTGCAGGGTTCATTTCAAGGGGGGACTTTACAATAGTTAATAATAACTCGGAGAAGTCATTTGACTCCTATGCAATGTCTTGGGCAATTTATGTATTTAGCAAAACTGTACTACGACTGTTTGTGCTTATGAAGGTTGTTATTGTATTCCGAGTTTAATAAAATAGATTCAAACATTAAAATGGCTGTTTTCAGATGCAGCTAATTGTATACACAGGTTCCACAGCACAGGCTGTGCATTTGTTTTAAGCTGGGGGAAGAAAGCATTGTGTGTGTGACATTTAGAACTTCAAACGTAAAGTTTCAGCATGCTTCTGTTTTCTTCCGTAATTAGAAATTCTTTTCAGGAGCTGCTGTGTAGCAGCATCCCGTGGGAACTGCCAGGCTTCTTTATAATATAGTCAGTACTTGGCTTACAGGTAAACAAATGCAACACTTCCCTGTATTTCCTTCCTTATATGCCCAAGTCTCTCCTAGCAGTGTACAGATGTTCATTTACTTTACTTAAAACGGTCTCCTTGCACATGTTAATCAGTTTTAACAATAAAAAACAGGTTGTAGATTTTTATTTTTTAGAATTAAATAATTTTTGTCTGTAGTTATCTCTTTTCATCAGGTCAAAGATATATTAAGTTGTTCCATTAAAAGGCACCAACCTACAACTTGTTGACTTTTATTTCCAGTCCAGGGGTGGCAGAACATCTTTTTGCTTGATTGTCAAGCTCTGCCCTCTAGCTGCCACCCACATTTCTCACCTTACATTTACACGTAGCTATTCTTACAAACATTTTGTATATAAATCATATAGAGTATAATTATTCATGTGGGATATTTTAAAGATTAGCCAATAAAACTTTTGTGAAACATTCTACTCCATAGCCTTTGTTGATAAACTGTTCATTCAAATTAATTTTTGTCGAAAACCTTTTATTTCTAAATAAAGGCACTAATAAATCAGACAGAAATATCCTTCCAAATCCGACCTAGGGTACAGAACAAAAAAAGCTACACTCAGTCTAACAATACAATTCTGTGCATACAACAGGGACTATTGAAATTAGATTTATACATATGCTGTTTAAAGTACCATAATGTCTATTAAAAACTCAGCTAAGCTGATCACAACATTTTTGTAAAGCTCCCCAGGCTTTCATGTAGGACTGCTAAGGATGTCCCTTTTTTTTACTACTGTCCTTTCATACTGAATTCCATTAAAATTGAAAACTGACCTTTGTATCTTGTTTAGTTATTTAACACAGTCTTGTAGGCTAAAATCATTAGAATATCAAACAACCTCTTAGATTTATCTGGCATTCTCTGAGGTAAACAAAGAGATCTAAAAGTCTCATATTTAAGACAGTTGTAGTTTAACACCTGTGATATTGAGGATTCTTTCCCACACTGCTTCTCAATAATGGTGCAAATTAAGGCAGGAGAAACATGAAGAGTGCCAATTTTACCATGACAAGACCATTGCTTATTAGAGATAGGGGTCCAAATGACCTTTTGTGTCTAAAAATAAAGCTTAAACACTGAAACCAATGCTAATAATGGTACTGTATGTACTCAAGTATAAACTGAGATTATTTTTTGGTTCCAAAATAAAGCCTAAAAATTGGGATCAGTGTTATATTTGAGTCTTCCTCCCAATGGATGACCAGTGTTTCATTCCTCCTTCCACCCCCCCCCCCCCCCCCCGGGTTACTGGTATTTGTGTTGCTTACACCAGTGCTAAGTGCTGTGCTGGTGCAGGGCCTTGAGCTCAAGGCCTGCCAACTCCCACCCTGTCTGAGAGTCTCGGAGAGTGTGAGAGGTGGCAGACCTTGAGATATGTACAGATGCTCAAGATCCTGCACCAGCATAGTGCATAGCCTTTTGCATGTGTGGTAATCACACATGCACGGCTGCTGGAAAATACGTGGCACCAGAAAGTGCTGCAACATCGGGGGAGGAAGTGACGTCATGAACCTGAATGGCTGCCTAGGTTCGTAGCTCCGACGCAACCCTCTTTAAATGAGCTAAAATAGCTAACCTCCGACAGTGTAGCGAATTAAAAAACACCTCGGTTCAGCTTTGGTGTGGTGTGCCATCAATCGAGGGACCTGTGGGCGAGTATGGCGACGGCGAGGAGGGATAGCGAACGCCCATCTGAGAAGTCGACAGGTAGGACGTCACGGCGCCAAGTGCTTTCCTCGGCGCCTGCCTCTCACTCTGACTCTGATTCAGCCCCGTCTTTGCCTGATACGGATAAAGCTTCATCGCAAAGAGGGCTCTCCAAGGAACTAACCAAATTCCTCACTGAGATCCGCGAGGAGATTAAAGCTTCTAAGGAGGAAATCCTGGAAAAGATGGATGTCTTGAGCATTGACCTTCGGGAGATGTGTGGCCGCGTGGAAGATTAGAGATGCGAGTAGACGAACAAGTGGAGAAGCTGGCTGAGACGGAGGCGTGTCTTTCGAAGGTGCTTACTTCCTACGCTGAACTACAATACAAAGTGGACGATTTGGAGAATCGCGGACGCCGTAACAACTTGAGGTTCCGGGGGGTCCCAGAGGCGAGGGACAACGAAGATGTTGGTGCAATCGTTAAGCTGCTTTGTGGCAAACTGGTGGATATGGCTGACTTTGCTATTGAGCAAGCGCATAGAGCGCTAGGAAAACGACAGGACAATAGACCCCGAGACATAGTGGTTTGTTTTTCTACATTTGCGTTTGAGAAGGTGATGCAGAAGGTGCGACAAGCTCAGCATATTGATTACAATAAGGCCCAAGTCAGGGTATTTCAAGATTTGTCGGCACACACGCTAACCTTGCGACGAGAGATGAAGCCTGCTTTGGATGTACTATTGAAAAATAAGATCCCGTATCACTGGGCGTTTCCATTTGCCCTTTGTTTCATGGTAGCTGGGCACCTGCATCGGCTCCGGTCACTGCCTGAAGTCTGGAGGATCCTGCATGGGGAGGGCCTGGTGTCAGCAGAAGGCCCACCAGTGGAGCTGGCCACCGCAACCCGAGACAAGCTTCAGAAGTGGAAGAGGATACCGGGCAAGAGCAAGGCTGCAAGAACTGACACCTGAACAGTCTGTATGAACAGTGGTGGGTTCTTAGTCTGGGGATAGTAGTTGCCGGCACCATTACTCTGATGTCCATGAGGATGTTTTTTGGCACTATGTCTGAACAATATAACTTGTTAAGTTTACTCAAATGTTATGTTCTTGGTTTGATGTGTTGGAAGGTTCAGGGGGAAGAGTGAGTATGAGGGGGCAAGTATGTGTTTTGGTTTTGTGTAAGGGCAAGGAGGGTGTTTTGATAGGAGGGGGGGTAATAGAGCTGGTCTTGGGTGGTTGGCTTGGGGTTATGGGTACTTTCTCTGTCAATCCTAGATAGGGGATACTGTTCCTCTCTAGTGGATACAAGGGGGGGAGGGGAGTAGGTTGGGTGGGAGGGAGGGGGGACGGGGTGGGGCAGTAATTCAGGTTTTGAGAGCTAGATTGGGGTTAGTGGCTTTGCGAGGGTTAGTTTGGGAGGGGGAGTGTGGTAGCCGTGTTAGTCCACTCTTAAGGTTATCAATAGAAATCAAACAAAATAAAACATGGTGCCAGTAGGGCTCCCACGCCTGTTGGTCAACATTTTACAGGACCAGGACACTGTACCAGTGATTTCACAGTGAGAATCCTCAAAGGTAACTTTAAAACCATACAAGAACGTAAGACCTTTGAAGTCAGAATGATTGAATATTTTAACACCCAACAGAAAGGACTTAACAAGGATCTGGGGTTCCTAGCCCATTATAAACCATAAAGCTGTATGTCTCTGTTGATCACCCTCCCCTCACCTATCCACACCCACCCTGTTAGAATATCAATGATATGCTTTGATGTCCCCATGCATACTTCCTACCCACCCCCCTCCTCCCACCCTGTCAGACTGTCATAGTAATGCTTGAATGTTTTCACTTATATACACTGTCAGCTAGCACATTTGCTTATTTCCGATCTGAGGAAGAAGGGCAACCTTCGAAAGCTAATCAAGAAATGTATTATGTCCAATAAAAAAGGTATCATCTTATTTTCTTTTCCATGTTTTATTTTGTTTGATTTCTATTGATAACCTTTGGGAGGGGGGAAACGGGGGGGGGGGGGGGGGGGGGTTGACTGGCATTCTCCCTCTGGCAGATATGAATGGCACACAGAACAGGCCTAATGGCTGACTTTAAGGTACTTACCTATAATGTAAAAGGGCTGAATTCTTCATATGAATGTCATGCCCTCCAGCGTGAACTACGCTTGATGCACCCTCGGGTCGTAATTTTGCAAGAAACCCATTTGATGAAAAAACATGAGGGCTTACTGACCTCTAAGCTGTACCCGGGGGTATATTGTGCTTCTGATGTAAAGGGAACTAAGAAAAGAGGTGTTGCTATACTGTTTCACAAAGATGTACAAGTGCAGATTTTACATGTTAGAAGAGACTCTGAAGGGTGTTTCCTTTTTGTGCATGTTCAGTTGGAGCAGGAGGAGTACACCCTGGCTAGTGTATATGCGCCTAACGAGCGTCAGGAGCGTTATTTTGGGCACCTCCATAGGGAGCTGCAGGATTTCGCCCGAGGTAGAGTGATACTTGCAGGAGATTTTAATGCCACTATGCAACCAGGGCTAGATAGATCTGCTCCACCTGCTCCGACTGACAACAAAATTTCACAGGCCTTGCGGAACCTAGTGGAAGATATGGGTTTGTACGACGGGTGGAGACTATGTCATCCGAGGCGGCGGGATTATACCTTCTATTCTCCGGTGCACCTTACTCTCGATTAGACTATGTCTTTCTTGATAAAACTCTTTCGGAGGTAGGAGGGGACTCTGTGATTGGGCATCTTGGTTCACGCTCCGGTCTGGTCGATCATCCCTTCCTTGAGGGGGGAGCGGTGGGACCGGAGATGGACGTTTAACAATTGCTTGTTACAGGATCCACAGATCATTGCCAACTTTCTCCCTGTTGTGAAGGAATACTTTGAAATTAACATGGACTCGGGGCCGCCTCTACATATAGTCTGGGATGCTTTTAAGGCGGTCTTGAGAGGTTATTTTATCAAATGTGCGAGTCTGAGAAAAAGGATTCCGAAAGAATGCTTGTCCCAATGTATGGCGAGAGTGGGTGTACTGGAGAAAAGGTATAGGGTCACAGGCCGGGTGTCTGATTATCGAAAGTTGCAAGATGTGCGGTTGGGACTGGCTGCGTTGCACGAGGAGAGCTTGAAATTTGTGCATGCTAGGTTGAAACAGGTTTATTATGAAGGTTCTAATAAGCCTGGGAGGTTGTTGGCAATGAAACTCAGGAGGCTGAGGGCAGATAGACACATTGTGCGGGTGAAGGGTGCGGGGGTGCCATGTTAAATCTGCTCAGATTAGGGAGCGCTTTGCCCAATTTTACGAGACATTATATAAAGAAGATGCCACTGTACAGATGGGTGAGATTGATAGATACCTGGAGGCTTGTGGATTGACGGTGCTATCAGAGCTGCAAAAATGAGAATTGGAAGCCCCGGTGTCCCTAAAAGAGGTGTTGCAGCTTATTAAGGCTCTCCCGACGAGTAAGGTACCGGGCTTAGATGGCTTTACCAATGAATTTTTTAAGACCTTTGCCAGCGAGGTGGCTCCCTACTTGATGTTGGTTATTAACTCAGTAAGAGATGGGGCGCCTCTCCCCAGATCCATGATGGAGGCCTGGGTAGCGGTTATACCTAAACCTGATAAAGATAGCACGGAATGTGCTTTATACCGTCCAATATCTATCCTAAATACTGACGTTCAAATCTTGGCCAAGGTTCTGGCGCAGTGCCTGGGGGCGATGCTACCCACCTTAATCCATCCAGACCAGGTGGGTTTTGTGATCAAGAGGCAGGCAATGGACAATGTACGTAGAACTCTGGACCTTATATATGCAGCTCGGTCGAGGGCCTGTCCACTTGTATTATTGGGATTGGATGCGGAAAAGGCCTTCGACCAAGTTCATTGGGGGTATTTAGACAAGGTTTTAGATAGAGCTGGGATAGGACCCAGTTTTCGGTCTTGGATTCAAGCCTTATATGCATCACCGCAGGCGTGTGTTCGGGTAAATGGTGGGAACTCGAGTGCATTCTTGTTGGGGCGGGGCACTAGGCAGGGATGTCCGCTCTCTCCCCTGCTGTTCGCATTGGCCATGGAGCCGTTAGCGGAGGCTATTAGGGAGAATGTGGATATCAGGGGGGTGAGGGTGGGGTCCCAGGAGCATAAAATTGTCCTTTTTGCGGACGATGTGCTGCTGTCATTGACTAGTCCAATAACGTCTCTGCCCAATTTGATAAAGGAAATAGATGAATACTCACGGGTATCGGGTTATAAGCTCAATGCTAGTAAATCGGCGGGGATGGCTGTGGGGGTGCCTTCGCAGACGCTGGAGGCGCTGCAGGCATTGTTCGCTTTTAAATGGTCGACTAGATCTATTCATTATCTAGGAGTCCAGATACCTGCGAACCCGTCAGAGTTGTTTGCGGTCAGCTACCTGGCGCTTCAGAAGGAGCTGTATAGAGACCTGGATAGATGGATGCATACGGGATTGTCTTGGCTGGGCCGCATAGCAGCGATTAAAATGAATATTTTGCCCCGGCTAATGTACCTTTTTCAGGTTATTCCTCTGAGGCTACCTAGGTCATTTTTGTCTGGTCTACAAGATCGTCTGATGCGGTTTATATGGAACCAGAAGCAACTTCGCTTACCGCGAGCAGTTCTGTATAGAAGTAGGCAACTTGGGGGGGTCTAGGGGTGCCTAACCTATATTGGTATTACTGTGCGGCTCAGGCTCGATCTGCGGTTGAATGGTTTAAGCGGGAAGAACACAAACTCTGGGTACATATCAAGCAGTCCTTGGTAGGGTCCCGCAGGTTAGGCTTTCTAATGTGGCTTCCTCATAAATATAGAGGGCAGGTTGATCGTTTTCCACCAATGGTACAAGCTACCTTCTATTATTGGAACCATATGTTCTTGGAGGTTAGGCCTCCGGTTTTGGGATTGGCGCCAATAGCGGACAACCCCTTATTTAAACCGGGAGTTGGGCATACGTCTTTCAGAAGATGGGCGGATTCTGGCCTGGACTTGTTGGGGCAGCTGCACATGGGAGAGGTTCTTGTTCCCTATGCCACGTTGGTGGAAGATTTTCACCTTCGACCTACTGACTATTATGTTTACCTGCAATTGAAGCACTTCTTGACAGGGCCTGATTATGTAGAATGTATGCGGAGGGAGGTGCACCCGATGGAGGATGTATGCGTGCGGTTTCACACTGCCAGAGGCATGATTACCTTTTTATACGCTTCACTGATGGCATGTCAGGCGCCTTCGTTATTGCACCGGAGGAAGTGGGAACAGGAATTAGATTTTAATTTGCCAGACGAGAAGTGGTTGCAACTGGAGAAGGGGATTTTGAGCTCAGCAAGGTCGGTGGCTATGAAGGAGAGCGCACTGAAGATACTGTATAGGTGGTACCTTACACCGGCGCGTTTAAATCACATGTTTGTCCAGGTTACAGAGAGTTGTTGGAGGAAATGCGGGGGTGTTGGTACCATGGGTCACATCTGGTGGACATGTCCAAAGGCAAAGGCCTACTGGAAGGGAGTGCAATCCCGACTCAAGGTGTGGGTGGGCAAGTCTGTACAGTGGCATCCGCTGGTTTTTATACTTGGGCAGAGACCAGAGGGAATTAAGTGGGATGATTGGCTTCTGGTGAGGTGTATTCTGCAGGCTGCACAAGTGAATTTGGCACAGCATTGAAAGGCACCCCTAGTTCCTTCGTTGGTGCGGTGGATAACAAAGGTGCACTATTTATGTGAAATGGAGAGCCTGACAGCAGTCAAGCGGAAGACTTTGCCTAGATGGGAACGGATATGGAAGCCTTTTCTGAGTGCGCAGTTGAGATCAGTGTAAATGGCTTGAATGATATGAGGGAGAATCAGAGGACGGGATAGGTAGGGAGGGGGGTACAGGGCAGGGGGGTGGAGAACTACATGTTTTAAAAAATTGAAAAATATTGAAGGTTGTTTGGGAGTTATTATTAATATGATACAGATTGTATTTTTTTTCTCCTAGGGTTGGGGATTGTTCAATATGTTTGATATACCAGCGGATGTTTAGCTCAATATGGTAATGTAATGTGTCGATTATGTTCTGTACTGTATCAACAAAGTTTAATAAAGACTTCTACAAATTAAAAAAAAAAAAGTGCTGCAACATCGCCCATCCTGCCTTGACTGCCCAGACTACCCATGAATCTGGAGGACAGCGGCACTCGTGGCTTCATTGGACTTGCAAGACCATGGGTGCTGCTCCTCCTCCTGACTCTGGACACTTCTCTCAGTTCTTTTTCCCCAGCAGCCAGCTACAGGCAACAGAACTCAAAGGGTTGGGAGCCCCGCCATCTCTCCTGCACTCCATCCAGAGCCTTGTCATCTGCTACATAGGGATTCAAAAACCCAGCCAGCCTCGGGTAGACTTTAAAAACAAATTCCTTGAATATAATTTCTCCCCTCCCCCCTCTTTATAATTGAGTCAAGTTTTCCCCCTAAAAAGTGAGAAAATTGGTATCTGGATTATACGCTGATAGGTTTATATTTGAGTATACACAGTATTAACTTTAGACCAAAATAGTGGCCATATATTCTGCAATGAAGGTGTCTTATTCAAAATCTTATACAGGATTGAAGCAGCCCTCTCCGTCTTTTGTGCTTCCTGTAGAACCTAAAAAAGATCAGAAGTAGTGATTGGGTGGGTCTACTGACTTTGATACAGTGTGAAAGCTGTATATACTGATAATATTGAGAAGGAGGTAAGTTATAGTTGCTGTCTTGCAGAGACATAAAAAGATGGATTTAGTTGACATCTATAATACCTTAACTGTAGAATCTCTCTTTTATCTGAATTTTCTAATAGATGGGGTTCTCTTAAATATGAATTCTCAGGTTCCTCCATAGAGGGGCACACCTACTTCTGTTGGATTTAATTTACCCAAAATCACTGATGCCTGAACTATGGCTTTTAGTGCCAGCATTTCAGTCATACAAATAGATTTGGCCGTGTTTTGGTGTATCAGAAGCCATAATGGACTAGTCAGAATAGGCTGCTCCATAACCCCATCAACATGCTGCTCTTAAAAGAAATGCTTGATGGCATCTATAATTGTTGTAGTAGTTCACACTTTCCTTATCTTTAAAAAATTTAAATTCTTTCTGCAAAATCTTGGTGTTTTTGGCCTTCCACAAAAACTGCCAGTGCCAGGTTCCAAGTGTGGACAAGGTTGTTACTCCATTTACTATGTAGTGCCAAAGAAGGGGGGAGGTTCCTGTTCTCCAATGCATGACCTGAAGAGGAGGTTCAACAGATTTCTTTTCTTCAGGTGTTTTAGAATGGGGACATTGCGCTCGGTGATGGCAGCTGTTCAACTAGTTGAATTCCTCACTTTGTTTGATATCAAGGAGGCTTACCTCCATGTTCCCATTTGGCCTCGGCATCAATGCTGCTTGCACTTGCAGTCCTAGGTTGGCACTTCAGTTCCAGGCAATTCTGTTTGGGCTCACTACCCATGGTACCGGCCTTTTTGTGGAAAGGGGATCGGGGATCAGGGTTCATCCCTATCTTGATAAATGGTTAATCAGGGCAGCCTCAGTTCAGGACGGTCTTCAAGCCACTGCCAGGGTAATTTGCCTCTTACAATCCCTAGGCTGGGTGATCAATTTTGCCAAAAGTCTGGGTGGGAACATTGCAGGGGAGAGGGTTCCTACCAGACCACAAAACAGTCAAGCTTCAGGGACAAATTCAACATTTGTTACAATCTTCGAGTCCTTGGTCTTGGAACTATGTTCAGGTTCTGGGGTCCATGGCAGCAATTTTGGACATTGTGCCCTGAACCAAGGTATACATGCAGTCCTTGCAACGCTGTGTTGTCCTGCTGGTCCCCTATGTCCTCAGGATTACAATCTTCACCTCCTCTGGACTCCTCAGGCAAGGAGCAGCATGTACTGATGCTGCAGATATCCAATCTTCTCCAGGGATCATTACTGGCCTGGCCCTTGTGAATAGTGGTGGTCATGCTTATTCGGCTCGGGAAGTTACTGTCTTCATCACCACACTCCAGGGTGGACTCGCTTTGGCTGATCAACTGATTGGAGCTCAGGGCAGTTGGCAAGTCGCTACAGGCTTTTCACCCCATTCTGAAGGGTCTGGATTCTCTTGGACAATGTCTCGAACGTGGCATACATCAACAGACAAGCCGAAGAAAAGTGTTTGTTTGGTTCAGAAGAGATCATTGTTCTTTTGCAACCCTGGCCCAAGGGAGGAACTTCTCTATCTTTCTCCTGTGGCCATGTAATCCTCATAGCACCCGACTGGCCCAGGAGACCGCGGTATGCAGATCTGATTTATCTGCTGACAAGCCTTTTTGTCCCCCTTTTTGTCCAGGACTTTTCACCTAGGGTCCAGTACAGATGGAGGATCTGTCCCCCTTTTGGTCTTATGGCCTAGCTCTTGAGAGGTCAAAATTAAGCAAGAAGGGTTACTTGGATGAAGTCTTTAGTACATTACTTCAGGCAAGAACATGTTCTACATCTTTTGCCTATGCTTGGGTGTGGAGGCTGTTTGAGGCATGGTGTTCAGAAAGGAATATATCTTCTTTTCAGTCTTCTTGGTGCCAATCTTGGCCTTCTTGCAGGAGGGCTTTAAGAAAAGTCTCATAATTTAGAGAACAGGTGGCAGCATTGGCATGTTACCATGCTGAATTCCTCTCTGGCCGCGCATCCTGATATTTCATATTTCTTGAAAGGGATGGAGTCTGAACCTGATCTTTCAATATTTCCAGCTTTCTTCCTACAAACAGCTTAAAAAGGCTGCCATGAAGGATCTTACCTTGAAATCAGTTTTTCTGATGGCTATTTCCTTGGCTTGCAGAATTTCAGAGCTTCAGACCTTGTCCTGTAGAGATCCGTTTCTTCACTTCTTGGAGGTGAGCATCATATTAGCATGGTTCTGTCCATTTTCCAATGGTAGTTTCTTCCTTTCACATGAACCAACCATTGTTTCTTCCATCATTTAGGGAGCATGAGTATGGTAAGGATTTCCATCAGCTGCATTATCTCTATGTCTGCGGAGTTCTTCAATACCTGCAGGTGATTTTTGGCGATCAGACCATCTCTTTGTTTTGCTGGCAGTTCCAAACAAGGGCAGTGCAGAATTGAAGGAGCCTATTGCTCACTGGATTAAAGAGACTATTTGTTAGAGTTATGTTCTTTCTCGGAAGCAGCCTCCGATGTTGGGCCTATTCTCTCTCTTGAAGAAATCATCATCATTAGCAGCATTGGTGGCTGCGGCAGGGGGGTATTGGGTGGGAGTGGGGAGAGCCTGGTGCACTAGTGGGGGTGTCTGGTGGGGGGGAGGAGAAAGGTTAGATGCTGGATGTTGGGGGGGCTGAAAAAAGGACAGACACTGGATGGAGGGAGAAGAGGAACAGATGCTGGAAGGAAGGGAGGAGAGAGGGGACAGATGCTGGATGGAGGAGGGGAGGAGGCACAGATGCCGGATGGAAGGGAGGAAAGAAGTGGCAGATGCTGGATGTAGGGAGAAGAGGAGTGCCAGAGGCTGAATGAGGAGTGGAGAGGGGTCGGATGTTTGATGGAAGGGGGAGATAGGTGGCAGACGCTAGATATAGGGGAGAGAGGAGGGACAGACTGGATGAGGGGCAGAGCAGGTACAGATGTCTGATAGAAGGGGGAGAGAGATGGCAGACACTGGATGAGGGGGAGAGAAGGGGACATATGCCAGAGGGAAAGGGGGAGAGGAGGGACAGACAGTGGATGAGGGGGAGGGAGGAGTAGATGCCAGATGGATGGGGGAGAGAGGATGCAGATGCTGGATGGAACTGGGGAGAGAGAGGGGCTGGATGGAGGAGGGAGAAAGAGGAGAGAGAAGGGTCAGATGCTGGATGGATAGGGGAGAGAGAGGGGGCAGATGATGGATGAAAAGGGGGGCAGACGCTGGATGGAAAGGGTGGGGAGAGAGAGAGAGAGGGGGGCAGACGCTGGATGGAAAAGGGGGGAGAGAGAGAGAGGGGGCAGACGCTGGATGGAAAGGGGGGGGGGCAGATGATGAATGGAAAGGGGGTGAGAGAGGGGCAGATGCTAGTGAGAGTTAAGAAGAGATCGAGGAAAGAAGAAACAGACTGGGACCAACACAATTAGAAAAAGAAAATGGCCAGACAAAGGTAGGAAAATATAAATTTTATTTTTAGTTTAGGATAAAGTAGTGTGGTAGCTACGTTAATAAATAAAGAAAATGGATGATTCCTGGCTGCAAGGAGATTTAGGCTTACCTTGCCTTAGGCGTTATAATCAGATTTATTTTCTGCGTCACCTTAGGGATTGGTTGTTTGGTACTGAGCAGTTTACTCCTACGCGATGGGAAAGGGAATTGTGTACACCTTGGCACTTGAATTTTCTTTTGCATGCCTAGACAACAAGTTTGCCTTCCTTTTGTCATAGGAGTGTATTGCCACAGCCATTGAGAGGCGTTTGGTGGGCTGTTTTGCATCGTTGGAATCAGAACCTGAATGTTAGTGATTTATTTCCATGTAGGGGTAATGCTGATTTTCCACCAGGGCTGGAGTATGGACAGATGGTCTGACATGGGTGTTGTTTTGATTGAGCATTTTCTTAATGAGGAAGGTGTGTGTTATCCTTTTCATGATTTACAGCAGAGGCTTTCCTTAAATTCTACAGATTATTTTGCATATCGGCAGCTGCACCACTATTACACTAGCTTAGATTGTGGGGCTGTTCATAGCAGGAGGTTGAGAATGCCCCTCCTTTGTTTGGTTCTTACTCCGGTTCAGGGAGCGTTTGTTTGCTGTGAGGAAAGTTTTATGTTATTTTGCCTTTCTTCTTCACTCTGCTTTGGAAATTTCATATACTGAACGTAGAAGAGGCTGGACGTCCAGGATCACTGTGTACTTTCAGTGTTCTTTATCTCCACCTGCTGGTAGGTGGATACAACCCATCAGTTAATGGATTCATCTGCTGTGACTAAAGGAAAGAAAATTATCAGGTAAGAACCTAATTTTCCCTTGTCTCATACCACAACTGATAGTAAGGTAATGTAGGCTAAGGAGACACAGCCCCCCTCCCCAAGGTAAAACTGCTACCTTGTGGGTTAACTGGGGTCATTTCCCTTACCACAAAAATTGCTGTAAAAGGGAGTTTGTTATTTTTTCTTCTTTAATCATCAAAAAGAATGGCATTTGAAAAATGTATAACTAGCAGGGGACAATAAACTGACCTTCCCCAAAAGGAAAAGGGGGTATACCAGCCACCCCTGTAATCTGGACCTGGTATTTTCCAAAAGAGGACTCACATTAAGAGAATACAAGTGAGTTAAATCAATCGGGAGCTGGACCCCACCCGTTGTAAGGGGAACGTCCCCTCCCAATCCATTCATACTGAAGGCAAGGTGGGCAGGGCATATGACTTGTCGAGTTGAAAGCCTGATAGAAAATAATATTCCTCCAATAACTCTAGGGCCGTTGGCAGGGATTGCCACGGGCGAGTGAGAATCAGGAGCAGGCCATCAGCAAAAGCTAAGGTCTTGAACAGTCGAGCCCAGCCGCAAAATAGTAACACCCTCCTCTTCCTGCAAAGTACAGAGAAAGGGTTCCAGAGTCAGTACAAAGAGAAGGGGAGCAAGGGGGCACCCTAATGCTACCTAGCTCTATAGGAAAAGCCTGCATGTGGATTCCATTTACTAAAAGGGAGGCTCAAGGGCTGGCATTCAGGGCCCTTGCTGCCTGGAGAAACCACCCTGAGATCCCCACATACTCCAGGGTGCAGAACAAAAAGGACCAATGAACATGATCAAAAGCATTGAAGACGGGTTCCCAATGCTGAGTGCAGTGCCTGAGTGCCAAAAGGGCCTTGCAAACATTATGAACCAATTAGCAGCCGGACGCAAAACCAGTTTGATCACATCCACCACCGTAGGCAAACATTTGGACAAGCGATCTGCCAAAATGCATGCCAGCAGCTTCGCATCCACATTAAGTAATGATACTGGACGATATGAACCCAGTTCCTCACTTGGCTTGCCCGGTTTCAACAGCAGAGCCTCATTAACATCCCGAAGTAAGGTTCCATCAGTCACCTCAGCTTGATAAGTCTATTAAAAGTGGTATCACCCCAGCCACCAACTTTTATAAAACTCATTAGAGAATCCATCTATTCCCAGAGTGGACTCGGGCTTCAGATGGGCAGTCGTCGCCCTGAGTTCTTTAGGCTGTAATGGCCCTGCTGCCCTGTAGGGCTATACGTAGCAAGAGGTGTCACCTTTCCCATCCCTGGCCACCAAAGAGGCTGTATATGTCAAGGTTTTCTGAAATAAAATGGCCACCCCACCATTCCCCAGAGCAGGAGCTAAAAACTTCACCCACCCAGTGTCGTTGGAGCTTAAGATGCTTTGCCTCTGATAATATCATCTCCTGTAAGGAGGCCACATCAGCCCCTATTCGATTAAAAGTTGTCAAAATCTTAGAACACTTAATGGGCGATGTGATGCCCCCACATTCCAGGAGATGAGCCTCAAACTAGTAGGCATGAGACATTGAGGAAATGATGTTTCAAAAAAGACTAATAACACAGAGGTCCTCCCTAGAGCCCAGCCTCTCCAGGAAGCCCAATCACTTGCCCAACATTCACAGAAGCTACACCACACAACCTCCCACAAAGAATGAAATCCTAAACTTGGCCCTGGTCCCGGCCTGTCTCAAACCCATCCCATGAAGGCCTCCCCCACCCAAAACCCTGAGTCCCTCCATATGCACCCTCCCTCCAACACAAATACCATTAAACCTACACACCCCAATATAAGTAGACTCCAGATGCCCATCGGGCCACCAGGGCCTGGGCTCCCCCACCCCTGTCCAACAATAATAATATCTAAATGAGTATCTCCCATACTAGAGCAAAGATAAACATGGAACAAACAGCAAAACAATACCCCTCCCCCTTACGTAACCACTAGTCCAACGTGGGCTTCATAGACATGTGGCAATGAAATACACTGCCCTATCACAGAAAATTCCCATCATGCAAAAAGACTCAAAACAGGTAGGTGCTAGTGATCTTCAGGATGTAGGTGGCAAACAATCCACAGAAGCCTGTACCTCAGTGAATGATGTGAAGAAAAGCACCTTGCCACGGATTATGGCAGAGTGCGAATTTGCACTTACAAATGTTCTGGAAACCAGGAGTCGAACAGCTGGTACAACTCGCTCACCAACCTCTTCTGGGAGGCCTACTAAGTGCAGGTTGTTTCAGCGTGCTCAGTTCTCCTGATCCTCCACTCAGTCAAGAAGCTGGGAGTTCTCTGATCTTAATTCTGCCAACTGCCCCTCCATTCTTGCTACGTGGTCCTCCTGGGCCAACAAATGAGCCTCTGTCTCCTCTATGTGCTTGATAAGAGTCAAAGCGCTCCCAGATCTCTTCTAATGCAGTGTAAAGTTTGTTCAATTTCTTCTTCAATATTGCAGCCACAAGCGCAGAGATCTCCTTTGCAAAAAGAAGACATTTGCATGTAATGGAGGCAGTGTATGCAATTTCATGCATATTCATTGTGGTTATCCTGAAAACCTGACTGGCAAGGGGGTATTCCAGGACCAACTTGGGAAATACTGGCATGAAACACCTTCTGAAATACAGTATGAAAACCCCTTTTATTTCAGGAGTTCTTAACAGTTTGTGTGTGGGTTTATTTTTCTTTTTTGCTCCTGCACACCCTTCCTAAACCACATGTCTCGCTATTAACTGCTAACATATTGCCAGGGCCGTGCCTAGGGTCTCTGGCGCCCCCCTGCAGACTATCAGTTGGCGCCCCCCCCCCGGTGAAAATGATCATGCCCCCCCCCCCCCGGTGAAAATGATCGCTCACCACTTGCTACACTGACAGGAATTGTCAGCAATATTCTTGGAAACAAATTGCTATACATTGCAAAATAAGATAGCAGATGTAAATTCTCAAAGTAGACATATTCCAAATGCTAAAATGAAAATAAAATGATTTTTTTCTACCTTTGTTGTCTGGTGACTTTCTTTTTCCGATCATGCTGGCCCAGTATTTGAGTCTGCTGCTATCTGTCCTCTTAACTCCATTTCCAGGGCTTCCTTTCCATTTATTTCTTTACTTTCCTCCTTTCTTCTTCATTTCTTGCTCTATATCCATTTCCAGCAATTTCTTCTCTCTCCCTGGGTCCTGTCCTCCCATCCATGTCCATCCTTGTCCCTCTCTGCCCTTCCCTCCTCCATCCATAGCCAGCAATCCTCCTCTCTCCCCTCCCCTCCATTTCCAGCAATTTGTCCTCTCCCTGGGCCCCCATGTCCATCCTTGTCCCTCTCTGCCCTTCCCTCCTCCATCCATAGCCAGCAATCCTCCTCTCTCCCCTCCCCTCCATTTCCAGCAATTTGTCCTCTCCCTGGGCCCCTATGTCCATCCTTGTCCCTCTCTGCCCTTCCCTCCTCCATCCATAGCCAGCAATCCTCCTCTCTCCCCTCCCCTCCATTTCCAGCAATTTGTCCTCTCCCTGGGCCCCCATGTCCATCCTTGTCCCTCTCTGCCCTTCCCTCCTCCATCCATAGCCAGCAATCCTCCTCTCTCCCCTCCCCTCCATTTCCAGCAATTTGTCCTCTCCCTGGGCCCCTATGTCCATCCTTGTCCCTCTCTGCCCTTCCCTCCTCCATCCATAGCCAGCAATCCTCCTCTCTCCCCTCCCCTCCATTTCCAGCAAATTGTCCTCTCCCTTCACGCGATTCGCGAACCGCTTAGCACTGCTTAAAAAAAAAAAAAAAATTACACGTCAGCAGGAACAGGCTGCTTCAGCCAATCCCAGGGGCCTTCCTTCAGCGTGTTCCGCCCCTGAGGGCTGAAGGAAGGCTCCTGGGATTGGCTGAAGCAGCCTGTTCCTGCTGACGTGTAAATTTTTTTTTAAAGCAGTGCTAAGTGGCAGCGCGGTTCGTGAATCGCGTGAAGGGGGGGTGGGACGACGCGACGGCAACGAAGAGGAGAAACAAGAGAAGTGCTGCGTGTGCCGGTAAGCTGCCCAAAGGCACAGGGGATGCCGTCGACACTGCCAGGTGGGGACCGGAGCCGGTTTTAAAGGTCATGGTTGGGCTGGGGAGGCTTAGCCTCCCCAAGCCTCTTATACGGGGCGCCTATGCCTCTCTGCTCTTTCCTCCGCGCCCTGGGGCCTTTAAATCTTTTACTTCCGGTCGCAGCAGGGTCAGTGAAAGCGGAGCGCTGCCGACGTCTCCCTTCCCTTTGCGCTCTTGGTTCCCTCAGTGTCCGCCTTCTTCTGACGTCAGAAGAAGGCGGGACACTGAGGGAACCAATGAGTGCAAGGGAAGGGAGACGTCGGCAGCGCTTTCACTGACGCTGCTGCGACCAGGTAAAAGATTTAAAGGCCTTGGCGGCGCGGGGCGAGAGTAAGCACCGCGGCGGCGCCCTCCAGAGGTGGGCGCCCCCCTGCGGCGCTTACCTCGCTTACCGCATCGGCACGGCCCTGCATATTGCTAAAATTACAGTAGTATAGTTGCTGTATACATGAATTTTTAAATGTTTTTTTTATTCGGGCCTACCTTTCCTCTCTCGTGGTGTTCCTCTTCCACTGCTGCCTCTGCCCATGCTCTCCTCCCCTCCTTCCCCCACACCTGCCAAGTCTCCTGCATTTAGCGGGAGACTCCCGCTTTGACGAGTTATCTCCTGCACTCCTGCCAAAGCGTGAAAGTCTCCTGTGAGATGTGCCAATCCACTGCCGCCCTGATGCTTCTGCTGCCGCTGCCACCTCCGCTGCTTCTCTTTTGAGCAGCCACAGCAAAACAAGGAAAACAATCACGGGGCCATAGCAGCCTTCAGGCATGCGCTGTTGGCTCTACTGGTCCTCTGCCCCCGGAATGGGAAATTAACGGCAGCAGGGGTAGAGGACGGCAGAGCCGACGACATATGCCTGAAGGCTGCTGTGGCTCTGCGCTTGGGTTTTCTTCTTTTGCTGGGGCCGCTGCTGCGACATTGAGAGAAGCAGCAGCGGCCAGGAAACTCGCGGTACTGGGTGGAAAGGATAGGGGATGGGGGGAAAAGGCGTTGAGAGGGAGGCAAGAGGTGATAAATGAAGAAAGAAGAGGGGAGAAAAAGAATGAAGAGAGGGGATGCTGGATGGAAGAAGGGTACAGAGAGAGAGATGAGTGGAAAGATGGGGAGAAGAGGGGACATAGAAAAGGGCAGGGGAGAGACAAGCTGCTCAGGATCAAGGGGGAGACCCTGGCTGTTCAGATGGAGAGAGAAAGTGGAGAAATGCTGGATGAAAGGAGGGAGAGAGAGGAAAAATGCTAGAAGGAGGGGGCAGAAAGAGGGGAAAAGAGCAGGAGAGAGAAAAGCTGCTAGGGAGAAGCATGGGGAGAAACTGGGGTAGACCCCAGCTGGTCAGATGGAGAAATGCTGGATGAAAGGAGGGGGGAGAGAGGGAAAATGCTGGAAGGAGGGGGCAGAAAGAGGGAAGACGGTGGAAGGATGGGGGGAGAGAGAGGACATGCTAAATGGAAAAAGGTAGAGAGAGAGAGAGAACTGGCTAGAAGGAAGGGGAGATGGAGGGAGACAGATGGAAGGATTTGGAGAGGGTGGAAGGATGGGGAGAAAAAGAGAGATGACACTGGATGAAAGGGTAGGAGAGAGGGAAGGTGCTGGATGGAAGGATAGGGAGAGAAAGAGAAGACACTGGATGGAAGGATGCAGAGAAAAAGGGGGAGACACTGGAAGGATAGGGAGAGAAAGAGGGATGATTCTGGATGGAAAGGGGGAGAGGATAGAGTTAGTGAAAGACTGGGAGAATAAGAGGAAGGGGCACGGGGAAAACAAAAGTGAGGAAAAGATGAAAAGCTATAGGTAGATGAAGTAAAAAGAGGAAAATTAAAGAATGGATGGTAAGAATGAATTAAATTTGGACAGAGAGAGAGGCAGAAAAATAAATTGAAGAAAACAAAGAAAAAGGAGAGAAAAATGACAAATGGACAGGAAACCCTGGCAAGAGTGTTAAGAGAAGAAGGAAAGCAGAATCAAGAGACTGGGACCAAAACAATTAGAAAAAGTAAATGGCCAGACAACAAAGGTACAGAAAATAACTTTTTTTAAATTTATTTATTCATTTATTTATTGCATTTGTATCCCACATTTTCTCACCTTTTTGCAGGCTCAATGTGGCTTTATCTTAGGATAAAGAAATGTGGTAGCTGTGTTAATAAATGCAAATAAAACACAAAATAGAAAATAAGGTGATACCTTCACTGATTTTAAAACATTTTTGATTAGCCTTCAGAGACCAGCACTTCCTTCCTCAGGTCAGGAGAGGATACCATAACAGCTTTATACTGTTCTGACCTGACCTGAAGCAGGAGGTTTTGGCCTCTGAAAGCTAATTGAAAAGGTTATTAGGCTAGTAAATTAAAATATTTTCTGAAATGGCTGTGGGTTTGAGGTGTGCCAGGGGGTGGAGCCATGTAGAGTAGGTGGAACCAAGGCAGAGTGGGGTGGGGCTGGGGTATGTACTAAAATTTCCCTCAAAAATTGGGACCACCCTTGGCAGCTCTGCCCCCCCCCCCCCCCCAAAAAAAAAAAAACAATCAAGAAGCAACCTCAAGTTCATCCATCGTGTCATCCCTCCCCACCAAGCAAACAAATCCCCCTTCCCGGGGCATACCATATAGGCCTGGTAGTCCAGTGGAGTGCTGGGACAGGAACATTCTTCACATGCTCCTGTTCAGGCTGCCTTTCTTTGTGAAAATGGCTGCTGTGAATTCCAACAGCAGCCATTCCAAATCTATTCCAAATCCTTGGAGACGGGAGAGGTTCCGAGGGATTGGAGAACGGCGGATGTGGTCCCTCTTCACAAAAGTGGTGATAGGGAAGAAGCTGGAAACTACAGGCCGGTAAGCCTCACTTCGGTTATTGGAAAAGTAATGGAAGCCATGCTGAAGGAAAGGATAGTGAATTTCCTGGAAGCCAATAAGTTGCAAGATCCGAGACAACATGGTTTTACCAGAGGGAAATCGTGCCAAACAAATCTCATTAAATTCTTTGATTGGGTAACTGGAGAATTAAATCATCGACATGCTATAGACGTAATCTACTTAGATTTTAGCAAAGCTTTTGACACTGTTCCCCACAGGAGGCTCTTAAATAAACTCGATGGGCTGAAGATAGGTCTCGAAGTGGTGAACTGGATTAGGAACTGGTTGACAGACAGACGACAGAGGGTGGTGGTAAGTGGAGTTCGCTCGGAGGGAAAGGTGAGTAGTGGAGTGCCTCAGGGATAGGT
Source organism: Microcaecilia unicolor (assembly GCF_901765095.1). Classification (NCBI taxonomy): domain Eukaryota; kingdom Metazoa; phylum Chordata; class Amphibia; order Gymnophiona; family Siphonopidae; genus Microcaecilia; species Microcaecilia unicolor. The sequence continues at coordinate 340,885,877 of NC_044031.1, read as the reverse complement.
GCTGGGGCCGATTCTGTTCAATATATTTGTGAGTGACATTGCCGTAGGGTTAGAAGGTAAAGTTTGCCTATTTGCGGATGATACTAAGATTTGCAACAGAGTGGACACCCGGGAGGGAGTGGAAAGCATGAAAAAGGATCTGAGGAAGCTAGAAGAATGGTCTAAGGTTTGGCAATTAAAATTCAATGCGAAGAAATGCAAAGTGATGCACTTAGGGAGTAGAAACCCAAGAGAGACTTATGTGTTAGGTGGTGAGAGTCTGATTAGTACTGAGGGGGAGAGGGATCTTGGTGTGATAGTATCCGAGGATCTGAAGGCGACGAAACAGTGTGACAAGGCGGTGGCTGTAGCGAGAAGGTTGCTAGGCTGTATAGAGAGAGGTGTGATCAGCAGAAGAAAGGAAGTGTTGATGCCCCTGTACAAGTCGTTGGTGAGGCCCCACCTGGAGTATTGTGTTCAGTTTTGGAGGCCGTACCTTGCGAAGGATGTTAAAAAATGGAAGCGGTGCAAAGAAAAGCTACGAGAATGGTACGGGATTTGCGTTCCAAGACGTATGAGGAGAGACTTGCTGACCTGAACATGTATACCCTGGAGGAAAGGAGGAACAGGGGTGATATGATACAGACGTTCAAATATTTGAAAGGTATTAATCCGCAAACAAATCTTTTCCGGAGATGGGAAGGCGGTAGAACGAGAGGACATGAAATGAGGTTGAAGGGGGGGGGGGGGGGGGGGCAGCCTCAGGAAAGATGTCGGGAAGTATTTTTTCACAGAGAGGGTGGTGGATGCTTGGAATGCCCTCCCGCGGGAGGTGGTGGAGATGAAAACGGTAACGGAATTCAAACATGCGTGGGATATGCATATAGGAATCCTGTGCAGAAGGAATGGATCCTCAGAAGCTTAGCCGAAATTGGGTGGCGGAGCAGGTGGGGGGAAGAGGGGGTGGTGGTTGGGAGGCAAGGATAGTGGAGGGCAGACTTATACGGTCTGTGCCAGAGCCGGTGATGGGAGGTGGGACTGGTGGTTGGGAGGCGGGAAGTACTGCTGGGCAGACTTGTACGGTTTGTGCCCTGAATAAGGCAGGTACAAATCAAGGTAAGGTTTACACATATGTTTGTCTTGTTGGGCAGACTGCATGGACCGTGCAGATCTTTTTCTGCCATCATCTACTATGTTACTATGTTTTGTGAGATTGCTGCTGGAGGTCATGGCAGCCGTTTTGGGATTAGAGCCAGGATAGATATGAGCATGTTGGAGAGGAAAAAGAGTACTTGAATCTGAACCCTTGGTTTATATTCGCGTTTACATTTTTCCCCTAAAAAGGGGGGAAAATGTTCTCTGTTTATATTTAAGTATATACAGTATACACAGGCAGCTCCTTGTGACTCTGGGCAAGTCACTTAACCCTCCATTGCCCCATGTAAGCCGCATTGAGCCTGCCATGAGTGGGAAAGCGCGGGGTACAAATGTAACAATAATAATAATAATACTACTACTACTAACTGCCTTCACTCTGTCTTTATAAAGAGGTGCAGCTTTACCCTGTGACAAATTTGTGCCGTACGAACCATCCTTGCAGTGTCTTCCCTTCGGTTTTTGCTTCTGTCACTAGTTTATATCTAAAATAGATTACTGTAAGTCCCTTTACCATGGTTTACCATCTACCCTAGTCCACAGACTTCAATTAATTCAGAATACTGCTGTTAAATTACTCCTTAAGAAAAAGTTTGATCATGTAACCCCTCTTGTCATCTGTGATCACTGACTTCCTGTGTACTCCCACATGGCTTTTTAAAATCTTTTAATTATTGCAGTCATGTGTACTGACTTACCTTTTCTCTTCAGTCTTCTTATGCCATATGTTCTTTCTCATACCCTCCATTCCTCCAGTCAGCATCTTTTTACTGTGCCTTCATTTCATCTTATCTGGCTTGATGCTGTTCATCATTCCTGTTTTAGTGTTGTTGCTCCCCCCTTAGGGCTGAATTATCCTATCAGAACTGTAAAATTGCTCTTACAACTTACTGCTTTAAACAAGTACTCCCTATAACCTTCTCCATGGTTTATTCTTTCCATAGGCAGTCGGTGGCCCAACTATTTGGGGAGGCTAAAGGGGGCAGGGTTAGGGGTGGGGCCAGGGGTGGAGCTTAAATCCATAATTGTCTGATCACACACAGAAAAAATAAATAAAAAATGTCACAATTAATACCTTTTATTAAATTTAGATATTAGTTATGTATCATATGTCAAAGAATAAAGTGGTTGCTCAAAGCATATACTAACCACAATCGCTCAACTCCAAAACACTATGCACAACTTTGTACAAAAACACACTCTGAACCTTACTGTACCATAAATATTACACTGGGCAGAACCTAATACATCAATATACCACCCATACGGAAAATGCAGACCGTCAACAATATTGAAACAAGGGATCATAATATCACAATTCTCATGTAGAGCCACAAAACATCCTAATTCATGTTTAATGTGGGATAAAATATCATAAATAAGTAAATAAACTTTTAATGTTGAACACCTAATTCTCAAAGTGGACATATTCCAAACAGTATAATGAAAATAAAATGATCTTTTCTACCTTTGTTGTCTGGTGACTTTGTTTTTTCTGATTGTGCTGGCCCAGTATCCGAGTCTGCTGCTATCTGTCCTCTTAACTCCGTTTCCAGGGCTTCCTTTCCATTTATTTGTTTACTTTCCAACTTTCTTCTTCATTTCTTGTCCTACATCCGTAAGTAAAAGCTGGGTCCTCCGCAAACTTGACTGTCCAGTGGATCCAGCTTTTGCCTATTTTCTTCATCCATGTGCAGTTTTTCTACTCTCTTCCTTTTCCGTCATCTCATCTCCTTCCTCACTCCTCCCTCCCCCTCCATGTCCAGCAGCCCTCCTCTCCCCTCCCCTCCATCCACCCATGTCCAGCAACTCTCCTCTCCCCTGCCCTTTCCTCCTCTCCCCTTCATCCACCATGTGCAGCAACCCTCCTCTCCCCTTCCCTCCATCCACCCACCCATGTCCAGCAACTCTCCTCTCCCCTGCCCTCTCCTCTCCCCTTCATCCACCATGTGCAGCAACCCTCCTCTCCTCTCCCGTCTGCCCTCGTTTCCTTCCTGCCCCGCCCACCCGTACCTTTAAATATTATATTTTTGCTGGAGTCGCGGGCAGCGCCTGCATTGAAGCATCAGCAGGCTCATCGCGGTTCCAGCAGCCTTCCCTCGCAAGTCGGATGATGGCTCTGCCCTCATAGAAACAGGAAATACGTCAGAAGAGGGCGGAGCCATCATCCGACTTGCGAGGGAAGGCTGCTGGAACCGAGATGAGCCTGCTGATGCCTTCAATGCAGGCGCTGCCCGCAACTCCAGCAAAAGTATAATATTTAAAGGTACGGGCGGCGGGGGGGGGGGGGGCGGGGCAGTGGCGGGCTGGGGAGGCTTAGCCTCCCCAAGCCTCTTATACGGGGCGCCTATGATTCTTTCCACATTTCTATACTTGCTTGTTCCAGTACACCTCTTTCCTCTTACGTGTTCACAGCTGTGTAATTTAGTTTAATTCTTATCCCTTCTGTGTGTCCCTGTTGTATGTATGTGTGTTTGTTTTGTTTAGGTTTGTCTTCCCTATTTGCCTTGTTTGTATTTTAATTATTATTTTTCCTTTTAAATACTTTCTTAATAACCTAGAAGTATATTTTATATGAATTACGGTATATCAAAACTCAACTGAAACCTGTTGAGAGTTTCAATAAATTGATTCAGATTTCAAGACCCTTCTCTGCACCCTGTTTGACCTTTTCTGAGTACCGTTTGTTAAGAACCCTTGCTTTACCTGATATACAATTTTTTTTCTAAAATGATGAGTGCTACAGGGTAAGCAGGAGGCACGGAAACCTTTTTCTGGTGTATTTGTGAGCACATTCAAGGTTTAAGTTGGAAAGATACCAACCTATTGCTTAGGTTACTGGAACATCCTATATAATAAAACGCACCTCCAACATTCTGAAGCTGACTGCATGGCTGAGGCATTCCTGCTCTCTGTATCCATCTCCTGAATTGACATTACGTACTTCCGGGTTCGTCACAAGCAGAAGTGACCAACCACACGAGGTTTCTCGGCTTCAGAATGTTGGAGGTGCATTCTATTAAATAGGATTGGTCAGTTCGTTGAAGCACAGCCAGAGCTCAGCGTCCTGCACAGTAATGCTCAGACACCAGAGAGAGAGGGAGGGGGGGGGCCTGACACCAGAGAGAGGGAGGGGGGCCTGACATCAGAGGGGGGGGTATCTCTGTCACACACACACTCTCTCTCTCACAGTCAATGTCTTTCTTTCTCTCACTCTCACACACTCTCTCTCACACACTCTGTCTCACACTGTATCACATTCACTCTCTATGTGTCACAGTCACTCACACACTCTCTTGGTCTCATACACTTAGTCTCACACACACTCTCTCGCACACACTGTATCTGTGTGAAACACACTCTCTCTCACACTGTGTCTCACATAGGCACTTGCACACACTCTCATTCTCACACACACACTCTCTCTCACAGACACACTCGCACCCAGACTCACTCTCACACACACAGTCACTTTCACATACACTCTCTCAAACATACACACTCCGAGGAAAACCTTGCTAGCGCCCATTTCATTTGTGTCAGAAACGGGCCTTTTTTACTAGTAAGTACCTAAGTAATGCCATACTGGGAAAAGACCAAAGGTCCATCAAGCCCAGCATCCTGTCCCTGACAGCAGCCAATCCAGGTCAAGGGCATCTGGCAAGCTACCTAAACGTACAAACATTTTATACATGTTGTTCCCGAAATTGTGAATTTTTCCCAAGTCCATTTAGTAGCGGTCTATGGCCTTGTCCTTTAGGAAACCGTCCAACCCCTTTTTAAACTCTGCCAAGCTAACCGCCTTCACTACGTTCTCCGGCAATGAATTCCAGAGTTTAATTGCGCGTTGGTTGAAGAAACATTTTCTCGTATTTGTTTTAAATTTACTACACTGTAGTTTCATCGCATGCCCCCTAGTCCTAGTATTTGTGGAAAGCGTGAACAGACGCTTCACATCCACCTGTTCCACTCCCCTCATTTTATATACCTCCATCATGTCTCGAAAAGCCCTAGCCTCCTTAGTCTTTCTTCTTAGGGAAGTCGTCCTATCCCTGCTATCATTTTTGTCGCCCTTCGCTGCACCTTTTCCAGTTCTACTATATCTTTCTTGAGATGCAGCGACCAGAATTGAACACAATACTCAAGGTGCGGTCGCACCATGGAGCGATACAACGGCATTATAACATACTCACACCTGTTCTCCATACCTTTCCTAATAATACACAACATTCTATTCGCTTTCCTAGCCACAGCAGCACACTGAGCAGAAGGTTTCAGTGTATTATCGACGACAACACCCAGATCTCTTTCTTGGTCCGTAACTCCTAACGTGGAACCTCGCATGACGTAGCTATAATTCGGGTTCTTTTTTCCCACATGCATCACCTTGCACTTGTTCACATTAAACGTCATCTGCCATTTAGCCTCCCAGTCTCGTAAGGTCCTTCTGTAATTTCTCAAAATCATCTCGCGAGTTAATAACTTTGTGTCATCAGCAAATTTAATTACCTCGCTGGTTACTCCCATCTCTAAATCATTTATAAATATATTAAAAAGCAGCGGTCCTAGCACTGACCCCTGTGGAACCCCACTAACTACCCTTCTCCATTGTGAATACTGCCCATTTAACCCCACTCTCTGTTTCCTATCCTTCAACCAGTTTTTAATCCACAATAGGACTTTTCCTCCTATCCCATGACCCTCCAATTTCCTCTGTAGCCTTTCATGAGGTACCTTGTCAAACGCCTTTTGAAAATCCAGATACACAGTATCAACCGGCTCCCCTTTGTCCACATTTGTTTACTTCTTCAAAGAATTGAAGTAAATTGGTCAGGCAAGATTTCCCCACACACAAGCCGTGCTGACTCGGTCTCAGTAATCCTTATCCTAGGATGTGCTCTGAAATTTTGTTTTTAATAATAGCCTCTACCATTTTCCCCGGCACTGACGTCAGACTCACCGGTCTATAATTTCCCGGATCTCCCCAGGAACCTTTTTTGAAAATTGGCATTACATTGGCCACCCTCCAATCTTCCAGTACCATGCTCTATTTTAAGGATAAATTGCATATCACTAGCAGTAGCTCCGCAAGCTCATTTTTCAGTTCTATCAGTACTCTAGGATGAATACCATCCGGTCCAGGAGATTTGCTACTCTTCAGTTTGCTGAACTGCCCCATTACGTCCTCCAGGTTTACCGTGAAGTCAGTAAGTTTCTCCGACTCGTCCGCTTGAAATATTTCTGACACCGGTATCCCACCCAAATCTTCCTCGGTGAAGACCGAAGAAAAGAATTCATTCAATCTCTCCGCTACGTCTTTGTCTTCCTTGATCGCCCCTTTTACCCCTCGGTCATCCAGCGGCCCAACCGATTCTTTTGCCGGCTTCCTACTTTTAATATACTGAAAATGTTTTTTACTATGTTTCATTTGCCTCTAATGCTATTTTTTTTTCGTAATCCCTCTTGGCCTTCTTTATCTGCGCCTTGCATTTGTTTTGACACTCCTTATGCTGCTTCTTGTTATTTTCAGACTGTCCCTTCTTCCATTTTCTGAAGGCATTTCTTTTAGCCCTAATAGCTTCCTTCACCTCACTTTTCAATCACGCCGGCTGTCTTTTGGACTTCTGTCTTTCTTTTGTAATTCGCAGAATATGGTTGGCCTGGGCCTCCAGGATGGTACTTTTGAACAGCATCCACGCCTGTTGTACAGTTTTTACCCTCTCAGTTGCCCCTCTTAATTTTTTTTTGTACCGTTCTTCTCATTTTATCGTAGTCTCCTTTTTTTTAAACGCTAACGTATTTGACTTCCTATGTATAGTTACTTTAAGGTTGATACCAAACTGATCATATTATGATCACTGTTATCAAGCGGCCCCAGTACCATAACGTCCCTCACTAGATCATGTGCTCTACTATGGACCAAGTCTAGAATTTTTCCTTCTCTTGTTGGCTCCTGCACCAGCTGCTCCATAAAGCTGTCCTTGATTTCATCAAGGAATTGTATTTCTCTAGCGTGTCCCGATCTTACATTTACCCAGTCTATATTTGGATAATTGAAGTCACCCATTATTATCACATTGCCCATTTTGTTTGCGTCTCTGATTTTCTTTTATCATTTTTGCGTCTACCTGCTCATCCTGGCGAGGCGGACGGTAGTACACTCCTATCACCGTCCTTTTCCCTTTTATACATGGAATTTCAACCCACAATGATTCAAAGGTGTGATATTTATGCCCTGAGTGTGGTAAAGGCTTTAGGCAGAAGGCTGACCTCACAATACACAAGAAAATCCACAATAGAGTGAAACCATTTACATGTTCTGAGTGTGGTAAAAGCTTTGGTTGAAAAGAATGCCTCACACGCCATCAGAGAATCCACACATGGATGAAACCATTTACGTGCACTGAAGAGATAAAAGCTTCAGTTGCAATGTTATAAATAATAGAAAGCTTGGCATCGGGTAGATTAATGGAAAAGTGACATCCCAGGAAAACAATAGGGCACCCTAGGGGACACTGCAGTGGACTTCGTAAAATGCTGCCAGGTACACATCTCACCATTGCTCCCTTACCTTGTGTGCTAAGCCCCCCAAAACGCACTACCCCAACTGTACACCACTACCATAGCCCTTACGTGTGAAGGGGGCACCTATATGTAGGTACCGTGGGTTTCTGGTGAGTTTTGGAGGGCTCACAGTTTCCTTCACAAATGTAACAGGTAGGGAGATGTATGGGCCTGGGTCCATCTATCTGCAGTGCACTGCACCCACCACTAGATTACTCCAGGGACTTGCATGCTATTCTGATGGACCTGAGTATAACATCTGAGGGTGGCACAGAGACTGTCAAGTAATGTTTTTCATCACATTTTTTTGGGGTGGGAGGGGATTAGTGACCACTGGGGGAATAAGGGGAGGTCATTCCTGATCCCTCCAGTGGTCATCTGGTTAATTAGGGCATCTTTTTGTGCCTTATTCGTTTTAAAAACAGGTCTAGCTCAAAATGTCTTAAGTTTTAGTCCTGGACGTTTTTCTTTTGTTCCATTATGGCTGAAAAATGTCCAAGTCTTAGGAACACTCAGATTCCGCCCTGAACATGCCCCTGACACTCCCTCTTGAGATTTGAACGCACTTCTGATGGACTTCAGAGAAAAACATCTAAGAAGTAGGTTTTGAAAATGCTGATTTGGACGTTTTTGTGAAAAAAACATCTAAATGCAGACTTATGCCACTTTTTGGACGTTTTTCTCTTTTGAAAATGAGCCCAATTGTCAGCCATGCGTTAATCCTACAATTTATGTTAATATTTTTATGTATAATTTCTTGTAGGTTGAAAATGAATATGGAAGCTACTTTACCTGTGATTATGATTACCTCCGTCACCTTGTGAAACTGTTCCGTCAGCATCTGGGAGATGAGGTGATACTGTTCACCACAGATGGGGCTGATGTTGGCTTGCTGAGGTGCGGTGCTCTGCAGGGACTGTATGTAACCGTGGACTTCGGACCAGGTTGGCTGTGGTCCATCATGGCAGCGATGGGCTGTCTTATTCATTGATGTAGGGGGGTAACTTTATAAAAGTGTTTCCGCTTGTAAGCCTCTCTTATATGTGGAAAAGGTCTCTTTTAAATTGCATGGTGGTATAAGCATGCATAAAGGTGTTAATCTGTTCATGAGCCCTTGCGCCTATGCCGAGGCTTAGGAAGGATCTTGGCCAAGGCTTAGGGTGGACCAAACAAGCGCTACCCACAGCCACAAAGCCCTGCACACTCAGGACACTCAACCAGTACCAGCAGAAAAGATAGACCACTCAGGTGGGCCTTACGGCCGAACGGAAACCCACTCGTACAGAGTCCAAGTGTACGGGCCTTATTGCCAATCTGGAACCGAGTCACACACTAGGGAAGGGAAAAAGGACAACGAGGGGTCCCAGGAGGGACTGGAGCACATGCAACACACACAGCGCTAGCTAGACACAAGGGAAGGGTGACAGACAAGAAGCTAGCAGGTACAGGCTACGGCCAGGGGAAGAGAAAGCCAAGGACAGAATGGGACACAGACTCTATAGGAGCGAAGCTCCACATGAACACTCTAGGCTGTATCATACAGCACACAAATACACTAGGCTGTGCCACACAACACCCAAGGGAAAAGGGAAGCCACCTAAAGGAATACACAAGGCTGTGCTACACAGAACTCAAGGATTAAGGGAAACCACTTATAGGAATACACAGGACTGTGCCACTCAGCCCTCAAGGGAAACCACACACAAGGCTGTGCCACAGAGTCAAATAACAGACACTAGAGACAAAGGGAAAAAGCAAGCAAACAGGGAAAGCTGCCTTTACATACACCTGACGGATAAGCTTACAGGACTCTGGAGACAACCACAGCAGACAAAGAGTTAAAGCAGGCTAAAGGGAAGGGCTTCTAACGACACTTGTGTCAGGAAGAAGCAGGGCTTACACTGTAGTCAACGGTTTAAAGCTAACAAAGGAAGAACACAAACAGTGTTCCTATCAGAACTCAGCAGCACACACAGACAGAGCACCCACAGGTGCAGGGGAGCAAGGTAATCAGGGAAAGCAGCTTAGCTAGGGGAACAAACAAGCATAAGCTGGGAACAACCAGCACACACAGAAGCTATGAGCAAAGAGAGGAGTAAACAAACTCCCAAGAAAGCATGGTGTGCTACTAGCACAGACAGAAGGTAGCAGGCTTCAGATGACCGGGATCAAACGCTACAGCATAGACTGAAGGGAAAGGTAGGCTTAAATAGATCTGATCTCTGACGTCTGCTGCCTCAGACATCAGCTCAATCCCTAACAGGCCAATCAGAAGTGAGTCCCAGTCATTCCCCTGCCTGTCTTAGCAGAATCATAACAGTAGGCATGTGGAAGTAGTGTATCTTCTTCAAGTGATCTCTGTGTATGTGTTCCAGGGGGTATGGTTTGGACTGAGCTGGGGTGGAGTGACAATGCACATGTATATTTTGTAAAATACAAGGTATCACTCTTTATACATTTGATATAATCATTGTTTCTGTGTGAACTTTTAGTAGTGCCACTTGAATTGTTTTGCTTCTTCTGACATTTATGCACTTCATCGGTTCCCTTTTATCTTCTTATTTCTATATTTTATAGCAAACATTTGTATCAATACATTATTGTTAATAAGTACTCATCTTAGTTGAATCTTCTTACAAACTGCTGACTGGGGAGCATTCTGATCCATGTTTCGCTGATGCTGATTCAAGAAACCCCCTTACATTCATCCCAATCCATCCTGCCGACTGTAAAGGGAATAGTTGGTGGGATGGATTGGGCTTTTTGTAAGGGGGTTCCTTGATGCAGAATCAGTGAAACATGGTGCATGTCGAATTAGAATGCCCTCCAGCCGACAGTTTGTAAGAAGGTTCAACTAAGGTGAGTACTTGTTATAAATAATGTATGGCTTATCCAATCTGCCCATCCATGTCATCTACTTTCCCTTCCTCTCCTTAGAGATCCTGTGTGCTTAAAGTTTACTATAGTCTTCATCACCATTTCCCCATTCTATAAATTCACTATCCTTTCCATGAAGTATTTCTTCAGGTTACTTCTGAGTCTAACCCCTGTCACCTTCATCCTTTGTCCCCTCATTCCAGAGCTTCTTTTCAATTCCTCCGGTGTATTTATGCCTCATAGCTGTTAAATGGCTCATCATATCTCCCCTCTCCAACATTTATTTTTTCAAAGAATACATGTTGAGATCTTTAAGTCTGTCCTCTTACACTTTATTATGAAGACTACTGACTATTTTAGTAGCCACCTTCTGGACAGACTTCATCCTGTTTGTCTTTTTGAAGGTGCAGTCTCCAGAACTGTACACCATATTCTACGTTAGGTCTCACCAGAGTCTTATACAGGGGCATAATCACCTCCTTTTTCCTACTGGCCAATCCTCTTCCTATGCACCCAAGCATCATAACTATTGCTGTCGACTTTTCTATATGTCTGGCCACCTTAAGATCACACCCAAGCCCTCCTCTAAATTGTACCATTCCCTTGGATTTTTGCAGCCTAAATTCATGACCCTGCATTTTTTAGCATTGAATCTTTGCTGCCAAATTCCAGACCATTCTTCAAGCTTCTTTAAGTCCTTCCTCAGGTTATCCACACCATCAGGGGTGTCTATTGCAGATTTTGGTATCATCAGCAGAGAGACCAACCTTACCAGACAGTCCTTCAGCAAAATTGCTTACAAAAAGGTTAAAATGAACTGAACCTTGTGTCACACCACTAGTAACACCCCTTTCCTCAGAGTAATCTCCATTTTATCACTGCCCTGTGTCCTCTTTCACTCAACCAATTCCTAACCCAGTCACTTCATGTTCTGGACTGAGGGCACTCAGTTTATTTATTAGTTGTTTATGCAGATCTGTGTTAAAGGCTCGTGGGATCATTAGTATCCATCTGGACAGGGTGAAGAGGTGGCAAAATGAAGGTTAACAAATTTTGGAACCACATTAATGGGACACTTCAGTTATCCCAATTTTTGGGTAAATGTCTCATGAACACATACTAGGGAGGTAAATGACTGCTCCTTGGAGCAGCTGGTCCTGGAACTGATCAAAGGGGGTACTACTTTAAGATTGTTTTTAATTCCCTCCTCTTATAGACCTCTTTCTGACTCCGTCACACGGGGGACTAAAGGTACTTATTTCATATATCAGGTTCTGTATAGTTTCTCTAACCTCCATTGTCACCCAATCACCAGGGGGTGGCATTAGGAGCCGTAATTGAAAACTAATTCCCATAATTACTGCTTTCTGTTTTTTTTTCTGGATCTAGATATACTCTGGGCCATTTATGTTCCCACATAAATCTTATTAAACATCTGTCTAAGTTTCTGCAAAGACTGAGTGTCACTTGTATATGATCTACCTTGTAGGCTAAATGTAAGGTAAAGAGAAGATAGAATCAATAAAAATAAAGACAGAGATAGGTTTAGATAGATAGATACATTTTATTTCTTACCCAAACACAGGTCTTCAAGTTGATACAAATACAGACATCAGATTCTGGTTTCAGCCGCACAGGGCTTCGCCGTCTGACAGAAGCTTTGGAGAGGACTCTCAAACTAAGCCAAAATCTCCCCTCTTTTATACTCTATCTTCTCCATAGAAGTGAATGGTGAGAAACCTTGCTCCTAATCTTTCTCACTTTCTGAGATCATACTTTCCCACGCGATCTGCTATCTGATGTACCCAACTCCTTCCGTTCTCAGCTACTGCTAATTATCAACATGTTTTGGGAAGCGTTGAGATAACAGTTTCTCATCTTCCGGCTGCAATACTTTTCATACTTTTCATACCATCTCATGAACTCTGTATTACCTCTGTATCATTGTATACCAAAACTAATAAGCTCCATTTTATTCATCTGATCTTTCATTACAGGTGCTATATTGGATTTAAAAGTTGTACCAAGTTTGTATCAGGACTCATTGTTCAGACCTGCTTTTTGCAGATTCTCAAATATTAAATCACTTGCTTGCTGTTTGGCCTAGTCAGTACTTTTTCAGTTGTCTCTAATGGCCATCACTATTCCAGTGGTAGCCTTAAAGCCAGGCCATATATTAACATTCCCCTCTTCACCCTATCCCATAGGGTGACACCAGGGTTAACGTACCTTGGTACCATCCGTTCCAGAAGGTATTCTATGAGGCCATCAAATTATCTGAGTCTTAAGATCAACTGGTACAATTTGTTTAGTTTTCGGTTGAGACTTACTCAAACCTGTAGCGAGAAATGTTTTTATGAATGGGACTAATCCATGAGCTCATTTACAAAATCCCATGAAATATAGGTATGCGGGTAATAGCAATTTCAGGTGGATCATACTAATAGGCTGTTTAAGGTTGTAGGTATTCAGAATCCTTAAACAGGTCGGGATTCCTGGACCTTACTAGTACTCATCATTGGCATCCAATCATGAGCACTAATAAGTGGATAGCAAGTATGAGGTTGCCTCATACAGCAAAAATGGTCAATCCTAGGAAAATTTATATTAACCAAGGTCATGCATGGATCTTGACATATGCATAATGACCTGGAAGTATGGGAAGCATTGTATATATCCGTTACCCCTCTTGGAGCTTAGTCAAACCTACAGAAAGACATGCAGCTCAAGTAAGCCTACACCAAAGTTAAACAATTGCATAACAGGTTGATACTAACAGAGTTTACATCTACATTATGATATCTTAGCCAGTATTAGGGTTTGATGTTACCCTTGTATCTGAACAATATCAACTTCAATTTAAATTACATAAACAGAAATGACGGGGAAACTCGTGGAAAAACAATTAGAACAATTAAAGGAAATAATAGGAAAATAAAAATAAAACCTTTTCAATATCTAGACAGGATTGCTGCTAAACTGAAAATAAAACATAATATGAATCTATAATGTCCATAAACAGCAACAGTAGTTCTCAAATTAAGTATCAGTTCAAAAGTTTCTTTCATCGAACATGGTCGAGGCGGTGGAAGCGTTGAAGAATCTGGACGAAGATCTGGAAGATCTAACAGGGCTGGATTTTCAGGCTGGCTTGCTGAAGGAAGTTGCCGGTCTTGAGATGTAACATCTGGTTCTATGGCTGAGTAAACACGTATATCTTTCACATGGACCCAAGACTTGTGGTCCAGTAGTTTGCAAGGTGTAAAGGTCATTGCCACAACCTTGGGGGATCTAACATCATTTGGGCCAGGATAGATTTTGAAGACGTACTTGTGGTGTACAAAGTGGGATCTTTTCATGTCTTTATTCTAGGCATACACCATCATAATCAGTCCATCAAGAGCCAGAGGCTGGCAAAGGAATAAGCAAAATAACTGTATGCCTGAATGATACATTGCTATATTTTAGTGGGCATAATCAGTGTGAATTGAATAGACATGAAAGACAATGTCAACATGGAGAAAACAGTGCTAATTAGGTGCAAAAGCAAAAGGGAACCCAGAAGGGTTCAATAATGAAAAGCCAATTTACATAAATGCAAGACAGATTGGTAATTATTACAAAGGCATGATCAAATAACAATGGTAAAGTATATGGAACAAAAGAGAAGATTAAAAAAAACAATTAAAATTTAGAGATGATGGTAAATGTTCAACTATTGACGTATGGAGGGCAATGCATCGCAATCTATCGCCAATAGATATGGAATCTTCACCTACGATGACTACCATTCACCAAGGGTTGAGCCCTCAGCTGCAGGAGGCCAGCAGGACTTACGAGTTAGATGATTCAGAAAGAAGGGTAGAGGCCAAAGCTTTGTGTAACTCCAGCAAGTGGAGAGCCTATCTCTTTTGCTCATGGACCAATTGATGCATCTGTCGAAACTCACGCTGAATAATGTCTCGTTTCTCACACCAGGTAATGTTGGGGTCTGTGCATCTGTCTTTTAATTTAGCGATTCTTTGCTGCAACATAGCCTTCAGATCAGATACATTATCGGGTAGCTCTTCTTTGCTAGCAGTCGTCTCCTCCATCTGGGGAAAGGCAAAACTTAAACAGACCAGTAGTGCAATTTATGTGGTTAAGTTATTGAAAGAAGTCAGAATGCTAGGAGGCGGGTCGTGGGTATAAATGGGGTCCAGGAAGGAGGCATGGAAAAAAACAAAGCATTGAGAATGGAAAAAATTAAAAAAGCACCCTGAAGGGTGTAAGATAAAAATAGGCTTAATAATAAAAAAACAAAATATGATACATCTGAATTGCAGCAAGGCATATTCAGAAGGCAATGCCAGAAAAAGGTTCCTTGAAAAAGACAAATGAAAAAAACATTCAAAAGTGCAGACACCAGTGATTGACCTTCACATAGAGTTTAAGTAACCCTTTTCAATCAGACAAAGAAGTAGGAAGAAGCATATCGCTTCAAGACAAATCCACCACGCGGCAAGAGTTAGTTGAAGCAAGGTGTTAGTTAAATACACAAAGCATAAATTCCAGGACCGCTGCACACAAATAAAAAGAGTAATAGTTGCCATATTGTGATAACCTGTTTTAAATAGAAAGGAATCAGAAAGTGGAGTGTATAATTTTCCCAATTTATGTCTGAAAGCTTCACCAATTCTCAGTCCAAGAATACTATAAAATCTATGATCAGCGCAAAATGCTCCCCCAAATGGCCAGTTCAAGGGAATATTTCTCGCATTCATTCCATATAACAGATAATGGTTATTAAATATTTCTTCTTTCTTAGACAAGGAAATAATGAAAAGCTTTCAGATGTCACACATATCATAGAGAGATTTCAAAAATGAAGGCTTTATATTCATAAAAAACTAAAGAAGTAAATGTCACATCAATTTAAACAGCTTAATAGTTAAAGCAGAAAACATTTTAACAATGAGCAATATACAGCTTTTATTTAAAAGGGATCTCGTATAAAGTAAAATGGCATAAATAAGTCAGTTCAGGTATATATATATAAATAGACATAAAATGAATATCCTCTGGGGATCGCTCACCCCTGCAGTTGATAAGGACTCCCCAGGGAAGGTATGCATAAAAGCAAATAATTAACTTGCTGACTTAGTTAGGTCATTTGTATGGTATAATTATACAAATGCAATGAAACCAAGAGAAATATAAAATAAAAACATGTCACCTGTAATAGAAACAGAAACATCACACCAATACATATACAGAGAAATGGTTTCTGGATACTAAATGAGGAGCTGAGTACTATGAGTAACTGTGAACTACAAAATCAGATCGGGTTCGGAATACGCCTAGTCATTATGGACGGGTGGGGTGGGCGATTTTGATTTCTGGGCCAATGTTGAACTGGCAGAAGACATTTAGATGCATAATGTCCAATTTGACGGCAACGGAAACATGTCACACTAGCACGGCGATAGGGACTAGATTGGGAATCCTGGTTTCCAGCTTTAAGGCCTCTGCGATTGTCAGCATACCTGAATTGGGGGTTATGTTTTTCATAATCTGGCAAATCAGGGTAAACACGAGGGCAAGTAGTAGGTGAACTGGAACTAAGGATAACAGGGTACCTAGTGCCATGAGGAGAGGAAAGCAAATATAGGGTGGACGGGGTGCTAGAACTAGAAGGTGTGGAGGGGCTGATCTTAGAGGACATCTTAGCCTTCAAATCAGCAATCTGCAACATTGTGAGATTCCTGTGCAAAACCTGGTCCCGGCGGACCTCTCTTTGCCTATTCTCAATTTGTTGCCTACAATAGTGAAGGACATGTTCCCGAACCTGTGGCCATTCCATGTGTTGTAAACCTATCGTCTTATCTAGGTTCTTCCTGACCTTAGAGGGTAAGGTCTGTTTAAGTAAGTAATAGAATACAGGGAGAGCATTGTCTGAGTCAAATCTTTCCTCAATCTCATCATGAAACAACTGCTGCATCCTAATTAGGTAAGCTTCAATCAGTTCTGACCCCACCTCCCATCGTTGTGAAGTGATGACGGAGAAATCTTTCTGGGCAGGGAAGGAAGTACGTATCTCTTGAAACAATTTTTCTTTAATCACTGTCAAGGGGGCACTATCATACTGATTCTCAGTCACAAGTTCAGCATAGCCTGCTTGTGTGAACAAATCAGTGATGCTAGCATGGGCGGTCCTGCCCAATATGGCCTTCATATTTCCTACTGAAAGAGCTGTCCCTAGAGTGGCCTGTTGTAGTTTTAGTAGCCACTTGTTCCCTCCTTTAGTAATATTCGGGAGTCGCAGAACAAGGTCATTCAGCTCAGTTGCAGACAGGGGAGTAGTAATATACTCTGTATGAGGAAGACCAGCTGACATTCTATTCAGCAGGGGGAAAAGATTTGCAGCTCGGGAAAAGTTTAGCACCCTCTCCCCAGGAGGGGGTGGTGTGAGGGTGATCATATTGATTAAAATATCCAATGGTGGAATTTCAGCAATGATCTAGAACGTAGGTAGATAACTGTGGGCTAGAGCAAATATACATGAAACCCAGGCCTAGAACCAGTGGTTTGAAGCCATAAGTTAAGGACGGGACAAAATAAGTATCAGTGATAGTTGTATAGTTGTATAATAGTGAAAATAAATTATATAATAATTTTTTTCAGAGCCGCTATAGAACCCGATTTTGAACACAGTCCTAGGACCAAGGTTTCAGAGAATACAGTAGAATTATGAAAAGAGCTAGGGGCGGTACGCCAATAGTTTACAAGAGCATGCGATACTCACGTGTCTTCTATTATACTCAAATTCTGTGTAGGAGGTCTAAAATATAAATGATCAGTCGGCATAAAGATCTACATACTAGTCGACATACAGAGGAGAGGTATAGATAATTCATATTAAGATAAAGGTAAAGATAAGAATATACGCTAGTGTGTATGCAACTATGTATAAATACTGCCTTCCAGGGTAAGCCTCTGGTCAAGAGCCAAATAAGCGCCTCATCAACCACTCTAGTCAAGAGCCCACTAAACGCTTCATCAACCACCAGGAGCCAAAATACACGCATCCCCGGTGCCAGGAGCCACAATACACGCTCACTGGTAGAGCCCTAAATCAGGGAGTGCACCCATCAAGGGATTCAAGTACCCGTGAAAAAGGTACAGTGAATCCGGAAGGCAGTAACCCAATGAGTTTTCACGTGCTAGGAGCCTTAAACGCATCAAAAACGCATCAACTGTGACAAGAACCCTAAACGCTTCAACCAGCTCCCACTGGGTTTTCAATTAATCAAACTATAAATTTACGACCTCTGATTAGACTAGCTAGTAGGAAACGGCACAGAGGCGTCCCTCAGGAGTACCGGTGCTACAGGTTCTAGCCTAATTGGAAAAGAGGCAAGTGTTATAGACTGGGGGGCCGGGCACACCCTGAAAACTGGGTGGTATTAATGGCCCAATCCCTAACAATTTAGGTACCGTCATCCATCCAAGGGACAAAAATTTTGCCCCGTAGAGGGGTGTAAGCCCTTCCCCTTACCTTTCGCCGGGCATCGGTACGTAAGCCAATGGTTCTAGCGTAACACAAATAGGAATGAGAGTAAGGGTATAGTATGTATCAGGGAAGAGTCCCTAAAATATACTTCAGAAAAGGAAAAGAGGGGTGGGTGTGGATCATTAAAAGGAGTTTAGCCTGTAACAGGAAAAAAACTTTTGGGCACCTTATGGGCGGCGGCCGATCCAGAAGACTTTAAGGATCCAGCCACGAAATAAAAATAAAGTGTACATATTATATAGTAAAAACTGGGCCTACCTAATTTGTAATGTAAGGCCAAAATAAGCTGTAAGGGTAGGTTGGGAGCTGTATATGGCATCTAAATATAGACTTTAAACAAGACATGAAACTACTACATACTATAATAAGAGGAACAGGGGAGAACCATATATGTAACTGGAACACCGATTTCAACAAAAGGCAAGAAAATGTATATTAACAAAGACATTATAACATGTGTAGTCCGGAGCTATAGCCCTAGAATAAATGAAATAAAGTTAAATACATATTAAATGCTTTTGGGGCGGGTACTGGATAGGTTGGAAGTAGCATCTAGACGGGAAAACATAAGAGAAGCATGTAATTCAATAAATTGTCAAACAGGACGCCAAAATCGTGGTGCAAAGATGACAAGTTAATACCTATAAATATGACAAATTACACTCAGAAAAGGAACATAATAAATAAAATAAACCCGAATGCAATGGCAGGAAGCTTTTGTGGCTAAACAGGTGAAAGGGGAAAAAAACAAATTAAAACATGTGATTCTTACACCAAGAACTTCTAATGATTCGGCATAAAACATACATACTAGTCAGTGACTGAAATGATATGTCCAAATGATGACAAACAGAACAGCTGCAGCATTAGAAGGAAAGATAAGGCAGGGTTATAAAGAACCAACAGGAAATAACTGAAGAAGTGAAGTAACGCTGTATTATCATGGCACGCAGCCATCATCTTCTCAACCAAAAAGGTAAAACTTATTTTATATGCATATCTATTAAGGTAAAAGTAAAGGAATGCTTCTATATAGTACATAATACTTCTACTATCATATAAGTTATACAAGGGATTATCTAGCTCTTAATGTAACAATAAACCACTGTAATTTTATGTGACTTTCTGTGTTGGATCCCGGTTTACAATGCTGTCGAGTAAAAACAGAAAACTTTTTATAAAGACTTACACAATTTAATACATTATAGAACCATATTATTTAAAAGTGATTGTCATTCTTAGAACGTGGAAATATTCATCAAGAAATATTATAACCTAGCTCATTATTACAAGTGTTTAAAATAAGCCAGGACGAAAATCACAATGCAAGCGGGGAAGTGTAGTATTTCTTGTAGATAACGTTATAATATAGTCCTTAAAATGGGACTTAAATATGAGGACAATTTATAATTCTGACAATCTATAATACTGTTCAAAAATCAATGTTTCCTGAAGATAAGCAGGCTTGTATTAAACTAACACGATAGTACGGTGCTGGGGCTGTAACTTATATTTCTTTTAAACGAGTACACCATTAAAATAGAGTACAAGAAACTAGAACCAGAGTATCGGAGATCCAAAGCATACGAGAATCTTATCTAGAGGGTAACATTGTGGTTAAAAGACTGCTTCTGGGAAGTAAAACTTTTAATATGATTTAGCAGTAATCCTGTAGAGAGTTTAAGAAGAACCAGAACATCAAAGAGGTTTACAGAAAATTGTTATAAGGATTTAATGTTGACGTGGATGTTATAGGAAAAGGAGAACAAAAACCAGAAGGGAAGTGTCTTACAGTATAAGTCATGGGGGGGGGGCCACTAGGACAAAGAAGGAGAGAGCCGGTTTTTAAAGGGGAAAGTCAAGTAATGTATGTTTGAAGGTGTGGCACGATAAGGTCTATCAAACTGTCACTTGCAGCACAAAAAGAAAGAAAAACCTGTCTCGGGGTTAAAATCATGACTCAGAGACAGAATGAGAAAGCATTTGTTTAAGGGAAATGAAATGAAATAGAGGGCAACGGCCAAAAGTCAAAGCAATATGAGCAGAAACATTGGGGAGTGGGAGACAACGTCCTAATAAAATGACACAAAAGAGGAGAAAAAAGTATGCCCTGATAAAAGGAGAATGCAGAGTAAGACTAAAATGCAGTGCCATAATTTTAAAAGTGAAAGCAGAAATACATCCGTACAATCTTACATGCTCAGAGGTGCACGTATAACGGACTTGGCAGCATGAGGCATGAAAAGATAAGTAATTTTACAATTATGATACCTGCTAAGGAAACATACCAGAGAATCAGATAATCTCATCGGCGTTAAGGGAAGGACCCTTGCATAAGTCGAGAATATGTTGAAGAAAAAGTTGTACCAATTTCGAGGGGAAACCGGAGTTGAATGATATGAAAAAGATATGAGAGGGAGTTAGTTAGATGGATTTAGGAGCAATACAGTTGACAGAGGATAGGCAGTGAGAGGTTAAAAAGAATACCTGTGTAAATGACTGTTTAACTTGTACCACTTCAGCATAGAACAGGGACAAAAACGAACGGAAAAGAGGGAAAAAAAAATCACTTTCTTAGCTTTTAAAAGTGAACTGTAGAGCCTCCTCTGCCAAAGCAGTGCTGGACTGATAAGGCAGCTAAAGTGGGCAATCTTCCCAGATTTTCATGTCCTTGAGATAGTGAACTACAGCACTTGTTAGGGAAAACCTTTAAAAGCTACCGAAAGAAATGGCAGTTTCGGAAGCCTGGATAAGGATATCAAAAAAAATGTGAGAAAAAAAAAGGGGTTTAGAACTTACAACTCTTCGGGCAAGTTTAAATAGATTTACAAAGGCAGATTCGAAGCCCAAGAGGGAGTATATATATCAAATATTGACAGTTACTAGTAATATAACAAGCTTTGTTCCGGAAAGAAAATTAAAACTGACACCACATAGGACTGAGAAGGAAAAAGAATAGTTTTATAGGAAATCAAAAAATAAAAAAAAAAAGATTTCTGGTTTGCACAAGAAGCCAAAAAGGTGTATGTAAGGTATCAAGTTACCCCAATTGGTACCGTGCGGGCCACAGCCTTATAAATTTTACACGGACCACAGACATATAGTGTAGGAGTCGGTAGAACACCAGAGAGGAGGGCAGGGAGGATTATTGTGGCAGAAAAAGGGGGACAAGAACAAAATGTTGTGGAGGAAGGGATTCAGATTGGACTTAAGGAAAGAAAAATGGCTATGGGGGTGGGGTGAGAGCACAGGACTGAACAGCTGTGAAAAAGAGCAATCAGTTGAACCACGCAGTAAATAATAAAGAACAGGAAATGCGCTTCAAAGTGAAAAAGCTAAGCCAGATTTGTATGACCACGGCATACAGAGATGAGAAATAAAGAAAGCAGAGACGGAACAGTATAGGTCACACAAAAATCCAAATCAGACGGAGTGCAGAGACACACACGAAGATGCAAAAGAAAAAAGAACGGAATAAGAGATACTACGCAGTTATTCATGCTGCACTATGAAAAAGAGCCGAGAAAAGTGTGGACAGGAAGGGGGGGTGTGTCTGGGCTGAGTGGTTAGAGAGAAAGCATAGTTCAGAAGACTGAAGGAACTGATTAGATAAGAGGAAAACAGCAGTTGGACGACGGTAAGCAGCTACAAAGCTGAACACCGTAATTACTGTTTCCAATAGGAAAAAAATGAGGAGGAATAATAAAAGGGACAGTCCCGAGACGTAAAAAGAATCTCGTGGATAACTGTCGCACACACAGAATGAAGGCAATAGCAGATGTGAAAAGGTGGGGGCTGTCAGTTTTGAGGAGTGGTTATAAGAACAGAGAAACCAGAAGGATTTTAGAGGAGAGCAATCTGAAAGCGTGCTGTTCTCCTAGAGTAAAGGAAATTCCCTCGATACGGGAACATACAGAAGAGAAAAGAGCAGGATTAGACCCAGGGGACTAATAGGAGAGATAGGTAGAAGAAGTTAGGATGAAGGAGAACAGGAAAAGGGATTGGGGAGGAAAGTAAGGTCGACAGAAGAAGAAAGAACAGAATAACAAGGGGACAGGGATTTGAAAAGGAGGGATTAAGACAGAACACAGGGTGGGATGGGAAACAGAAAATGCGCAATCTCTAAGGATTGTTAAGCGAGAATGCTAGCATAAAGACCAATCCAAAGATTTTGAACATTGAAATAAACTTACGGCAAAACCCAAATCGCAGTCGCCTGGATTCGTTGTTATGCTTCATTCACACAACAAGCACAGTCTTGCGCACATCACGCAAATCAAAGAGATGGACAGGATAGGAGAAAGAAAAGAGGGTGAGAAAAAACAGAACAGAATATTGAAAGACAGAAACGAAGGTTTGAACACAAATATTCAACCCCACTGCATTAGTGCAGCGCAAGGCAGCAAGACGTTCAGGGAAGAAAGTAAAAAGACAGAAAAATAGAAGAGTATTTAAAGTAGGGGTGAGAACGGACAGAACATTAGTGCCCAATACCCCTCTAATGGGCAATGTACGTGTGAGGCAGAAGGACAGAAAGTAGCGGCAGGGAGAGGCAGGTGAGTATGAGAGAAAGAGAGAGAAGGAAAATAAAGTAACAGAGAGAAACAGAGAACATTTGAACGCACAAAATTAAGTATCCCCTCTTGCGTTCAAAAGAAGATAAAGAAGGATAGCGAGTACTGTCAGCGTTCGGGGCTCACCACTGTTTTTAATTCCCTCCTCTTATAGACCTCTTTCTGACTCCGTCACACGGGGGACTAAAGGTACTTATTTCATATATCAGGTTCTGTATAGTTTCTCTAACCTCCATTGTCACCCAATCACCAGGGGGTGGCATTAGGAGCCGTAATTGAAAACTAATTCCCATAATTACTGCTTTCTGTTTTTTTTTCTGGATCTAGATATACTCTGGGCCATTTATGTTCCCACATAAATCTTATTAAACATCTGTCTAAGTTTCTGCAAAGACTGAGTGTCACTTGTATATGATCTACCTTGTAGGCTAAATGTAAGGTAAAGAGAAGATAGAATCAATAAAAATAAAGACAGAGATAGGTTTAGATAGATAGATACATTTTATTTCTTACCCAAACACAGGTCTTCAAGTTGATACAAATACAGACATCAGATTCTGGTTTCAGCCGCACAGGGCTTCGCCGTCTGACAGAAGCTTTGGAGAGGACTCTCAAACTAAGCCAAAATCTCCCCTCTTTTATACTCTATCTTCTCCATAGAAGTGAATGGTGAGAAACCTTGCTCCTAATCTTTCTCACTTTCTGAGATCATACTTTCCCACGCGATCTGCTATCTGATGTACCCAACTCCTTCCGTTCTCAGCTACTGCTAATTATCAACATGTTTTGGGAAGCGTTGAGATAACAGTTTCTCATCTTCCGGCTGCAATACTTTTCATACTTTTCATACCATCTCATGAACTCTGTATTACCTCTGTATCATTGTATACCAAAACTAATAAGCTCCATTTTATTCATCTGATCTTTCATTACAGGTGCTATATTGGATTTAAAAGTTGTACCAAGTTTGTATCAGGACTCATTGTTCAGACCTGCTTTTTGCAGATTCTCAAATATTAAATCACTTGCTTGCTGTTTGGCCTAGTCAGTACTTTTTCAGTTGTCTCTAATGGCCATCACTATTCCAGTGGTAGCCTTAAAGCCAGGCCATATATTAACAAGATTTAGGATGCAGGACCTGGTGGAAGGAGTAATAGTAATGGCATCATTGGGAAATAATGATTACAGTATGATCATATTTCTCATAACTGGAAGGAAGACTCTAAAGAAAAATACTGCTGTAGAGTTTAATTTTAACAAGGGAAATTTAGGGGAGGTGCTTAGGAGCTCAGTGTTGAAGTTTCCACTCTAGCTGCCACAGTCCTGAAGGTTTAAAAAGTGTTCATCTGAATCTTCTTCCCAGGGTAACTGACTCATATACTTACACATAAACATGTTGGGCACAAAAAAATGAAGGGGGAGGCTGGTCTAACCATTCACTTGGCAATAAAAAGAAAAGGCATGACTTAGGGTTTTACTAAGCCACATAGATGCCTACGCGTGCCCAACACGTGCCAATTCGGAACTACCACATGGCCCGGGTGGTAAGTTCATTTTTTACGCGCTGCGAAGATTTACAGCGCGCAGTGCTAACCGGGCAATGATCAGTATTGTATGTGCGCTCGATTACTGCCCGATTAATGCATGAGACCTTACTGCTAAGTCAGTGGGTGATGCAACATAAGTATTGCCATACTGGGACAGACCGAAGGTCCATCAAGCCCAGCATCCTGTTTCTAGCAGTGGCCAATCCAGGTCACAAGTACCTGGCAAGTTCCTAAAAAAGTACAGTACATTTTATGCTGCTTATCCTAGAAATAAGGAGTGAATTTTCACCAAGACCATTTTAGTAATGGCTTTTGGACTTCTTTTAGGAAGCAATCCAAACCTTTTTTAATCCCCACTAAGCTAACTGCTTTTACTACATTCTCTGGCAGCAAATTCCAGAGTTTAATTACATGTTGAGTGAAGAAAACTTTTCTCTGATTCATTTTAAATTTACTACTTGGTAGCCCCTAGTCCTAGTGGTTTTGGAAAGAGTAAACAAGCGATTCATGTCTACCCGTTCCACTCCATGCATTATTTTATATACCTTTATCAAATCTCCCCTCAGTCGTCTTTTCCTCAAGCTGAAGAGCTGTAGTCAGTTCAGCCTTTCCTTATAGAGAAGGTCTCAGGCCCAAAATGGACGTATGCCAATTTTCATTTTGCCTCATGTCCAGGAAAAAAAAAAAGGCCTTTATTGCAAGTGTGCTGGAAAATGAACCTGCGCGCGTCCAATACATGCATTTACATCAGGGCGGGCCAGTTTTCGGCACACCTTAGTAAAAGGATCCCTAAGTCTGGAGAAGCTGGTACCTGGGAAAGGCCTCTAAGTAGCTGATGACACTGCACTCATGGAGCTGCACGGCCTTGAAGAAATGGTGTAGGCCATGCTATGTATGATGCTTGTATATTTACAGAATAGCAGGCAGAATTTTGATATTTATACATGAATGTGTGCACATATGCAGGTTTTTGCCATTATTCTAATCATTTATGCATATAATCAGTGCATACATGTTAGCAAACTTTATTAATTTTTAAGTAGAGAGATGTGGTAGCTGTGTTAGTCAACTTGTAAAAGCAGTCAAGGGCTACCTTCGAAAGCTAATCAAAAAATGTATTAAGTTAGTCTAATAAAAAAGGTATCAAATTATTTTCTTTTCTATGTTTTATTTTATTCTATTTCTATTAATTTTTAAGAAATAACCACCCAAAGTGGCCATTTTTGAAAGAATCTTCATCAAGGGTGTTAACAAAAGATAGAAAACAAAAGATAGTCATGTGAACTTCATCAAACAAAATCTTGCACACTGAATAAAAAATATTCTCTGAGTACAAGAACACTATATTGGTCAAGACTCAACCTTTAACATGGATTGCAGGCTCTAAATGTTGTTCTGTGCCCAGACTACCAAATAAGAGGAAAAACTCCCTTATTTGACAGACTGATCCCAAGCAGTTCTTCCCAGTGTGCACTGTGTGGTTTCTGGTTCTCCATTTTGCAAGTTAGCGGTGAGGAGGCAGGAGCTTGTAGGCTTCGCCTCTTGAAGATGCACTGGGGGCGGCCAGACACGAGAGAGAGAGAGAGAGAGAGAGAGAGAGAGAGAGAGAGAGAGAGAGTGTGTATATATATGAGAAGAACTGTGAAAAAAAAACTTAGAGGAGTTGCTGCGAATGTCAAAAATTTACATCAGGCATGGATGCTGTTCAAAAATACCATCCTGGATGCCCAGGCTAAATATATTCCGTGTATTAAAGAAGGAGGGAGGAAGACCAAACGACAGCCGGCATGGTTAAAATGTGAGGTGAAGGAAGCTATTAGAGCTAAAAGAAAATCAGAAAATGGAAGAAGGAACCAACTGAAAATAATAAGAAACAGCAGAAGGAATGGCAAGTCAAATGCAAAGCACTGATAAGGAAGGCAAAGAGGGACTTTGGAAAAAAAAATTGTGTTGGAGGCAAAATCACATATTAAAATTTTTTTTTAGGTATATTGAAAGCAAGAAGCCGGCAAAAGAATCGGTTGGACCACTAGATGACCGAGGAGGAAAAGGGGCAATCTGGGAAGACAAAGCCATAGCGGAGAGATTAAATTAATTCTTTGCTTCGATCTTCACCAAGGAAGATTTGGGAGAGATACCACTGCCAGAAATGGTATTCAAAGCTGACGAGTCGGGGGAAACTGATTGAAATCTTTATAAACCTAGAGGATGTAATGGTGCAATTTAACAAATAGAAAAATAGCAAATCTCCTGGACTGGATGGTATTCATCCCAGAGTACTGATAGAATTGAAAAATGAACTGGCGGAACTATTATTAGTAATATAGAAACATAATGGCAGATAAAGGCCATATGACCCATCCAGTCTGCCCATCCTCTGTAACCCCTAATTCTTCCTGTTCCTAAGCGATCCCACTTGCTTATCCCAGTCCTTTTAAAATTCTGGAACAGTCCTCGACTCTACCACCTCCACCGGGAGGTCATTCCATGCTTCCACCACCCTTTCTGTGAAATAATACTTCCTTAGGTTACTCCTAAGCCTGCTCCCTCTTAACTTTGTCATATGCCCCCTCATTCCAGAGCTCTCCTTCATTTGAAAAGGGAAATGGGACTTGATATACTGCCTTTCTGAGGTTTTTGCAACTATATTCAAAGTGGTTTACATATATTCAGGTACTTATATTGTACCAGGGGCAATGGAGGGTTAAGTGACTTGCCCAGAATCACTAGGAGCTGCAGTGGGAATCGCACTCAGTTCCCCAGGATCAAAGTCCACTTAACTAACAACTAGGCTGCTACTCCTCTTCCTGTACATAAATGCCCTTGAGATATTTAAACGTTTCTATCATGTCTTCTCTCTCCCTCCTCTCTTACAGCGTATACATATTGAGGTTCATAAGCCTGTCCATATAATTTTTGCATTCAAGACTGCTTACTAATTTCGTAGCCACCCTCTGGACCGACTCCATCCTGTTTATATCTTTCTGTAGGTGCGGTCTCCAGAACTCCACACAGTACTCCAAATGAGGCCTCATTTATCTTTATCTTTAAAATTGAGTGTGGTACCGAAAGATTGGAGGGTAGCCCATGTAATGCTGATATTTAAAAAAGGTTCCAGAGAGGATCCGGGAAATTATAGACCGGTGAACCTGACATCGGTGCCGGGCAAAATGATAGAGACTACTATAAAGAACAAAATTACACAGCATATTCAAAAGCATGGATTAATGAGACAGAGCCAATATGGAATTACTGAAAGGAAATCTTGCCTCACCAATTTATTACATTTCTTTGAAAGGGTGAATAAAGGTGAGCTGGTCGACATTGTTTATCTGGATTTTCAAAAGGCATTTGACAAAGTACCTCATGAAAGACTCCAGAAGAAATTGGAGAGTCATGTGATAGGAGGTAGTGTCCTATTGTGGATAAAAAAACTGGTTAAATGATAGAAAACAGAGTAGGGTTAAATGGTCAGTGTTCTCAATGCAGAGGGATAGATAGTGGGGTTCCCCAGGGGTTTGTGCTGGGACCGCTTGTTTTTAGCATATTTGTAAATGATCTAGAGATGGGAGTAACTAGTGAGGTAATTAAATTTGCTGATGACACAAAGTTATTCAAAGTTGTTAAATCGCGAGAGGATTGTGAAAAATTACAATAGGACCTTACGAGTCTGGGAGACTGGGCGTCTAAATGGCAGATGACGTTTAGTGTGAGCAAGTGCAAAGTGATGCATGTGGTAAAGAGGAACACAAACTATAGCTATGTAATGCAAGGTTCCATGTTAGGAGTCACTCAACGTGTAATTAAACTCTAGAATTCGTTGCCAGAGAATGTTGTAAAGGCGGTTAGCTTTGCGGGGTTTAAAAAGGTCTGGACAGCTTCCTAAAGGAAAAGTCCATAGGCCATTATTAAAATGACTTGGGGAAAATCCACTGCTTATTTCTGGGATAAGCAGCATAAAATATATTGAACTTTTTTGGGATCTTGCCAGGTATTTGTGACCTGGATTGGCCACTATTGGAAACAGGATGCTTGGCTTGATGGACCTTTGGTCTGTCCCAGTGTGGCAATGCTTAATGTACTTAACCAACATCCAGAGGCATAGCTAGATGGGTTACCAGGGGAGCGACTGCTCTCCCAAATGGTGAAAAATAGGCTTTGGCGCCATTTGCAGGTTGCTCCCCCTGACGCCTCAACCTGGCTATGCTTCCTGTTGGGAGGTAGAATAAATTAAATAAAAATTTTGTTTTATCCAAATTCAATTTTAAGTTTTGTGTACGAACCCAAAGTGATGTCAGCAGAGATAAAATTCTTCACTGCATAGTTGTCTAACATTCTTCATAAGGATGACATAACTATTTTGAAAATATTTATTTATTTGTGGCATTTATACCCCGCTCTTTCCCGCTCAATAGCAAGTTCAGTGCGGCTTACAAAGTATGATGCATAGTATCACAGAGATAATACAAAGTATCATGGAGATAACACAGTTATAAAGAGTGGGACAAACGTATGCGATGTGGGGAAAGGATAGAAGTGTGGGTATTGTTTGTGGTGTGGGTTAGGTTCGAGACTTTGTAGGGTTGTTTGGGTAGGCTTGTTTGAATAGGTAAGTCTTCAGCAGCTTTCGGAAGGGTAGGTGTTCGCTGGTCCTTCGGATATGTCGAGGTGTGGCGTTCCAGAGTTGGCTGCCTATAACAGAGAAGTTGGATGCGTAGTAGGTTTTGTATTTGAGGCCTTTACAGTTGGGAAGATGAAGTTATGTTCAAGAGGAGTTGGACCGGTTTCTGGCTGGAAGATCAATCAGGTTGGACATGTAGCTTGGAGATTTGCCATTGAGAATCTTGTGGATCATAGTGTGGGCTTTGAAGTTTATTCCTTCCTTGATAGGGAGCCAATGTAGCTTTTCTCGAAGTGGTGTTGCGCTTTCGAAACGTGATTTGCCAAAAATGAGTCTTGCTGTTGTGTTTTGGGCAGTTTGGAGTTTTTTCATGATTTGGGCTTTGCAACCGATGAAGATGCTGTTGCAGTAGTCGGCATGGGTAAGTACTGTGGATTGTACTAGATTATGGAAAGTTCTGTGGGAGGAATGGTTTCACTCTTTTCAGTACCCACATGTTGAACATCTTCTTCGTCGTGGCTTTTGCTTGAGTGTCTAAAGTTAAGTGTTTGTCTAATGTTACTCCTAGGATTTTTAGATTGTCGGATATTGGGATTGTAACGTCTGGGGTAGTTGGGAGCAGAGTAGAGTGTTGTGATGAAAGGATTAGACATTGAGTTTTTTCTTTGTTCATTTTCATCTTGAAAGAGTTGGCCCAGGATGTTAGGATGTTCATGGCAGTGGTTATTTTATCCGAGATTTCTGTGAGGTTGGATTGGAAGGGGATGAATATTGTGATGTCATCAGCGTAGATGAAGGGATTTAGGCCAGATTTAGATAGGGATTTGGCCAGAGGAATCATCATGAGGTTGAAGAGGGTCGGGGATAGAGGTGAGCCTTGGGGGACTCCACATTTTGATGGCCACGCAGGCGATATTGAAGATGTTGATTTGACCTGATAAGTTCTGGTGGTGATGAAACTTTTTATCCATTTAATGATGGATGTGATGGGGCGATAAAGGTTATCCTTGCAGCACCTCACAGATGGAACTCCATTGTAGTGAAAGTACATTCCCCATTCTAACCTGATAGGTTCTCACCCTTAAACCAATGAGAAACAACCTGCTATGCCTAACTCATCTAATATCCAGTAGCCTTCACTATTTGAACACTGCCACAATGTCTGGGTTAGCCTGGCCTCTGGTAAATGATTGTGCAGGAAGTTTTATAAACATTCTTGTTTTGCTGAGCAAGTACATTGGTAAACATCAGAGCATGTTTCAAGGTGACTTGCAAAGTCTTGGTTAAAAGCTAGAGCACAGTTCATTCTGTGAAGATATTTGTTTTATAGCAAATAATGCTGAGGATGTTACTGGCTGTCGCTCTTACCGTCGCCAGGAGTTTGTGACTGGCGGCTGACATAGACCCAGGTCTTCACCTGGCCAACCACCGTTCCTTGAGAGTTGAGTCCTCTGGTTCGGGTAGCCAGCAGGACTTGGAGGGTCTGTAGACAGAATGGCCAGAAGACAGTGCTGAAAGCAGGCAGGTCACAAGAGTCAGCCAACGAATGGGAAGACTGGAAACCAGACCAGGTCAGGTCAGACTGCTGGCAGAAGTCAGATACCAGGTGAGGGTCAGGTCAGGCAGCAGGCATGGGAATACCAGACGAGGGTCAGGCAACAGGAAGAAGAATTATTGTAACCTAGGGTAAAGAAAAGAAAAAAAACTTACCCGGGGTCCAGTCTGGGGCCTCCGACGATTCGGGGCTGAGTTGGGGCCGAGGAGGGGTGTTGCAAAAAGCAGCACCCTAAATTTGGGAGTCCGGGGAGGGATCGGAGGTCGGGGCCGATTTCAGGCCCGTTAGGGAAGCTGGGAAGGGGTTTCGGGCCGATTCGGGGCCCCGAATCAGCTGCAGCCGGCAGCGCGACTTGTTGGGTCTTCGGGCCCTGTTTTGGGGCCGTTTCGCGTCGGGGTTTGGGCGCGGGATTGTGGGCGCGGAGGCGCCGCCGTTTTCGTGTTCGGGGGCGATTGGGGACGTCCCCGGACCAGAATAAATGAGGTCGGGTTTGGTGGTGGGCGCAGAGGCGCCGAAGAAGCGAGCGAGGCCTGTTTTTAGGCCTGGAGTTGGAGAGGAGGGGCGACGGGAGGAGAGGAAGCGTGCGAGCGTGCTCCCGATGGGGGCGCGCCACACGCACGTATCGCGAACGCGCGTCTTCGCGAGTAGGCCGAAGCCGGGGCCTAAATTTTGGGCCGGCTTCGGTTCTTTTTTATTTTTGGATCCGTTTTCGTCCCAGGACAACCGGGACCGGAACCGGGGGTAGGCATCGAGTGTGCTGAAAATCACGGACAAGGTAAGGGGTCTTTTGACCTGAAATTTTATTTTGTTTATTTTTAAATTAAGTAAATACAGTTTTTGATTTTTTAAAAATCAGGGGTTGGTTCAATTTAAATTTGGTTTACATATTTGTGATCGGGGAATTTTTCTGGATTTTTGGGGTGGGTTAGTTTTTAAATTTAAATATTTTTAGGGGGTATTTTGGAGGGGTGCTAATTTGAAGGGGTTAATAAAGGGTTAAATTCTTAAATTCGACAGGGTAGATTAAGGAAGGGGTATATTAATTTTTGAAATGGGTTTTACAAATTTGGGTAATTTTGGGGGGGGTGTTAGAGGGGATAATGTGCGGCGGATAGGAAAATTGGGGTATTTTTAAAATTTAAAAGTATGGTTAGATAGAGAATTAAGGGTTTTAGTGGCAGGGAAAATTTGGGGTGTTTTGGAGAAATTGGGAATGAGTTATAATTTTATTTTATAATTTCCCATTAAACTCTATGGGAAATTATAAAATAAAATGGAGATTTTGCTGTGCTATTCAAGATTCCGCTGGTCAGCTAGAGAGTTTAGAATGTTGGCAAAGGCTTGGGATTGGTCAGCACTGCTCGGAATCCCAAGCCAAAGCTTGGTCTCCTAGGAGATGAGGCTATCTGGCAGTTGCAGTAAGAGGCTGGTGACTGAAGAGAGCGGAAGCGCAGCTCAGTGTGGGAGAGTCAGTGTGAGATTATTGTGGGTGGAAGTTAAAAAGTGAGTCTAGTGTGATAGTAAAAATTGTGAGAGTGATAGTGAATGAAAGGAAAAGCCAGAAAAGGGATGTTATTTAATTTTTGATTAATTATAATAAACTTGGGGGGTATGAAGTGTGATTGGTTTTGGTAGTGAAGTGTATGAATGATAGAGGAAAGTGTATGATTACATGTGAGAATAAGAAGGTGGAATGTTGGGATGAAAGGGTCTGAAAGGGTTATCAGCCTCTTAAATTTAGGGAATTCAGTGATTAGAATAGGCTTGAAGCAGTACAGGGATTTGTATTTAATTTTATTTAAATAGTTTAGTTGGCCCTAAGTATTGAATAATAATTCCCTAGATAAAGGTATCAACAAAGTGGGAGAATAGATAGGGTTTTTTACTCCTATTAAGTTTTTAAGAGATAGGTTTAGGGAGAAGATCTGGAAGAAGAACCTGAAAGTTGGTGAACAAGGGCCCCTCCGCAAGAAAGATTACACCTCCAGTGAACTGTTATCAGCTAAGTGACCATTGAGGAAATAGAGGAAAAAAATAGAGAATAAAAGATAGAGAAATACAAAGACATATATACTTACCTTACTTGCTTCTCTAGAGTGAGGACAGGCACCTGTGAAAATAAAAACAAAGAATACACAAAGTATCAATTCTAGTAGTTTACTGGTTAGCTTATTTGTTATCTGTTTGAATTTAAAAGAAATTGAGAAATGTTTTTTTTAAGATACTTATCTGAAAGTTCTTGAGTGTGGAAGGGATTCCTGTAAAGAAAAAGATAAGAGAAAACCAGTTAATATATTAAACCTGAGTCTGAAGAATTGTTTAGCTAGTATTGTGATAGGAATAGAAGGGAATTTGGTTAAAAATTTAAAATGTTATGGTTCCTAGTTTTATGATTACCAGAATGTGTTAAATAAACTTGTTTTATTTATAGTAAATATAATAGAGTTTGATTGATTTCTTCAGATAAGGGAAAATCCTGAATTTAGTTTTTTTCCCCTCATGGTCCCTGGGATTATGAGGAGAGGTTAGTTTTTGTAGCTTATCCCTTCCATTCTGGTGTAGAGCCCCAAAGTCACGACTAATTACATCTGAAAATTTGGAGCTCTATTTCTGTTGACATCTGGTGCCAGAGCGAGAGGGGTACAGCCTACATTATCCCACAAAAGATGAAGCAACACACAGGAGACCAAGGTGTCCATGGCTTTTGCTGAAACGCTGAGTGAGCTGTGGGGCCCACAGAAAAAGGGGAGACGGAACATCTGACATCTGCCGAAATGACGTCCTTCCTGTCAAGTGCAGTGACCTAGAAGCATGGTCCTGTGGGTGCGGACTTGAGCGCCTGCCGGGACAGGAAGAGGGAAAGAAGCCACAGCAATGCCGGAGTGCACTTTCCAGTTAGGGTAGCCTGACAGTACCCCTCTCCTCAGGCCCCTCCCCCATGGTACCGGTCTGGGTTTCCCAGGAAAGCGAGTATGGAAGTCCTTGTGTAGACGGGGGCATGAACATAACTTGCGGGTTCCCATGAATTGTTCTCAGGACCAAAACCCTTCCATGAAACAAACCCCTCCAGTGTTTAGAGTCTAGAATTTCCTCCACCTTATATTCTGGGTCTGGAGTGACAGCCGAAGCGTTATCTGCAGGTGGATCCGGATGCTATTGGGACGAGATAGCTGGTTTGTGAAGTGAGACATGAAAGGCATTGTGAATTTTCATGCTAGAAGGTAAATGGAGACGGTAATGCTTCTGGATTCCAAAAGGTCTGATGAAATGCGGGCAGATTTCTGTGAGGCGGGAAGATGGAATCGTAGATGCTTAGTACTGAGCCACACATTTTCGCCAGGATGGAAAATAGGAGTCGATTGGTGCGTTGTTTATTTCGAGAGGACATGAAATGAGATTGAAGGGGGGCAGACTCAGGAAAGATGTCAGGAAGTGTTTTTTCACAGAGAGGGTGGTGGATGCTTGGAATGCCCTCTCGCGGGAGGGGTGGAGATGAAAACGGTAACGGAATTCAAACATGCATGGGATATACATAAAGGAATCCTGTGCAGAAGGAATGGATCCTCAGAAGCTTAGCCGAAATTGGGTGGCGGAGCAGGTGGCGGGAAGAGGGGTTGGTGGTTGGGAGGCAAGGATAGTGGAGGGCAGACTTATACGGTCGGAGCCGATGATGGGAGGCGGGACTGGTGGTTGGCAGGCAGGGAATCCTGCTGGGCAGACTTATACGGTCTGTGCCCTGAAAAAGACAGGTACAAATCAAGGTAAGGTATACACATATGAATTTATCTTGTTGGGCAGACTGGATGGACCATGCAGGTCTTTTTCTGCCGTCATCTACTATGTTACTATGTTATAAGTAGCAGCTGCCTGGTGGAGTTACTGTTGTACCTTATCCCAGATTTCCCAAATGCTCTTGGCCACCTGCTGTGCTGCAGGAGTATTGATGGTTTCCGGGATAGGTAGTGGTAGTCGGGGATGGGAGCCATACATAGCAAAGAAAGATGATGTCTGAGAGGAGGCATAAAAGATGGCTATTGTAAGCAAATTCAGCCCAAGGGAGTAAGGAAGACCAAATGTTCTATCGCTTATTACTGTACATACAGAGAAAGTTTTTAGAGTCTGGTTAACCCGCTCAGTGGTAGGTGGAGGAGAAATTTGGTTTTACTCCTACATAGGCGCAAAGTGCTGCCAGAATCAAGAAGTGAATTGTACCCCTCGGTCACTGTCTATTTGAGATGGAAGGCCATGTAGACTGAAGATATTCTGGAAGAAGACATTGCCTTGTATAGTGGCAGATGGAAGCTGTTGCATAGGTGCGAAATGAGCCATTTTGGTAAACTGATCTACAACGACC
This sequence comes from Microcaecilia unicolor, assembly GCF_901765095.1. Classification (NCBI taxonomy): domain Eukaryota; kingdom Metazoa; phylum Chordata; class Amphibia; order Gymnophiona; family Siphonopidae; genus Microcaecilia; species Microcaecilia unicolor. The sequence goes on along the minus strand of NC_044031.1, from coordinate 340,851,099 downwards.
CAGATAACTATGTAGTCATTTGAAGTAGGGGAGGCCTGTAATAAAGTCCACGGAGATCTCGCTCTAAGGGGTCTGGGGTATGGGCAATGGTTTTAATAAACCCCATGGATGAGACCTTATGTTGGGAGCAGTCGGGGCAAGAAAGAACAAACTGTTGAACATCCTCAGTCATCCAGGGTCACCAGTAGTGGGGCTGGTCTGGTGAACAGTTTTCTGGACACCTGGGTGCCCTTCTAGTTGAGAAGAGTGGGCCCACTGCATGACCCTCTAGCGAGCAAGGAAAGTTCCGAGAGGGCCAAGACCTTGGCAGGGTCAATGATGTATTGGGGTTCTTCTTCTTGTTCCGCCTGCTCAAAGGATCTGGACATGGCGTCCACCCGTGTGTTCTTCTCAGCTTGTCAAAAGACCAAGTGAAAATTAAATCTAGCAAAGAACAGCGACCACCTGGCTTGTCAAGGATTTGGTCATTTGACATCTTGTAGATAGTTGATGTTTTTATAGTCGATATTGATCGCAAAGGGGTGCGTTTCTCCTTCCAACAGATGTCTTCATTCCTCCATGGTTAGTTTTTGGGCCAAGAGCTCCCAGTCCCCGATGTATAGTTTTCTCTTGGTGGATGTGAATTTCTTGGAGAAGGAAAAGCAAAGAAGTGACAGCTCTCCCAGAGGATGCTTGTGAGAGCACTGCCCCTGCTCTCACAGCCAAGGTGTCAATTTTAACATAAGTACATAAGTATTGCCATATTGGGAAAGACCAAAGGTCCATCAAGCCCAGCATCCTGTTTCCAACAGTGGCCAATCCAGGTCACAAATACCTAGCAAGATCCGAAAAAAGTACAAAACATTCTAAATTGTATTTCCATCATTCACAATGTATTGTAAGCCACACTGAACCCGCAAATAGGTGGGAAAATGTGGGATACAAATGTAATAAATAAACAAATACTGCTTATCCCAGAAATAGTGGATTTTCCCAAAGTCCATTTAATAATGGTCTATGGACTTTTCCTTTTAGGATGCCGCCCAAACCTTTTTTAAACTCCGCTAAGCTAACCGCCTTTACCACATTCTCTGGCAATGAATTCCACAGTTTAATTACACGTTGAGTGAAGAAAACTTTTCTCCAATTCGTTTTAAATTTACTACATTGTAGCTTCATTGCATGCCCCCTAGTCCTAGTATTTTTGGAAAGCATAAACAGACGCTTCACATCTACCCATTGAACTCCACTCATTATTTTATAGACCCCTATCATATCTCCCCTCTGCTGCCTTTTCTCCAAGCTGAAGAGCCCTTGCCGCTTTAGCCTTTCCTCATAGGGAAGTCGTCCCATCCCCTTTATCATTTTTGTCGCCCTTCTCTGTACCTTTTCTAATTTCACTATATCTCTTTTGAGATGTGGCAACCAGAATTGAACACAATATTCGAGGTGTGGTCGCACCTTGGAGCGATACAAAGGCATTATAACATCCTCATTTTTGTTTTCCATTCCTTTCCTAATAATACCTAACATTCTATTTGCTTTCTAAGCCGCAGCAGTACACTGAGCAGAAGGTTTCAACGTATCATCAACGACGACACCTAGATCCCTTTCTTGGTCTGTGACTCCTAACGTGGAACCAAAAAATGACGTAGCTATAATTTGGGTTCCTCTTTCCCACATTTATCACTTTGCAGTTGCTCATATTAAAAGTCATCTGCCATTTAGACGCCCAGTCTCCCAGTCTCGTAAGGTCCTCTTGTAATTTTTCACAATCCTCCCGCGATTTAACGACTTTGAATATCTTTATGTCATCAGCAAATTTAATTACCTCACTAGTTACTCCCATCTCTAGGCCATACTGGGAAAAGACCAAGGGTCCATTAAGCCCAGCATCCTGTCTCAGACAGCGGCCAATCCAGGCTTCAAGAACCCGGCAATCCCCCCCTGCCCCCCCAAAAAACCCTACTCTCTGTTTTCTATCCTTTAACCAGTTTTTAATCCACAATAGAACACTACCTCCTATCCCATGACTCTCCAGTCTTTCATGAGGTACTTTGTAAAACACCTTGTGAAAATCCAGATACACACTATCAACCAGCTCACCTTTATTCACATGTTTGTTCACCCCTTCAAAGAAATGTAGTAGATTGGTGAGGCAAGATTTCCCTTCACTAAATCCATGTTGACTTTGTCTCATTAATCCATGCTTTTGAATATGCTCTGTAATTTTGTTCTTAATAATAGTCTCTACCATTTTGCCTGACATCGACATCAGACTCACCGGTCTATAATTTCCCAGATCTCCTCTGGAAACTTTTTTTAAAAATCGGCGTTATATTGGCCACCCTCCAATCTTCGGGTACCACGCTCAATTTTAAAGATGAATTACATATTACTAATAGCTCCGCAAGTTCATTTTTCAGTTCTTCAGTTTGTAGAACTGCCCCATTACATCCTCCAGGTTTACAGAGACTTCATTAAGTTTCTCCAACTCGTCAGCTTCGAATACCATTTCTGGCACCAGTATCCCACCCAAATCTTCCTTGGTGAGGATCAAAGCAAAGAATTCATTTATTCTCTCCGCTACGGCTTTTTCTTCCACTACGTCCCCTTTTACTCCTCGGTCATCTAGCGGTCCAACTGATTCTTGTGCTAGCTTCCTGCTTTTAATATACCTAAAAAAAATTTTACTATGTGTTTTGGCCTCCAACGCAATCTTTTTTTCGAAGTCCCTCTTAGCCTTCCTTATCAGCACTTTGCATTCGACTTGACATTCCTTATGCTGTTTATTATTATTTTCAGTCGGTTCCTTCTTCCATTTTTTGAAGGATTTTCTTTTAGCTCTAATAGCTTCCTTCACCTCACTTTTTAACCATGCCAGCTGTCATTTGGCCTTCCATCCCCCTTTTTTATGTTTCAACAATTTTTATTATTATGAAAAAGTCAACATAATACAATAGTAATTTCTGGTATGGAGTATAGACAGTTACTTACAACCTCATTTATTCTGGTTAATACAAAATCATCAACTAATATCCCTCGAAATGCTTTTAACCCTCGTTTACTCCACCCTCTTATCCACTAATCTCTCCCCCACTTTACCCTACCTCCCCTAACCCTCCCCCCATACCTCCCGTCTTTCTTATCCGCCCAATTAACCCATGTCACACTCAAAACATTTCTTTTATCATACTATATCTTCTCATAAGGTGTTAACAATAAGGCTTCGTCCCTTCTGCGTCATTTTGTCTAGGTAGCATCCCCATATTTTAAGAAATTGAGTTTTCCTTTTACAGTATCCTTTAGCATCTTTCGCCTCCCAAACCAACAATTGGTGCACCTGGTTGCGCCAATGCCAAAAAGTTGGTGGATTGGTCGCAGTCCAGTGTTGCATAATGCATTTTCTCGCTATCAGGCATAATTTGCGACACAACAGTGTTCTATCAGCATTCAATCTCAATTGTGGTTCCTTCACATCTAATATTAGCTGCAGTGGATTCATAGCTATTCTACTACATAATACACCTGAGAGGTAAGTAGTTATTTGTCTCCAGTATCGTTGTATTAATTCACAGCCCCATAGCGCATGATAATGGAATTCTCAGAATTATTACATTTCAAACAAAGAGCTGTCTCAATACCCCCTGATTTATATAGTTGAACTTGGATAAAATATGCCCTATGTATCATTCTATACTCACATTCTCTATAATCAGTTCCCCCTATCATGTGTGGTATTTCTTTGATTTGCGCTACAATATCCCAAGAGTTCAGTTCCCTCCCTATGTCTTTTTCCCATTTCTGTCACAGCTGGGTCAGCTCTTTCTCAGGAGTCAAGCTCCACAACTTCTGATGTATTTGTGATATGGATGGAGCATTTTCTTTAAGCTCATCAAAGAAAGTTTTAATTTTATTGCCTAAGTTAATTTTAAGTGTTTCTTTATTTAACGTTTGTATGTAGTGCTTAAGTTGGCAATACGCGTATTTGTCACTCCATCCCGGTTCTCCTCGTGTGAGCAGCTGCGGCAGCGGCTTAGTATCCCCATTCGCACCCAGAGCATCTGCCAAAGTAATCACACCTAGCTGTTCCCATTTATCAAAAGTTTTATTCTCCAGTCCGGGAACAAAAGCCGGGTTTCCTCTAATGCTTATAAATTCAGTCGTTCTCGGGTCCCCACATAGTAATGTCCCTATGAATTTCCACGCTTCTCTTATAGGTTTAAGCAGAACATTGTGTCGAAGTCTATAAGGAGTCTCTGTGATCCGCATATGTATTAATGTGATTACTTGGTAAGGACTAAATAGTGCATCCTCCATCTCAAGAGGTGTGTGTTCAGGGGAGTGAAAGATCCTATCTCTTACCAGTTGTAGTAGGCATGCCATATTGTAGTATTTAATATTGGGAATTCCCAATTCCCCCTGTCTCCAGCCTCCCAATATGTTATGTTTGTTACATTTGTACCCCGCGCTTTCCCACTCATGGCAGGCTCAATGTGGCTTACATGGGGCAATGGAGGGTTAAGTGACTTGCCCAGAGTCACAAGGAGCTGCCTGTGTCGGGAATCGAACTCAGTTCCTCAGTTCCCCAGGACCAAAGTCCACCACCCTAACCACTAATATGTATTTTTGCTGCATTTTAGCTTGTTTTCTGGCCCAACAAAACCTGAATATTAGTCGGTACAAAAACTTTATATCTTTCTGCAGCAACACTATGGGCAAAATCTGCAAGGCGTACAGCCATCTCGGCAATATCACCATTTTAATAAGACTTACGGGCTCATTTTCAAAGCACTTAGCCTCCCAAAGTTCCATAGAAACCTATGGAACTTAGCCTCCCAAAGTGCTTTGAAAATATGCCTCTTATCCTCCCCGACAGCGATAGCGTCAAGGTACCCCAGGATTCTAATTGTTGCATCGTCTGTTCCAATAATTTTGCAACATTTAATTTATATATCTCCTTTGGTCTAGCCGGCAACAATATACCCAGATATATAAAGGAGTTACGCGGCTGAAAGTAAAGCAAAGCTACAAGCATGGGCTACACTTCCGGTTTCACTGCTAGGGCGGATTGCTTTATACAATATGATAGTGGCGCCCAAGTGGATTTATATTTTTCAAACCCTCCCAATCTATCTGCAACGGAAGGAAGAACGAATTCATAACTCATTGCTGCAGAAGTTCCTCTGGAAGGGGAAAAAGGCACGTTTCCCGGTCTCCACACTAAGTATACCAGTGGAATATGGAGGACTTGGCCTTCTAAACCTGAGATATCTGAATGTCGCCAGCGGCATGAGGACAATTAATGACTGGTATAGGAATACTAACGACTATGCCAATACAGATTTAGAGCTGAGCCTCTCATTGGGGACTCACTCCAGTAACCATCTACATGGGACGGGAGCACCCATACCGCCAGCCTTACAACATTCTGGGATCTTGAAGACTGCAAGGGCAGTTTGGGGGTGGGTATGCCGTTTGCATCATTTTACCCCCAAGGTAACGCCGTACATGCAAATATGTGATAACCACGCATTTACACCAGGACAGATGTACACAGTATTTCAAAGATGGAGGACTAAAGGAATTGTATATTTGCTACAGGTGGTGACCAGGGAGGGTCATGTGAAACCATTTTGGGACCTGCAAGCTGAATATGACATTCCAGATAGTGACAAATTCTACTATACACAACTCACCATTACATATCATCATTACCATGGACGTCTCTGACAGAAGACATTCAGGAGGAACTATCATCAGCCTTCTCCCTTGAATCACAACAAAGAGTGCCAATGCCTTACCACCACAGGCACATACGAGACACGATCCCAGAGTTGGAATACCGCAAATTGGCGCAGTTGTGGTCAGCAGACCTCCAAGCGACGGTCACAGAAGCGCAGCTGAAATCCCACATATTGGCGATCAGAAAAGTAACGGACCTGATGCAACATTGGGAATTATAATATAAAATGGCTTTATGCTTGCACATCCCTCCACGTAGAGCCTTTCACATGGGGCTTTCACCATGGGGGGAGTGCCCGAAATGTGGAGCGAGTGGGGCGACTTTGGGCCACATGTTTTGGACCTGTGTTGGTGTCCAGAGGTTCTGGAAATTGATTTCCACCTATGTCGCTAAGATGTGGAAACAGCTGGCATTGTAACCCAGCCCTGCTGTTTGGACACCCTAACATGGGACCCTAAAAAAAAAACGGGATATACTGCGTTTGTGCAGAGGGCCATAATTGTTGGAAAACAGTCCATCTTAGCGGAGTGGATATCTTACAAATACCCCACATGGCAACAGTGGCGCGCCCGAATGCTGTTTATGCTCCGTATGGAACGCATGGGCATAAAAGATTTTGACGCCACCCAAGGCATCAAATTCCAACAAAGATGGAGCCCATTTTGGGATACCATGAACCCGAAGGCCAGAAGCTATCTGTTAAATATTTGAATTTAGATGGACAAATAAATAAGAGATTGAATTACTAACTGCAGAGAGAAGGGGTGGGGTGGGGGGATGGAATGGAAATATACTTGGGGGGGGGGGGGGGGAGAAAATTGAAATGGGACTAGAAATCAGGCCAATCGGCAAAGTACGGAGATTAGTAGTTACTTAGGGATGTCAACCGCATGGTAGTTTTGACACTGTTGGAAAGATTGATGTACCAAATGGTTGTTAAAATGTTGGCAGGCTTAAAATGTTAAACTTAACGGCCAGTAGGAAGAAGGAGGGGTGGCAAAAGGTTCACTGTAAATAGTTTGAGGTAAGGTTGTTTTTTCCAGGTTTCCTGGAAAGCATGTTGGGTTTGGTAATACTAGTGTATATTGCTAACCTCTGCAACAAAGGGGTGGGGGGAGGAATTAATACAAAAGTCTGATGACAAATGTAGTAATATGTCTTAACTGAAAAGCCTATTTGTACATGCACATGTTCTTGTACATTTGGAAAGTGGAATATGTTTCTTGTGGAATGTCATCAATAAAAATGATTGAAACATAAAGGAGTTATGCGCCTGTTTCAAGGGGAATCCTCCCGGCCACAGTTTCTGAATGTCCACATTAATTGCAAGAGCTTCTGACTTTTTTATATTTAATTTGAAACCCGAGTAATCTCCGTATTCTCAGAAAATTTCCAAGAGATTCGCCAGGGTTTCTTTCGGTTTCGTGATTATCATTAGCAAGTCATCGGCAAATGCAGCCATCTTGAATTCCTGCTGCTTAAGTTGCACCCCCGGGATCACTGCACAGCCATATATATCTCTAATTAAAGGATCCAATTGAAGCGCAAAGAGCAGAGGTGACAGTGGGCATCCTTGCCTGGTTCCCCTGCTAATCTGGATTTCGCCCAATACATTGCCATTTACCATCACCTGCGCTCTTGGCAAGTGATACAATGCTCTAATCGCCTGCACAAAGTTGCCATGAAATCCATATTTCTCTAGCACTGAGTACAGAAAGGGCCACTCCACTCTGTCAAACGCTTTTTCTGTGTCAAAACTTATCATTAGAGCCTGTTCGTTGGAGTGACCCAATCCTTCCAAGGACGCCAGAATTCTCAAATTTTTTGTGACCGATCTCCCTTGTACAAATCCTACCTGTGCCGGATGTATAAGGTGAGGCAGTATGTTACCTCACCTTATACATCCCGCCTTCGTCGCCCTACCTTCCCCACCCTTCTCAGCTCTCTCTTGCTCCTCCTGCTATCCGCGGGAGACATCAATCCCAACCCAGGTCCACCACACATGTCCTCGTCCTCGTCTCATCTATGCAAACGTTCCCGCTCCTATCTCCAATCTCATCTCCATTCCCCTCCTCCCCCCTTCCTTTCTCCCCTTCTTGTGTGCCCTGTGGAATGCCCACTCAATCTGCAACAAACTTACCTTCACCCATGATCTCATCTCCCATTCCCTCCATCTGCTCGCCCTAACCGAAACCTGGCTCACCCCCGACGACTCTGCCTCAGTCGCAGCCCTTTGCCACGGAGGCTACCTTTTCTCCCATTCTCCCCTCACAGCTAGCCGCGGTGGTGGCGTTGGCCTACTACTTTCGCCCTCCTGCAGTTTTCAACCCCTCCTCCTACCACAGTCTCACTGCTTCTCATCCTTTGAAGTCCATTCCATCCGTCTATTCTACCCGCTGCCACTCCGAGTTGCTGTCATCTACCGCCCCCCTGATAAGTCCCTTTCTTCCTTCCTTACTGATTTCGATGCCTGGCTCTCCGTTTTTCTTGAGCCCTCATCCCCATCCCTCATTCTTGGTGACTTCAACATACACACTGATAACCCATCCGACCCATACGCTTCTCAATTCCTCACCCTAACTTCCTCCTTCAACCTCCAACTGAGCTCCACCACCCCTACTCACAAATCTGGTCACTGTCTTGATCTCGTCCTCTCCTCTACCTGCTCGCCCTCTAATCTCTGCGTCTCTGCTCTTCCCATTTCTGACCATCACCTGATCACATTCACACTTCATCACCCTCCCCCTCAGTCCCGCCCAACACTAACCACTACCTCCAGGAATCTCCAGGCTGTTGACCCCCACCTTATCCGCTAGTATCTCTGATCTCCTCCTGTCCATCACGTCCTCCGAGTCCGTCGACAAGGCTGTTTCCAAGTACAATGCCACTCTCTCCTCCGCCCTAGACACCCTTGCACCGTCTGTTTCCCATCCCACAAGGCGCACTAATCCCCAGCCCTGGCTTAACCCTTGCACCCGTTACCTTCGCTCCTGCTCCCGATCGGCTGAACGCCTATGGAGGAAATCTCGCACCCATACTGACTTCATTCACTACAAATTCATGCTATCCTCCTTCCAGTCCTCCCTATTCCTCGCCAAACAGGACTACTACACTCACTTGACTAACTCCCTCAGCTCCACCCCTCGTCGTCTCTTCGCCACCCTCAACTCCCTCCTCAAAGTGCCCTCCGCTCCCACCCCCCCCTCACTCTCTCCTCAATCACTGGCTGACTACTTCCGCGACAAGGTCCAGAAGATCAACCTCGAATTCACCACTAAACCTTCTCCTCCTCTTCATCCTATCACCCACTCCCTCAACCAATCAACCCAGGCCGCCTCCTCCTCTTTTCCTGATATCACCGAGGAGGAAACTGCCCATCTTCTCTCCTCCTCGAAATGCACCACGTGTTCCTCAGACCCCATCCCCACCAACTTACTTATCACCATCTCTCCTACTATCACCCCTCCCATCTGTCATATCCTCAACCTCTCACTCTCCACCGCGACTGTCCCTGACACCTTCAAGCATGCTGTTGTCACACCTCTCCTCAAAAAACCTTCACTTGACCCTACCTGTCCCTCCAACTACAGCCCCATCTCCCTCCTACCCTTCCTCTCCAAAATACTTGAACGCACCGTTCACAGCTGTTGCCTTGATTTTCTCGCCTCTCATACCATCCTCGATCCGCTTCAATCTGGCTTTTGCCCACTTCACTCGACAGAAACGGCATTATCCAAAGTCTGTAATGACCTGTTCCTTGCCAAATCCAAAGGTCATTACTCCATCCTCATTCTCCTCAACCTATCCGCCGCTTTTGACACTGTCAATCACAACTTACTTCTTGACACACTGTCCTCCCTCCCCATCTTCAAATTTCTGCTTAAAGCCCACCTCTTCAATGTCGCCTTCGGCACCTAACCTCTACACCTATACCCAGGAAGTCTATACTGCCCAACTTGACATTTCGTTCTTTAGATTGTAAGCTCATTTGAGCAGGGACCGTCCTTCTTTGTTTATTTTGTACAGCGCTGCGTAACCCTAGTAGCGCTCTAGAAATGTTAAGTAGTAGTAGTAGTCTATTCTTATCCAATATTTTGGCAAATAGTTTTGCCTCCTGGTTGAGTAGGGAAATAGGTCTATAGGATGTGACCAGCTTTTCATCTCTTTTGGGCTTAGGGAACACCACTATCCTGGCCAGGTTTAAATGTTCCGGTATCTTACCCTTTTCTATCCATTCATTAAACACCTTGGTCAAGGTAGGGATAACCGAATCCCCCATCAGTTTATAGAATTCTGCTTTGTAGCCATCTGGGCCTGGTGCTTTAACTGCTTTGCTCCTCAGCACTGATCTTAGCATTGAGGCGTATTCTGTCCCTGTTTTGCAACCTCGGGAGTTGAATACCTTCCAAGTATAGCTCCCCCGGGAGTCCCTCTTGCTTTGACGCCTTATATAGTACCTGATAATATGTTTGAAAAGCTAGTCGAATTTCTTGATTGGAGTGTATGAGATTCCCTTTCATATTTTTAATAGTTGTTATGTTTCTGGAAGCAAATTTAGGTGCTATGAGACGAGCTAAATATTTGCCTCCTTTATTCCGTGTTTGTAAAGTTGGAAGCGATAATAGGCCTGAGATTTCACTTCTCTCTCGTGTAATACTGCCTAATACTGTTACTGGGTGTCAGGCCATATTGTCTATTCAGTTTGCCTAGTTGTTTTTCGAGCCTCACTATTTCTTTGTCTCTTGTTCTTTTATATTGCGTTACATAGCTTATTATTTCGCCTTGCAGCACGGCTTTTGCCGCCTCCCAGAAGCTAGTATTTTCAGTAACTGAGCCCTCATTGAAATGTTTATATTCAGCCCACTTGGCTTGTGAATATTCCCCAAATCGTACATCTTTTATTAAGTACGCCGGAAACGTCCAACTTTTCAGTGAGTCTTCATCCATCCCTCCATTCCATTTTATTCTTACCACCGAGTGATCTGATATAACACAGGGGTCTATTTGTGCCTCAGTAATGTCTGTTAACAATTTGCGGGATGCAAGCAAGTAATCAATTCTGGACGACGATCCATGTGCTCTAGATTGGTGTGTATAGTCTTTGTCTAGTGGGTGCAGGGTTCGCCAGACATCGATTAAATCGAGCGCTGTACATAAGTCCGGCAGACCCCTAGTGTCTATCCTTCGGAGCTCCTTTGGGGGGGGTGCAACCTATCTAAAATTGGTCATGTTGAAATCACCTCCCAACACTAAGGGCAGACTTTCTAGTTGTGTAATCTGTTTAAGCAATTTCTTATAAAATTTTAGATCTAGTACATTAGGAGCATATATACTTCCCAAAATTATGGTTTGTCTATTTATTGTAACAATACACAGTATGAATCTACCCTCCGGGTCTGGTATTATTTTATGTACCTTAGTTGCTAGCCCTTTACGAAAGAGTATTGCCACTCCTCCTTTCCGGCCAGCGGCCGCAGCTGCCACACAATCAGCTACCCACCATTTGGCTAGTTTGGCATGTTCAACTGCTGATAAATGCGTTTCCTGAAGCAGCACAATATCTGCATTTATACGTTTAAGATGTCGCAAGATTTTTGATCGTTTAATTGGGGAGTGTATTCCCCCCACATTCCAGGATACTACTTTAATCTGTTACCCTTCTGTGAGCCGCCATTCAATCAATTGGTTTTCTATTACACCTGAGAGTAGCCAGCCCAGCCTCCAGCCACTCTTTCTGATACACCACTCTCTCATTACCTTATGTATTTGAGTTCTTAATTTATAATGGGTTAATCTCTTCCCTCCCCCCGCTTGCTGTTGTCCCCTAGCTACCCATTCCCTTATCCCTCCCAGTTCCCCCCTCTCATTCCCGTAGGAATCAACTCACGACGCCCTTCCTCCTATCATCTGTATCCACCCTTTCCTTAATCTCTCTACCTCTAACATTTATTTTGTACATGTGCGTTCCCCCAAAAATCAAACCCCCAACAAACATAATCCTTATACTTACAAGCCCCAATAGTTGCCAGACAATGAAAATATTTTCAATCTTAGGGAGTCCTATATTCCTCGGATTCTCCTATGTTATTGCTCTATTGTCTTCAAACATGTTTTTAATCAAGTTCTAACAGATACTTTTAGCTTCCCACATGAGCCAGGTAGCCATTAACAAAGTAAACAACGTTGCATTAATTCTTGATGTCTAATAAGTCAATCTCCCGCGGCGGCAGGTACACACGGCCATATCCCAACCATCGTCTGTGTCCACTATATTATTTGGTCTAGTTATTCATGTTACTCGCTCCGCGTTTCATCACCAGGATCTGGGCCATGTGAAATAATTCAAAGCTTGAAGCTCTCATCCATCCGATTTCTTTACTGTCCATGCTATTTCCAGTGTTCGTCTTGTAACAAAGCGATCTTTGGATAGTCTGCCATATGGGCCATCTGCTCCAATATCCTCGTGCTTTTCTCTGCGCCACAATTATTAGTTCCATTCATGTCATGGCCATTATTATGTCTCCCTTCATTTGCAGCAGCATTGTAAGTGCTCTCAGCGTCAGAGATTGTTGTTAAACTATCGCAAGATTCTTCATAGCGCTTTGTCCTACATGGCAATTGTCATATTAAGCATTCTGTTATCCGATATGCATTGCAACATCATTCAACGCCGATATTACGATCTCATGTCCAACTGCTGTACAAAGAGTTTTGCTTCATCCACGGTGTTAAACAATTTCGTGCCTGAATGGTGAATTATTCTCAATTTCGCGGGGTATAGCAGCACAAATTTAATTTTCCTGGTGACGAGTTCTGAGCACACTGGCGAAACATTTTTCTCTGCGCTGCCACCGCTGACGAATAGTCTTGGAAACAGAGCACTTTGTGGTTTCCACTGTGTAACTCTTTTCCATTTCGCAAGGCTTGCAAAATTGCATTTTTATGAGTAAAATTAAGAATTTTGCATATAACTACACGTGGTCTTCCATCCGTCGACTGCTTCAATCCTAGACGATGTGCTATCTCAATTTTAAGCGGCCCCTAGCGTCTCCGGTAGCTCCAGTTCCTCTGCCAGCCACGTTTCCAGGTACCTACTCAAATCTCGATCTCCTTGTCCTTCAGCCAGTCCTACAATGCCAGGACCTATTTTCTAGGTCCTCAAGCTTGTCATCATAGGAGGCGAGTGTTTTTTTTCAGCTATTTTAATTCCGATTCTAAGGTACTGACTCGATCTTTTGTGTCGCTGGCCCGTTGTTGATATTGTACTATATTCAGTTGTATTTGAGATACACTATTGTTTAGTGATTTCAATTTAGTGTCCAGCGAGTTAAGTTTTTTATCCAGAATTGCTTCTAGCGCTTGTGTGACTTCCCCCACAATCTCAGTGGCCCAGGTGGATCCTACCGCTGATGTTTCCGGGCTTGCCGGCGCCGCCATTTTGTCTTCTGCTGGTCTACTCTTTTCTTTCTCATTTCTAGCGGTTTTAGTCGCCATAGTCGCTATATTATACGATTATTCAGTCCGCTATTGATTCGTGTATTTTTCCTCTCTCGGGTTACGGGTTCTAGTCCCTTCTGCAGCGATAATTTTGCTAAAATTCTTGAGGAGAAGGCAGGAGCGATTCAACTAGCGTCCGCTCCTGTTCATAGCGTCGCGTGACTCCTGTCCCCCTTTTTTAATACGTGGAATATATTTGGCCTGGGCTTCCAGGATGGTGGTTTTGAACAGCATCCACGCCTGATGTAAATTTTTGACCCTCGCAGCCGCTCCTTTTTTTTTTTTTTTCCCACAGGTCTTCTCATATTATCATAATCTCCTTTTTGAAAGTTAAATGCTAACGTATTTGATTTCCTATGTATACTTCAAAGCTAATATCAAATCTGATCACCATTACTTCCCGCACCACATCATGCGCTCCACTAAGGACTAGGTCTAGAATTTTTCCTTCTCTCGTCGGCTCTTGTACCAGCTGCTCCATAAAGCAGTCCTTGATTTCATCAAGGAATTTTACCTCACTAGCGTGCCCCGATGTTACATTTACCCAGTTAATATCGGGGTAATTGTAATCACCCATTATTATTGTGTTGCCCAGTTAGTTTGCTTCCCTAATTTCCTTTAACATTTCTGCATCCGTCTGTTCATCGTGCCCAGGCGAACGGTAGTACATCCTATCACTATCTTTTTCCCCTTTACACGTGGAATTTCAATCCATAGTGATTCCAAGAAGTGTTTTGTTTCCTGCAGAATTTTCAATCTATTTGATTCAAGGCTCTCCTTAATATACAATGCTACCCCCCCACCAATTTGATCCACCCTGTCACTACGATATAATTTGTACCCCGGTATGTGTCCCACTGGTTATCCTCCTTCCACCAGGTCTCAGAGATGCCTATTATATCTAATTTTTCATTTAGTGCAATATATTCTAACTCTCCCATCTTATTTCTTAGGCTCCTGGCATTCACATATAGACATTTCAAACTGTTTGTTGTTCGTATTTACATCATGCTCAGTACTTATTAATTTGCAATCTTTTGTCTGATTTTTATTTACGGACACCTGATCTACAATCTCTTTTGCAACCTCACTATCAGGATACCCTATCTTCCCTGTTTTGGTGATATCTTTGAAAGATACCTTATCCCGAACCATGTGCTTTTGAGCGACTGTCTGCCTTCCCCCCATTTCTAGTTTAAAAGCTGCTCTATCTCCTTTTTAAATGCCGATGCCAGCAGCCAGGTCTCACCCTGGTTAAGGTGGAGCCAATCCTTTTGGAATAGGCTCCCCCTTCCCCAGAATGTTGCCCAGTTCCTAAGAAATCTAAATCCCTCCTCCCTGCACCATCGTCTCATCCACACATTGAGACTCCGGAGCTCTGCCTGTCTCTTGGGCTCTGCGCATGGAACAGGTAGCATTTCAGAAAATGCTACCCTAGAGGTTCTGGATTTTAGCTTTCTACCTAAGAGCCTAAATTTGGCTTCCAGAACCTCTCTCTCCCACATTTTCCTATGTCATTGGTACCCACATGTACCAAGATAGCCGACTCCTCCCCAGCACTATCTAAAATCCTATCTAGGTGACGCTTGAGGTCCGCCACCTTTGCACCAGGCAGGCAAGTCACCAGGCGATCCTCACATCCACCAGCCACCCAGCTGTCTATATGCCTAATGATCGAATCACCAACTACAACAGCTGTCCTAACCCTTCCCTCCCGGGCAGCACTGGAGACCTGTCCTTGGTGTGAGAGGATATTACATCTCCTGGTGGGCAGGTCCTGGCTACAGGAGTACTTCCTACTTCATCAGGGTGATGCTCTTCTTCTAGGAGACTTCCTCTTCCAAGGTAGCACAGGGGCTACCAGACTAGAGGTGGGACTTCTCTACAACATCCCTGTAGGTCTCCCCTATGTACTTTTGAGGATGAAGAGCTGTGTAGGATCTTGGGTGTCTTTAGATGGGAGCTGAGAAAAGCTTCCTTAAGCCTTATGAAGGCCAGACAGGCTTCTGGCGGCCAATTACTCTAGATCAGCCCCTTTTTTAGTAAGAGTGGTGAGAGGGACAGAAATTACAGAATAATGGTCAATAAGTTGCTGATAATAGTTAGTGAATCCCATTTAGCACTGGAGTGCTCGAAGGCCAACGGGACAGGGCCAATTTTGAATGGCCTGAAACTTACTTGGGTCCATCTGCCAGTCAGAGGCAGATATGAGGTGTCCTTAAAAGGGTATGGTTTCTTGGTGGAAGGCGCACATTTCTAATTTTGCATATAGGCCGTTGTTTCTGAGCCTCTGGAGGACCTTCCTGACATGCTGCGGATCTTCAGAGTGAGAAGAAGAAAATATCAAAATGACGTCTAAGTAGACAATAACACAGGAGTATAAGAGGTCTCTTAAGATGTCATTCACGAAATGTTGAAACATGGCAGGGGCGTTACAGAGGCCAAAAGGCATAACTAAATATTCATAATGCCCATCGCGAGTGTTAAATGCCATCTTCTACTTGTCTCCCTGTTTTGATGCAGACCAGATTATATACTCCGTGTAGATCTAACTCGGTGAATATAGTTGCTCCTTGCAGATGGTCAAGTTCAGGGTAGCGGGTACCAGTTTTTCACTGTGATGGCATTCAGGCTCCAATAGTCTTTGCATGGCTGAAGGCTTCCATCTTTCTTACTGGTGAAAAAGAGCTCGGCTTCGGCCGGAGAGGTAGAGGGGCGAATAAATCCCCTTTTCAGGTTCCCCTGGATATAATCAGCCATCGCCTGAGTTTCGGGTCGCGTGAGGGTGTAGACCCATCCCCAAGGGGATGCTTTTCAAGGTAGGTTAATAGCATAATCAAACTTTTGATGCGGAGGAGGTGTCTCTGCCTGTTGCCACTACCGGCGGGCAAACTGGCATTAAGCAAGCATGAAAACATGATGGTCCCCATGCCATGATCTCATTGGTGCACCAGTCGATCCGTGGTGCGTAGGACCACAGCCACTGGAGTCCTAAGACTAGTGGGCGGATAGATTTTGATAAGACATAAAATCAAATGGTTTCATGGTGGAGAGCCATTACTTAGAGAGAGAGAGGAGGAGGTGATCAGACCTGGTAGTGGATCACCATGGATGGAGGAAATATATACGTTAGAGGTTAATGGAAGAACCGGAATCCAGTACTGCTGGATCAGGTCTCAATCGATGAAATTCCTGGTGGCTCCTGAATTGATGAGGGTTGACACAGTTATCTGACAAGATTTCCAGCATAGAATAACCGTGAAGATACATAAGGTGTTTGGGGAAGAAGGAAATAGGCCCAGAGTCACTTGCCCAGGGAGCTGTAGGCCTGCCCGTTTCTGTACTTATGTGGACACTTTGAAGTGAAATGTCCGGGCTCTCCACAAAGATTGTGAGTTTGTCGATGATTCCTTTCCTCCTTGGTGAGGTGATAGCGGCCCATGGTCATGGGTTCCTTAGTGACCTCACTAGACCGAGCGCAGTGGGTGGCTGGTGATAAGGGTAGTTGAAACAGAGGTGCCAGCTGAGAGAGTCAGTGGAACAAGCCCTTTTTCTGGTCCCTTTCTTGGAATTGTACATCACTTTAAGGGCCTTGAAGATCAGACATAGAGTTTTAAATTTAGCCCTGTATTGTACAGGTAGCCAATGAAGTTTTTGCAATACTGGTGTGATGTGGTCACGTTGCTTGTAACCTTCGAGTTTTGCTGCACCATTCTGAATCAATTGAAGTTGGTGCAGTCCCTTTATAGTCAGACCATTGTAGAGTGCATTACAGTAATCCAGTCTTGATGTTACCATGGCATGCACAACTGGGATCAGATTTACCTTCTCGATGTAAGGAGAGAAGCAGCATAGTTGTTGTAAATAGTAGAAACAGCTCTTGAAGGTTGCTTGGATTTGGGAAATCATAGTAAATGTTGAATCTAACTGTATTCCAAGGTTTCTGACTTGTGATTTGAGGGGGAGTTCATACTTCCCAAAAGAGATTTTGAAGTCGGGTAGATATCCACTTGTGTTAGGGACCCAGAGAAGCTCAGTTTTATTTGGTTTCAGGCAAAGTTTGATGTTCTTATCCCATTCTTGAATTGATGTTAGGTAATCAGTTTATTCAGGGCTGTAGGTAAGTCAGGTTCAATGGGTATGAGTATCTATTAACCTAATCAGCTTGATTAGTGGCTTGAGGTAGATATTGAACAGAATAGGTGGCAACATTGATCCTTGTGGTACCCCACAGGTCAGTCAGTGCCTGTGGTGGCGATAAGGTGCTTCCAAACATTATGGATTGTTGTGTGCCTGATAGATAGATAGATAGATAGATAGATAGATACCACACTTGGCCCTTAAGTTCATTCCGTGGCCACAACCAGTCTATCTCAAGGCCAGATATCACTATCTTGGACAACAGCCATCATAAATCCGAAGTTAAATGACAGTTCAAACCAGGTTCCAATTGCTAATCTCCTGTTTTATTGCTAAAATCATAGGATACATCATGTTGTGTAAATCACCGACTTTGTAGACAAGACAAATGTCTTACACCCGAACCAGACGGCTTTAGGCATCATTGCACTGAAGCGACATTGATAGTAACTACCTTCATCCACTATTTATTTAGATTATAGTGAAGAGGAAGTGACATCACCATAGAAGATGGTGGCTTAAAGCAGTGGCGTAGCTACGTGGGGCCTGAGGGGGCCGGGGCCCCCGCAGATTCACCCCAGGACCCCCCTCCCGGCGAACCCGCCACCGCCTACCTTTACTTTTGCTGGCGGGGGATCCCACTCCCCGCCAGCCGACGTCTTCTCAGTCCTTCCTGCTCTTCAATTTGTTTGCTGACGTCCTGCACGTAATTGTACGTGCAGGACGTCAGACTCAGAGAACAGTTCTGTTCTCTGAGTCTGACGTCCTGCATGTACAACGTGCAGGACGTCAGCAAACAAATTGAAGAGCGGGAAGCGACTAAGAAGAAGACATCGGCTGGCGGGGAGTGGGATCCCCCGCCAGCAAAAGTAAAGGTAGGCTGCAGCGGCGGGAGGGGGGGCGGCAATGTCGGCGGTGGGGGGGCGGCGCCGGGGGGAGGGCTAAAATGTGCCCCCTCCCCCCGGGCTCGGACCCCTCTCCCACGGAAGGCTGGCTACGCCCCTGGCTTAAAGACTCAGCTCCCGCTCACCAGAGCAAAGAAGCGAGAGTTCTCCCGCTAACTGAGCCCTTCTTGCGTGATTTTGGCCTTCAGCGATAGAATAAGTGGTGGCGATCCGGGCGGTGACGAGCACACAAGCGGAACTCAGCCAATTTGGCTTTAAAGGCGGGATGGCGGCAAACCGCGAGACGGGCCCAGAAAATCTGCCCGCGCGCACCCGCAAGCTGACAGACGGTGCATCCCAGCAAAGCCCATGCCTCTTTGGGGAGGATCAGGAACAAACAGCCGCAGATCCGTTAGCGGAGCTAAAAGAATGGCTACTGGAGATTCGGGCGGATGTAAAGGCGGTCCGGGTGGAGCTGGAGACGCTGGGCTCCGATCTCCGTGGTGAAATTAGAGAACTGGGAAACCGGATGGAAGAGATGGAGTCCCGCATAGAGGAACATACGGAGGAGCTCGGATCGCTAGATTGGGCGGTCGCAGACGTCTGTTTGGGACAACAACAACTGGCAGACAAGATGGAGGATCTAGAGAACAGGAGCCGGCGACACAACCTGCACTTTAGAGGCATGCCTGAAACACCGGAATATGCTGACTGTGAAGCAGTGGTGCAGCATGTGGTGAGTGCTATCTTGAAAGAAGCGGGCACCCCGCTAGAGGCCACTACAGTTGTGCTGGAGCACTCCTACAGAACGCTGAGCCCAGCTCGGAACAACTTGCCTATAGACATCGTTGCCTGCTTCCAAGACGACAAGCTAAAAGAGAGGGTGTTTCAAGCGGCTAGGCGCCTGCAAAGCTTCAAGTGGGACACGTACCAAGTGGAAATCTACCAAGACTTAGCGCCTGCCACTTCAACGACGAGCGGAGCTGAAACCGGTAACAAGAAAGCTGCAGGAGCTCGGCATCCAGTACCGCTGGAAGCATCCTTTTGGTTTGGTATTCTACAAGGACGGCCGTATGCACCAAGCGAGAACACTAGCTGAAGCTAGAGCAGTTTTGCCAGAGATACAGCAGGAAGGCCCCCCCCCCCCCCCCCGGAGACTCCGGGGAAAGCCAGCAGAGACAGAGCCCAGACATCCCACTCGAAATGGCAACGAGTGGGCAAAGGACACGAGAGGCTACAACATCAGCAGTCAGGGCGGTAGAACGAGAGGACACGATATGAGAGTGAAGGGGGGCAGACTCAAGAAAAATGTCAGGAAGTATTTTTTCACGGAGAGAGTGGTAGATACTTGGAATGCCCTCCCACGGGAGGTGGTGGAGATGAAAACGGTAGCGGAATTCAAGCATGCGTGGGATAAACATAAAGGAATCCTGTGCAGAAGGAATGGATCCTCAGAAGCTTAGCTGAGATTGGGAGGCGGGGCTTGTGTTTGGGTGGTGGTGCTAGTTCTGGGCAAGACTTCTATGGTCTGTGTCCTGAAAATGGGGCTAGTTCTGGGCAAGACTTCTACGGTCTGTGTCCTGAAAATGGCAGATACAAATCAAGGTAAGGTATACACAAGAAGTAGCACATATGAGTTTATCTTGTTGGGCAGACTAGATGGACCGTGCAGGTCTTTTTCTGTCGTCATCTACTATGTTACATGACTGTGGGTAAGGGGAACAAATGCTGTGTTAACACGAGCTAGGCTCGGGCCTGGCATGAGCCAAGAAATAACAGCTCACTAGAATTATTCAGTTTAAGTTTGAAATGGTTTGGCTGGTAGATAAAGGGAGAACGGTTGACAAGTTGTATAGTTGCAATATTAGGGTGAGTGGAGGGGTGAGTTGCTTCCTCTGTTGGATACTTCTTCAATTATGAAGGAGGATCAATGTGAACATGGGGGACGGTCGGTGGACGGGAGGGAGGGGGCAGAGAGAAGGGGGGGTAATGGGAAGGGGACTGACGAGAGGCGAGGAGTATGTGGACGAAAAGGATTGGGAGTACACTGGGGCAGGCTTAGGGCGACTAACGGGGGTGGTGAGATGCAAGATGTAACACTAGCGCTCCTGAATGTCAGAGGCTTAAATGTACCAATGAAGCGTCAGCTTCTGTTTAGGGAGCTGACTCGCTTAAAAATAGATATAGCCCTGATTCAGGAGACTCATTTAAAAAAGCAATATGCGAGGCTGTTTAGGCATCGCCAGTATCCGCATATTTTCTTTGCATCGAACAACTCAGGCTCCAAAAGCAGAGGGGTTATGATATCGCTTAATGATTCCCGCTCATGGCAGATTCAAAAAGTCATCAGAGACAAGGGGGGTCGATATATTTTGTTGGTTGTCCAATTGGGAACACAAAAGTACACTGTAGTTAAAGTATATGGGCCTAATGCAGACCACCGGGAATTTTTCCATCAACTCAATCAAATATTACTGACACATGGGGAGGGATCCGTGCTAGTGGGAGGAGACTTTTATATTACCCTTAATCCGCAGCTGGATAATTCCTCCTCCTCAGCACAATATGCCAAGCAAGGGCGGGAGTCACTCCATGCCTTTTTAGCCAGGTGGCATTTGAGCAATCTATGGAGGCAGGCCAACCCAACACAAAGAGATTATACTTGCTTTTCCCAGGTTCATAACTGTTTCTCTCGTATTAATTTCTGGCTGGGGGACACGGCGGTGATGGGCTGTGTCAGGGACCAGCAAATAGAGCCGCG
This sequence comes from Microcaecilia unicolor, assembly GCF_901765095.1. Lineage (NCBI taxonomy): Eukaryota > Metazoa > Chordata > Amphibia > Gymnophiona > Siphonopidae > Microcaecilia > Microcaecilia unicolor. The sequence goes on along the minus strand of NC_044031.1, from coordinate 340,830,092 downwards.
AACATGGTTGGATCATAGCCCTGTCATTCTTGTTCTGCGGCCTCAGGAGGGGTGAAGGGCTAACCCACAGTGGCGCCTAGATGATGCATTGCTGACTGAGGTGACTCATGTGCTTCAATTTGAGAGGATAATCAAAGAATATATCCAATTTAACGACAATGGAGAGGTTTCCCCAGGGGTGCTTTGGGAAGGCTTCAAGGCAGTGATGAGGGGCCATTTCATCGCTTTGAAAGCTCACGTGCGAAAGGAAAGAGCTCAGGCGGAGGAGTCAGGGCGTAGGCGACTAGCACAATTGGAGATACTAATAAGCAGACGGAGCAATAGGGGCTCAGCACAAACTTTGCTGGAGCAAGCGCATAAACTTAGACAAGAGATCCAGGAGCTCCAATTGGCGGACCTCTCCGAGCAGTTGCAGAGGGTATGCCAGACACATTTCAAGTTTGGCAACAAGGCTAGCAAGCTTTTGGTGCACACATTAAAACAGCAGGCAAAAAAAAGCGCATGTTACTCAGTTGAGAGATGACAGAGGGGATCGAATAACGGATCCTGTGGCCATGTAAGCAGCTTTCAGGAGTTTTTATGAAAAACTTTATACCCCGGATATCAGTCCGGAAGAGGTTGAGATCAAGGCCTTCTTAGATAGGGTCATACTGCCTACACTCACAGAGAGCGCGCAACACAGACTTTCCAGACCAATTGAGTTAGAAGAGGTCTTACAGGCAATAAAAGAACTGGCACCAAGCAAAGCCCCAGGACCCGATGGTTTTACAAATAAATTTTATAAAATGTTTGGGCCCCTGGTGGCTCCTATGCTGCAGAGGGTATTTAATGATCTGTGAGAGCAGAGGTCTCTCCTGGAGACCTGGCATCAGGCGAATATCATAGTCATACCCAAACCGGGCAAAGATCCACAGGTGTGCAGTTCGTATAGGCCATTCTCCCTCTTGGGGGTGGATTACAAAATTTTCACCGCAATACTGGCGTCTCGTCTACAGCAGTACCTTCCACAACTAGTTCATGAGGATCAAGCGGGGCTCGTGCAGGAGCGCCAAACGTTTGATAACATTCGCAGGACACTGCACCTCATTCAATCTGCCCATATAAAAAAGCTCCCGCTATGTATAATCTCATTAGACGCAGAAAAGGCGTTCGACAGGATGCGCTGGCTATTCCTGTTCGCAACCTTGAAGAGGGTGGGTAGCCCAGGAGGTTTTATGCACTGGATCTCTTTACTATATAGAGCGCCCACAGCCTCGGTTAGGGTTAATGGGAGCCAGTCCCCAACGTTTTTGCTGAAGCGGGGGACGAGACAGGGCTGTGCCTTGTTACCTCTCCTCTTCGCCCTGGTTGTGGAACCATTGGCAGCTTACATTAGATCACACCCAGATATAGGAGGGTTGAGGATGGGAACGACTGAATCTCGGATTCTATTGTTTGCGGACGATATCCTCCTCACTTTAACAAATCCTAGTACATCACTCCCAATCATAGGGGGCAGCCTTGCGAGGTTATGGCTGGGTGGCTGGATTTAAGGTTAACATGGACAAATCAGAGGTGTTGAATATCACTATCCCAGAGCAAGATTGCGAGCTACCTTCCCCTTTCGGTGGGCTCCCAGAAGTATTAAATACCTAGGGGTAAATATAACAAGATGGTTGGAGGATTTGTATGTGGCCAACTTCCCAGCAAAAGTACGGGAGCTTTTCTTGGAGATGATAGATGGGAGGGCTTAACGATCTCATGGATGGGGCGGATAAGTGCGATCAAAATGATCCTGCTGCCGAAACTGCTATACTTGTTTATGGCACTGCCCATTTCTATACCTGACAAGTTCTTTAAAGGCCTACAACGCAGGGTCTTCTCCTTTATATGGAAACGGAAGCCACCACGGGTGCGCCGGTCAGTAATGCATCAGCCGAGAGCACATGGGGGCATGGGAGTACCAGGTACACACAGTGGATCCAAAAAAGAGTTCTCTCTCATGTAATTTCTTCCCAAACAATGTCTTTATTAAAATCAAGGCCTGGAGGGCTATAGAGCAGACATGGTGCTATTCACACCCATTAAGAGCCATCCCCTGGCTATCTGATCGAGAGTGTAACCAGGCACCTCTCTTGTGCAACCAAGGATAGAACAATCTCCTCCAGCCACAGGCTCCCGGCACAATAAAGAAATAGATGTCCACCAGTAACTTCAATCTTAAGGACTTTTATTCCATGCAGGTTTCTAGAAATGGTACAGCAGCATAGCACATACCAGGATTCAATACAGGCTTACAGGCTCCAGTCTGGGCTCTTTATCCAGTGCACAATAAACAGTAATGCAATTCCCAAGACAAACAGTTCTTCCAGTTCATCATCACAGTTCAGTCACCAAGCAGCATTTTCTACCTTCTATTCTCTTTACCTTCAGGAGAGTTCAATATTTTAGGGACTCCTTCTAAGGGTTTTCCCCTGCATCAGCTTCACAGTGAATTCAATACTTTTGGGACTTCCTCTCACCCAAGGAATTTCAGCCTGTAATACTTCCAAGACTTCAGTACTTTAGGGACCTCCCTGCTCAAGGGTTTTCAGCCTGCACCTGCCTCTCAGACTTCAGTACTTTAGGGACATCCCTGCCCAAGAGTTTTCAGCCTGCAACCGCTTCTCACCTTCCTTGCTGCTCTCCCTGAACTGACCTGCTGAGACTCCTTCCCACCTGCCTAATCAATCCCTGGCTTCTGCCTTCACAACCAATCATTCTGCACTCATTAGCTTCTCTACACACCCATACCAGCTGAGTTGAGCATGAGCCTAATGAGGAGCTCCTGCACACAGGGTTTCCTATCTCTTTCCCCCTAGTGGCAGCCAACCTACACCTCCTGTTAGCTTACACCCATGTCCTCCCTTATTGCAGCTAGGAGTCCAGTCCAGGTTTTCCATCTCACCCCTTGGCTCCTTGCCTGCAATGCCTTCTGGGACTTGTAGTTCAGACTGAAGTTGCTTTAACCCAACTATCCTGGAGGTGACTTTATCACAAGAGTTAAAAAAGATAATAAAGGAAGTGCCGCCGATTGTTAGGTGGCCACTTACGACTTGGAGTAAAATTCGTAGCAGCTTTTTCCGGGGACGCACACACTTTTTACACACGACAATTCGCTTTGCACCAGGATTCATCCCAGGATCCTCGAATCCCTGTTTTAAGAACTGGGAGGGGGGGGGCCTGTGGGAGCTGGGACAGGTGTGGGAGGATGGGGAAATACTAATCTTTGAGGCAGTGCAAGAGGAATATGGGATTCCTGCCTCAAATGCATTGCAATATTGCCAGCTAAGGGATTTTATCTTGAGGCTGGCGAAGGAAGAGTTGTGCTTGGAAGAAACGCAGATGGAGAGGGCAATGGCCGGTGGAGGTGGTAGAGGGGGGATCTCTAGGCTGTATAAAGCACTCGGGCTGTTCAAACTGCATTGCATTGCATTGGGCTCTAAAGTTGCATTTTACATTGCTGAAACTGCTATAATTATTGGGAATTTTTAGATTTATTTACAAAAGGAAAGTTATATTCTAGGGCAATTTTGAAAGTTAAATAAATTGAAAATTCTTTGATCAGACTGTACCATTTCTGGTCCCATCTAGAGAATTTCCTTGATAACAGCATTTAGCTGACACACTTGGACTTCAGGTATATTAGTGAAAGGAGAATGACTAAAAAGGGAATTGTGAGACTAAAAGATACAGCGAAATGCTATGTAGAAAATGATGAAGAAAAAGCCAATTTGCTAAATAGATACTTTTGTTCTGTTTTCACTGAAGAAAATCCTGGAGAAGGACCGTGAGGGACTGGCAAAAGTACACCTTAAAATGGAATGGGTAGAGCACCATTCACGGAAGAGAGTGTGTATCAATAACTTGGACAGCTAAAGGTGGACAAAGCCATGGGACCGGACGGGATCCACCCCAGAATATTGAGGGAGCTCAGAGAGGTTCTGGCGGGTCCTCTTAAAGATTGTTTAATAAATCCTTGGAGATGGGAGAGGTTCCGAGGGATTGGAGAACGGCGGATGTGGTCCCTCTTCACGAAAGTGGTGATAGGGAAGAAGCTGGAAACTACAGGCCGGTAAGCCTCACTTAGGTTATTGGAAAAGTAATGGAAGCGATGCTGAAGGAAAGGATAGTGAATTTCCTGGAAGCCAATAAATTGCAAGATCCGAGACAACATGGTTTTACCAGAGGGAAATCGTGCCAAACAAATCTCATTGAATTCTTTGATTGGGTAACTGGAGAATTGAATCATCGACATGCTATAGACGTAATCTACTTAGATTTTAGCAAAGCTTTTGACACGGTTCCCCACAGGAGGCTCTTAAATAAACTCGATGGGCTGAAGATAGGTCTCGAAGTGGTGAACTGGATTAGGAACTGGTTGACAGACAGACGACAGAGGGTGGTGGTAAGTGGAGTTCGCTCGGAGGGAAAGGTGAGTAGTGGAGTGCCTCAGGGATAGGTGCTGGGGCCGATTCTGTTCAATATATTTGTGAGTGACATTGCCATAGGGTTAGAAGGTAAAGTTTGCCTATTTGCGGATGATACTAAGATTTGCAACAGAGTGGACACCCGGGAGGGAGTGGAAAGCATGAAAAAGGATCTGAGGAAGCTAGAAGAATGGTCTAAGGTTTGGCAATTAAAATTCAATGCGAAGAAATGCAAAGGGATGCACTTAGGGAGTAGAAACCCACGAGAGACTTATGTGTTAGGCAGTGAGAGTCTGATAGGTACTGAGGGGGAGAGGGATCTTGGGGTGATAGTATCCAAGGTTCTGAAGGCGACGAAACAGTGTGATAAGGCGTTGGCCGTAGCGAGAAGGTTGCTAGGCTGTATAGAGAGAGGTGTGATCAGCAGAAGAAAGGAAGTGTTGATGCCTCTGTACAAGTTGTTGGTGAGGCCCCACCTGGAGTATTGTGTTCAATTTTGGAGGCCGTACTTTGCGAAGGATGTTAAAAAAATAGAAGTGGTGCAAAGAAAAGCTACGAGAATGGTATGGCATTTGCGTTCCAAGACATATGAAGAGAGACTTGCTGACCTGAACAGGGGTGATATGATACAGACGTTCAAATATTTGAAAGGTATTAATCCGCAAACAAATCTTTTCCGGAGATGGGTAGGCGGTAGAACGAGAGGACATGAAATGAGATTGAAGGGGGGCAGACTCAGGAAAGATGTCAGGAAGTATTTTTTCACAGAGAGGGTGGTGGATGCTTGGTATGCCCTCCCGCGGGAGGTGGTGGAAATGAAACCGGTAACGGAATTCAAACATGCGTGGGATATACATAAAGGAATCCTGTGCAGAAGGATTGGATCCTCAGAAGCTTAGCCGAAATTGGGTGGCGGAGCAGGTGGGGGGAAGAGTGGTTGGTGGTTGGGAGGTGAGGATAGTGGAGGGCAGACTTATACGGTCTGTGCCAGAGCCGGTGATGGGAGGCGGGACTGGTGGTTGGGAGGCGGGAATCCTGCTGGGCAGACTTATACGGTCTGTGCCCTGAAAAAGACAGGTACAAATCAAGGTAAGGTATACACATATGAATTTATCTTGTTGGGCAGACTGGATGGACCGTGCAGGTCTTTTTCTGCCGTCATCTACTATGTTACTATGTTACAGCCCATTTTATATTACACATACAAATGGGAAAAAATATTGGGGGCTTCTTATGTATATTCATCATGGGAACGGGTGTTTGTATCTCTGCTCAAGGTGTCAATTTCTAATGCTCTTGTAGAAAATGGCTATAAAATATTAAATTGCTGGTATTACACACCACAGAGACTAGCTAAAATGTTTAAAGGGGGGATCGGCTCTCTGCTGGCGTCAATGTGAAATGATAGGCGATATGGTTCATATATGGTGAGCCTGCCCCCATGCTCAACAGTATTGGATGAGGGTTGTGAAATTGATTGCTAGCATAACGAAAATAGCTCTCCCCATGAAAATTGAACTTCCTCCTTCACGTGCAGCCCCAGGGAACCAAAAAATATGCATATCAACTGGGCACACAGATATTGGTGGCTAGCAGATTGATGCTGGCAGCGGCATGGAAGCAACAAACTTTGCCGGGACTAAGGGTGATCCTACGGAAACTGGACTATATTCAGCTGATGTCCAAGCTAACTGCAATGCGACAAGGTCGCCTGATAGTGTATCATCATGTTTGGGATCCATATACTAGTGGTCGGTGCGACCCTACCTTGCCAATTAACTAGGGGAGGGGGAAGTGGGAAGGGGGTAACACAAGGGGTTAAAGAGTAACAAAAAGTTTTGATATTTGAAGATGGAAGTATTTATACTGTACGTTTGCAGTCATCTTTGTATGCTATGTTTATACTCAATAACTATAAATAAACATGGAAAAAAAAAGATTATAGTAAATTGATACTTCTTCTCTTTTTCTGGACCAGTCAGTGATTTACATCATCAAATTCCACCCTCTTCTGGTAGAATTCAACAAACTGATGTACTGTCTCTAACTGGTTCTTTTCCTATCTGATAGAACATACATAGCATCATGCAGTGTTCGACAGTCTCCCTTTTAGCCCCTCTCTGACTCTTGCTCAGTCAATTGACTTAACAGCTTCTGTCTGTGCTGATGATGTCCAATTCCTGTGTCCCCTTGACCCAGCTAATCCTAATGAAATATGCTGTATTAATAATAAACTGATGCAGATTACTAACTGGCTCTTTTCCAATATTGAACCCCCAACAATTCTAAAGCTCGCTTAACAGATTGAGATTCAAATGTGCTTGCATCTCCAATTCTCCTATCCCACATGCTAGTTGCCCTAGTATCCTCACTAAAGGTACCAGGTGTTTTACTTGATTCTGTGGAATGCACTACCCTCGCTTAGAAATCTTCTTAGATTTAAGGTTGCACTTTAAAACCTTTCTAGTCAATGACACATTTGATCATGTCTCTATTTCTCTGGATGCTTAAGAAATGTTTCCGGTGGCAGCCTGTAGAGCACACCCTTCACCTCTTTTTCTTATCAACTCCTCTCTCCCTCCTCTTTTCTATCAATTATTGTAGTTCTATTTTAGCATTTCTGCTACTCCAGTTTCTCTTCATCTACTTTCCCACTCTTTAAGCTTTTATTATTCTCAGTACTAGATACCTCTCTCATTTTTAATTTGAGGTTTCATTACTCTGTGTAATTTCTTTCCTCTCTTCTTGTCATTTTCAGGCACCAATGTCACCGCTGCTTTTCTAAGTCAAAGGCACAGTGAGCCTAGAGGTCCACTGGTAAGTCCCTGTTTGGATGAATGTTTTTGGTGAAACAAATGATGAAGCTGTGTACTGGCTGTCAGTAACAGGATGCACTGTGAGCAGTGAGGTCTGGAGCTTAGTCCTGTTCCCTTTCTCTCAGTTTGAGGCTAGCTAGAGAATAATGTTCTGCCTGCTTTTGCTCTTTGCCTTTTTTTCACCATGTTTTAATAAAATATTTGAAACCACAGGTGACCTTCAATTTGGAAGGGTTTACTTAGACACAGAGGCAACACCCTCAGACCCAAACATATCTTCCTGCCCAGACATGTTTGTGTGAGTACTTTTAAAGACCAGTCGAGCCCAGGATCTCCAGTTTCTGCTGAAACTGAATCTGTGACCAAAATTGGCTGCCTGATTTTGGCCGAAACAGAAATTCTTAATGAAACTGCCTGACAATAAACCCCGCTCCCCCAGGTCTACCATTAGTGAAGCCCTGGTGGTTTAGTGACCTCTTTGGGGGCTGGAACAAACCCTACTCATTCCTGCCTCATGAAGTGGCATTGGTGGTCTAGTGGCTTCTTGGGGGGGGGGGGGCAGGAGCAGCCCCTTTGCCTGTGGTGGTTCCTGTCGGAAAATAGCTCCTGGGACCCCCTACAAGCAGCCTCAGCAGCTATTTGCATTGGAGTAGTGCATGAGGCAGGAAGGAGTGGGTTTTGTTCCTTCATCCAGAGAGGCCTGTAGACCACAGGGGCTTTAATAAGGTGGGCCTACGGGTGGGCAGGTGGGAGGTGTTGGGGGTGACATGGCAGAGTGATGAGGGGGGAAGAGGTTTGTTTTCAGCCAAAAATGCACAGGCATTTTTCGCTGAAAATGAACCTGGATTTTGGGTCTGTTTTGGTGCCGAATCCGAAATCAATATTCAGTCAGCTTCTGGAGTACTTGATTGGAGAAGATGATGATTTTATGGTTTCCTGGATACATGTCAGAAAGAACAAGGGAATCGATCCTTGTGTATGGAATCCAGTCTCAAAATTGGATGTGTGTGTATAGGGTTTTTTTTTTCCCCCTTTCTATATTTAAAGTCCTTGTCTGCTATAAAACAGCACTGGACTGGGTCATCTTTCCCTCCTGAGCTGGAGTCAGGTGATCACCCTCTCGTGAATTGTGTGTGAAGATATCCACCCTCTAGTGAATTGTGTGTTAAGGTCTCTGTCACTTGAGGCCATCTAGAAAGAGAGAAAATCTGCTGCAAGACTTGTAAATTCTGGGGAGTGCAGAATTATAATGTGCAGCTCAGACTTAGGCTGAAAGAAGTTTTATATTATGGCATACAGTGCATTACAATAGCCAATACCTGAAAACAGGGACATGTACACTAGTTTTTAGTTAAATTAAAAAAAAAAAAGTCAAATTTGACACATCTGATGTAACTTATCAGCTCTGTTTTGTGATAAGTGGACATAACTTCAAGGATCAAATCTGAACCAAAATGAGAGCTACACATGTTTTAGTAGATGAGAAACCCTTTCCAAAACAATCTCTCTATATAAAAGGCACCACCAACGTTCTATGAAGCCTCCAGCCGGAAGTGTGAAGGGGGAGAGATATCCGGTTTCCCCATGAGTGTCAGCCCCGCCCTCTCTGTAACACAAACAAAGCACGAAATCAAATCGCTCTCTCTGTAACAGTGAAGGACTCAGAGGGGGGAGGGGAGAGAGGGCAGAGGACAGGGACACACACACTCCCACATGCACATAGAAGAAAACCCTGCTAGCCCCCGTCTCATTTGCATCAGAAACGGGGCTTTTTTACTAGTATTAATATATTATCCATAGTTTCACTGCTCCTGATTTTTTAAAAATGATTTTAGGCTCATTTTTTGAAATGACACATGCAATCCATTGATTTAGGGATGTCTGAGCTAATGTAATGAAAATCCAAAGGCAGTGAAACAATAGAGGCTCTATAGATTCGCAGGTAGTCCAGTGAAACAAGAAAGAGAGCAGATCCCAAAGGTTATTTTATTGTTATGTATTATATATATACATAGTGCTTTTTTTTGTAGAAAAAAAAGGTGCTGGTACTCATTATGGGCGGTGTCACCACATATAGCCACACCCCTATTATAACCACACCCACATTAGCCACACCCCTTATACTAGCCATGATGCATATAAACAGACATCATTGAAAATATTATACTAGTATAGGAGAAAAAAATAACGTGATTTTTTTTCATTATAAATCATTTCTGTAAGCTGTTACAGCTCCAGTATACCCAGTGCAAAATAAGACAGCAGATGTAAATTCTCAAATTGGGCATATTCCAAACACTAAAATGAAAATAGTAATTTTTTTTCTACCTTTGTTGTCTGGTGACTTTCTTTTTCTATCCATATTGGTCCCAGTCTCCAATTCTGCTGCTCTGATCTCTTAACATCGTTTCCAGGGCTTCCTTTCCATTTATTTCTTTACTTTCCTCCTTTCTTCTTCATTTCTTGCCCTACATCCGTAAGTAAAAGGTGGGTCCTCCTCCGTGGAATTGACTGGAGGAGGCACAACGTGGATCCAGCTTTTGTCTATTTTCTCCATCCATGTGCAGTTTTTCTCCTCTCTTCCCTTTCCCTCATCTCCATCCATGTGCATCTTCTTCTTTTTTCTTTCCTCCCCTCCATCCACGTCCAGCACTTCTCCTCTCTCCTCTCCTTCATCCACGTCCAGCACTTCTCCTCTCTCCTCCTCTCCATCCACGTCCAGCATGTCTCCTCTCTCCTTCCCTCCATCCACGTCCAGCATGTCTCCTCTCTCCTTCCCTCCATCCACGTCCAGCATGTCTCCTCTCTCCTCCCCTCCATCCACGTCCAGCATGTCTCCTCTCTCCTCCCCTCCCTTGTCCAGCATGTCTCCTCTCTCCCCTGCCCTCCCCTCCCATGTCCAGCATGTTTCCTCTCTCACCTGCCCACCCCTCTCATGTCCAGCAATTCTCCTCTCTCCTCTTCCCTCTCCTCTCATCCATGTCCAATGATTCTCCTCTCGCCCCCCTGCCCTCCCCTTCCATCCATGTCCAGCGAATCTCTCTTTCCTGACCTCTCCTCCCATCCATGTCCAGTGATTCTTCTCTGCCCCCTGTTTTCCCCTGCCATCCATGTCCAGCAATTCTTCTCTGCCCCCTGTCCTCCCCTGGCATCCATGTCCAGTGATTATCCTCTCTCCCCTGCCCTCCCTTCTCATCCATGTCCAGCAATTTTCGCTTCCCTGCCCTCCCCTCCAATCCATGACTAGCGATTCTCCTCTCTCCCCTGCCCCTCCCATCGATGTCCAGCGATTCTCTCTTCCCTGCCCTGCCCTCCATGTCCAGCGATTCTCTCTTCCCTGCCCTCCATGTCCAGCGATTCTCTCTTCCCTGCCCTCTCCTCCCCTCCTTGTCCAGCGATTCTTCTTCCCACAGCCTATCCTCCTCCCAGCCCGTCCTCCTTCTCCACAAGCTGCCACCGTCGGACTCGGCAGCGCGAACGGTGCAGGCAGCGATTGAGAGAGGCTGTCAGCGTCGGAGCTTCCCTCTGCGAGTCTTGCCTATGCTCAAACAGGAAATTGTAACAACGTAGGCGGGACTCGCAGAGGGAAGCTCCGACGCTGACAGCCTCTCTCAATCGCTGCCTGTACCGTTCGCGCTGCTGAGTTGACGTCAAAGTAAGTAGGGGAGTGAAAGAAGGATCAGGACTCGCTGGGGGGAGGAAAAAGGTGCCGGTACGCCATACCGTTGCGTACCGGCACAATAAAAGCACTGTGTGTGTGTGTGTACTTACTGCCTTTTTGAAGGAATTTACTCAAGGCGATGTACAGCAAGAATAAGTCAAACATAAGCAATAAACAATTACAGCAGTAAAAATGTTCAAAGAACAATACAAAGTATGGCATAGTATGCAACATTACAATTGGACTCATTTTCAAAGCTGTTAGACTTACAAAGTTCCATGGGTTACCATGTGCTTTGAAAATATACCTCAATGTCAACACAATACACAATAAAACATTTTAATAGACAGCATAGGGTGTAAGCAAAGATGGAACATATAGATAAGATAGAGTAACAGGAGTAAGAAAATAAGGGACTAGTTTAAAGAAAGTTGCTTGAACATTATCTTAACTACGGTATGAGTGAATAAACATGTCCTGCTGTAGTATGTGCAGCCGGTATCATTTACTTCTTCCGTTAAAGGCCTGGCTAAAGAGCCAAGCTTTCACCTGCTTCCTTAAGTAGATATAGTCTTTTGTTAAGCGAACCCTTTCAGGGAGTGCATTCCAGAACGGTTCCTTTATTAATACAAACACCCGATGCGGTCCACCTTTTGCCCACAAATTGACTGCTTCAGGGGTTAAAAGTGAAAAGCATAACATTCATTAATAAATACAATATCACATTAAAATTCACTAATCATAAATAAAAAAAAAATCTAATGACGAACACAACAAAACGAAATTACATGCATATTGTGTGCATATGGTGTGTACAAACAGTATACAATTACAAAATTGCATCATCTGTATTGGTTCATTCATATAATGATCCATGCATCATCCAACAGTTATCTATCTATCTCACAATAAAGTTAATCTTCTATAGTGAACTGAAAGTATATTCATCATATAGAATCCAGTTACTACTATTGAATGGGCTGATGCAATCCAAGTGGCAAACATACTGTAAAATCATGCAGTGCCATGAGTGAATCAGTATTGACCAGCATTATAAGACTGTAAAACTATATATATACCAATTTAGAGGGTTGGTCTAAACTTAGTAGCTCTCCAACATAATAACAGATAAAAACAGCACCAGTAGAGCCTGACTGAATGGTAGAGCACGAGGCTTTGTGCCAGCTGCTGTTTCATGATGCTGACAATCTTGGCAACCAAAAAGCTGCAGGAGAAAAGTAGGTTCTGGGGGTGGGCAGCAAGAAATAGTGATGCTCTAGAGGGGTAGAGTTGAAACAGAGGCAGATTCCGGACCGCGTGGGGAATGGGAGGGAAGGGAGAGGCACTGTCAGTGACAGCATTTGTAAGCCTTGGGCTGGCTTAATGTCTGGAGCCAGTGACATCACGGGCTTGGGCATTTGGTGCCTTTTTTATTGCCAGTGTCCAGAGCCAGTACCTGTCACGTCTGTGGCCATGACCACTCTCAGACTTACCTTGTTCCTGGGCTGTTTCTTCTGTCTGACCTTTCTGAGCTAGCTCTGGCTCCCTGAGCTGGCTGCATCCAGCAGCATGACACTAATTGCCTCACTATACTGCACCTGTGGGTGTTGCCTGGGTTAGCTCGCTCGCTCTCTCTCTCTCTTTCTCTCTCTCTGTGCTGGCTGCTTCCAGCATAACTCTAATTGCTTCACTACACTACACCTGGGTGTGGGAAGCCTCTCTGTGTTTCACTGTGCTTTCTGCCTGCTCTTTGGTTTGTGCCTGAACAGCCTCCGTAGTTACTTAGAGATTGCTGCAGCTGCGCCTCTGGTGTTGAAGGGCTTTATTAAGCACTTAGAGACTGCAGCCTTGGTCTTTGCATCGTCTAAGGTCCCTGGTATGTTAGAGTGCTCTGTGCACTGCTACAATGTCCAGTTCAGTGTGAGTCCTAGCGTATGACTAGTTAGCTTGGGCACAGCTTTGCTTGTTAGCTTGTGTACAGCTTTCCTAGTTCTCCTGTGTTTTGCTTAGTGTGAGTTTCTAGCTTGTGACTGGTTAGCTTGGGCATAGCTTTCCTGTTAGCTTGTACAGCTTTATTAGTCTTCTTGTGTTTAGCTTTCTGGTTTTCCCGCGTGTGTTTTCTTTTGCTTCTGGAGCTTCAGCCCTAGTCTTGTCTGTTGCCAGTACTCCTCGTTACTGGAGCTCCAGCCATAGTCTTGCTCCTTGACCTGACCATTGCTTGAATCTGACTACTCTCTGCCCGCTGTCTGACCTGACTTCTGCCTGGACCCGGATATTCTCTGCCTGTGGCCAGACCTGACTATTGCCGGAACCCAGACATTCCCTGCCTGTCTGCCTTGCTTTTGCCTAGGTGCCTGGGGGCACTTCTGTATCCTGATTCCTGTTGTACCTGCTTGCTATTTCCAGTTCCCGTTTTCCTGTAAGCCCTGCCGGCTGCCCGAACCTGAGGGCTCAACCCACGGGGAACGGTGGCTAAGCGTAGGTGAAGCCTAGATCCAGTGTGTTCCTGTCCAGCGGGTTCCGGTCCCGTGGGTTCCAGTCCAGTGGGCTCTTCTCCAGTGTGTTTCAGTCCAGTGGGCTCCACTCCAGTGTGTACCAGTCCAGTGGGTTCCAGTCCAGTGCGCACCCGTCCGGTGCGTTCCAGTCCTGTGTTTCCCTGTGCAGAACTCCAGTCTGGGGTTCCAGTCCAGCCTTGCCTCGTCTCGCCTTGAAGGTGACCTTGCCTGCCACTGCCGCGCCACGGTAGTGGTCCAAGGACTCACAAACCCAGTGCTTCTGGGGAAAAGCCTGACAGAATGCCAAGGCCCTCGAGAATGCGACAGTACCTTACCTAGGCCATAGGTTAATCCAGCCCTGCAGGAACAATAACCAAAGTGATGGTTAGAAATTAATGTTTACCCTTTATGCCCACACCATGAAATTAATGTTTACCCTTCATACTCATACCATGTCCAAATGCATGAAGAGTGAACATATAGACAAACTTTATTTATATTTTATTTGTATATTTATCCTTCATGCATTTGAACATGGTATGAGCAAATGCAATGAAACTTTGGAGGGACTATCTTCTTTTCCAGGAGGAGGTCAATGACTGCTTTTGGTTGGAAAAAAACACCCATCTGCAACAACCTGCCTAATTGACAAGGGAGTTGTGGCATTGGATAGAATTGCAGTACTACTGAGCAGCACATTGTGAGAAACCATAAAACATGTGCCTAAGAGTACAAGGGTACTCAATAGTCCATTTGCCTCCAGATCTGATGGATACAATGTCACATTTCCTGTGCAACACTGGGTACCTCTGCTAGTTTACCAACCAACATAATGTAGGTTGGCACTAATAAGGGCTAGTGTGTGTTCTATTTCTGCACACATGGAGCTAGATTCTATTTATTGTGCCTTGATTTCCACACTATACCTAAGTTGAGGAGTGTGGTAGCCGTGTTAGTCCACTCTTAAGGTTATCAATAGAAATCAAACAAAATAAAACATGGAAAAGAAAATAAGATGATACCTTTTTTATTGGACATAACTTAATACATTTCTTGATTAGCTTTCGAAGGTTGCCCTTCTTCGTCAGATCGGAAATAAGCAAATGTGCTAGCTGACAGTGTATATAAGTGAAAACATTCAAGCATTACTATGACAGTCTGACAGGGTGGGAGGATGGGGGTGGGTCGGAGGTATGCATGGGGACATCAAAGCATACCTTTCTCATATCTTACACTTTACCCAGGCTTTCTCAGGTTTGCTTATATCAGTTTGTATAGTGTCCAGTGCTTATTTTGGGAGAATTATTTCAAACAGTGTCAGTTCACATGGATTATGTTTCAGTATAGATTTTTAAAAAACATTGTTTTAGCTTTAGTAACTTTACCACACATAAATCTCCGTATAGATTGTGGAGCAGATGTTATAGCGATGTTTGTCATCGTGGGAGTCAATGGGGCTCATTTTCGAAAGAGAAAAGCGTCTAAAAAGTGGCATAAAGCAGCATTTGCACGTTTTTCTCACAAAAATGTCCAAATTGGTATTTTCAAAACCTGTATGTTTTTCTGTGCTGTTCTTCTCCAAACCTTAAGGAGGTGTGTCGGGATGTGTTATAGGTGGGATTTTGGAGTGGCCTAGTGGTTAGGGTGCTGGACTTTGGTCCTGGGGAACTGAGGAACTGAGTTCGATTCCTGGCACAGGCAGCTCCTTGTGACTCTGGGCAAGTCACTTAACCCTCCATTGCCTGCCGCATAGAGCCTGCCATGAGTGGGAAAGCGCGGGGTACAAATGTGACAAAAACAAATTCCTAAGACTTTGACATTTTTCAGCCATAATGGAACAAAACAAAACTAAAGCTATGATGTTTTGAGCTATACCCGTTTTTATAACAAGGCACAAAAAGGTGCCCTAAATGACCGGATGACCACTGGAGAGTATCAGGGATGACCCCCAATACACACTCAGTGGTCACTGACCCCCTCTCATCCCCCCCAATATGTGAATAAAAATATGACTTACCAGTCTCTGACAGCCTCAGATGTTAGAGCCAGGTCTAGTAGAGCAGCATGTAGGTCCCTGGAATAGTGTAGTGGTGAGTGCAGTATAGTATGGAGTGAGGACTGAGGTCCCTATCACCCTCTGCCTGTCACACTTGTGGTGGAAACTGTGACCTCTCCCAAAGTCACCAAAACCCTACTGTACCCACATATAGGTGCCCCCTTCACCCATAAGGGCTATTGTAGTGGGGGACAGTGGGTTTTGGGTGGGTGGGTTTTAGAGGGCTCGGGGGACAAGATAAGGGAACAAAGGTGAGATGTGTACCTTGGAGCATTTTTATGAAGTACATAGAAGTGCCCCTAGGGTGTCCCATTGCTCTCCTGTGATGTCTGGGGGATGGACCTGTCTGCTAAAAATGTTGGCTCCTCTTACATCCCAATGGCTTGGTTTTCTATTCTTTTTCTTTTTTTTTCAAAAATAGCCCCAAAAACAAAACTTCCAAAGCACAAAACCTTGTTTGAAACAGTATTAATATATATATATATATATAGATAGATAGATATAGATATAGATTTTCTTGTTCAAAAATGACCTTTCCTATTCAGATTTTGGATGTTTTGTGCAAAACATCCAGAGTCGGACTTAGATGTCATATTGAAAATGCCCCTCAGTATGAAGTCTTTATTCCTTTTCTGGCTTCTTCATTTGGGTCTTTAGAAAGAGCTGAAATGCAAAGAATCAGCTGTTCTCTGTGGGGAAACTTTCTGTACTAGAACTGGTTTTCTCAGGAACAGCCATTTCAGTGCAGTGCCATAGGAATCCAACATTGAGACGCGCTACGTGGCCCTTTTCCAACTATGGGGGAGGGTCATAGCAAATGATTCAGTTTACTCACTACCCTTGCCATTTTTATCATGTCCTCTGTTGGGAGGAGCGTAGAGCATAGTGAGAAGGATCTGTAGACCTCATCTTTTAATAATAAACAGTCACACTTGCAACAGCTATAGTTTGTGGTCAGTGTGCAGATACTGGTGATCTACAAATCTGACGTAAGGCCAAAGTTCAAGACCCATATAAATTTCAGAGACCTGTTCAAGTAAGTAGGTGATTGTAAAATGAAGTACTGGTAGGGATAACTGAGAAGTGGACAGGATTTGGAAATTACGTGATCAGTTCTTTCTACTAAAGTGCTTCCTCCATAGTGAGTCATCTTATATCTGAGGGTAATCCTGTTATGTTCAGGTCAGATTAAAAATTACTTTTGATTACATTTTTGTAAGTATACATTGCAGTGTTGTACAACACTAAATCAAATGTGTTAATTGCAAAATTAGAAGGATATTGGAGGGATGAGTTGTAATTTTTTTCCTCTTTTTTTTTTTTTTTTAATCAGACTTCAAGATCAAGATGACAGATTTTGGGTGGGAAGTGGTTTACTTCTGTGCCTTATAGATTCTTTCAAAACTGGTTACCCGGGGGCAGTTTCCCCAAGTAGGTTAGTTTTGCAGGAATAAACCTCACTCCTAATGAGTATGGTCACATTTCTGTTCAATTGTTTATTTTCATTTTGCAATGATTTGATGCAGGTTTGTTTTTGTTTCACTGCTAGGTTAACTCTGAGTTTTACACTGGCTGGTTGGATCACTGGGGACAGCGTCATTCGGTTGTTCCTAGCCAAGTAATAGTTAAAACTCTCAATGAAATCTTGATGCTTGGAGCAAATGTTAACTTGTGAGTATGTCTCAGAGAACCTACAAAATTGTTCAAGTGCAATCAAGTCAGTATTCAAAAGACTTCACTGTAACTTACAATGTACCATGGCTAAATCTTTTGCCCCTCTGAATGGATAATTTATATAGCCAAAAGTTAATACAGGCTGAGGTTAGGCAGATAAACTGGGGTGGTATTAGCGGCCAGAAATTAGTCAGACAATGATGGTAATTCAGCTACTGTAACTAATTTGTATAAGTATGAATGCAGAAATAG
Organism: Microcaecilia unicolor; assembly: GCF_901765095.1. NCBI lineage: Eukaryota > Metazoa > Chordata > Amphibia > Gymnophiona > Siphonopidae > Microcaecilia > Microcaecilia unicolor. Next base: position 340,812,690 of record NC_044031.1, on the reverse strand, counting down.
TAGGGTCAATATTGATACATTATGTACACATATATCTTTAGGTCAAGTGAATATGTTGTAATTTTGGTTTCTTTCTTTTTTTTTAATTTTTTTTTTAAACTTTTTCCGGTAAAAATTCAAAGTGATTTACACCGGGGGAGGGGGGGGGGGAAGAGGCCCTCCTGGCCAGTTAAATCGCTTGTTCTTGCCTAACTGCTGATATTCAGCAGCATATAACCAGACAGTGCTGCTGAATTTAACCACTAACTGCCTTCACTGTCCGGTTAGTGTTGGGATGGTCCTTGGGCATAGCAAGTACTTAACCAATTAGCGGCGGTATTCAGACTACTAACTGGTTAGGTAGATAAAAAAAGTTAGGACTGCAAAAATGGCCATCATGACTTCTAGCGGCAGCCTTACAAATACATGCCTGGATGTGTCTCAGCATTGAGTATCCAGGTCTAATTCTGCCCATGGCGGTCAGCATAAAAAAAAAAAAAAGCTGAGCATTAACGTGTGAATATTGACTGGTTTATTTTCAATTCCATGAAGGACATATCAAATGGAATGCACATAAATCAAAGGAAAAACTGCAAGACGTGCTTCCAATATTGAACAGGGGCCACCATCTCTAACTTTGTTTTTTATGATTGTCAATTTTTACCTTTTTTTTTGTTTGTTTTTTTTTTGCCTCTACTCCCTTCCTCTTCCTTTTCCTGATTGTGGCCTTTCCAAGGTGGTGATGGTGGGGAGCTGGGGGGGAGGTGGGAGGGGGCCCACAGTAACTCTTCACACCCCCTTGGAAAAATGTTCACATTGCTGCTATTATGTTGCCCTATGCCCCTTTGTCCTCTACTCCCTTCTCTTTTTGTTTTAGTAGGTGTTACCATTATACCCTTTCATAATTAAGTAGCCACAGGGCAACTTTCTTTAAATTAGTCCCCTTATTTTCTTACTCTCTTACCTATCTATATGTTCCATCTTAGTTTATACCCTACACTGTCAATTAAAATGTTCTATTACGTATTATGTTGACATTGTAAGTAGTATACTATGCCATACTTTGTATTTGAATATTTTTTACTCCTGTAACTGTCTATTGCTTATGTTTGATTTATTCTTGCTGTACTCCACCTTGAGTGAATTCCTTCAAAAAGGTGGTAAATGAATCCTAATAAATATCATCCCAAAGTTTGCTGAAATATCTTCATCTATGTATACTATTCCTCTTTGAATGAATTTGTTCCAGAACCATTAAATTATACATTAAATCCAGGGCTTTTTTTATGGCGGTATGCACCAGTACAGCGTACTGGCACCCCTCCCCCCCCCCCCCCCCCCCGGCGAGTCCTTCTCTCATTCCTCTACTTACTGTTTTTTTCTAGGACTCGGCAGCGTGAACGGTGCAGGCAGCATTTAAGAGAGGCTGGCAGCATCGGAGCTTCCCTCTGCGAGTCCCGCCTATGCGGAAATAGGAAGTTGAAACAAAGTAGGCGAGACTCACAGAGGGAAGCTCAGACGCTGCCAACCTCTCTGAATCGCTGCCTGCACCGTTCGCGCTGCCGAGCCCGACGCTGGCAGCCTTTCTTTATTGCTTCGTAGCAGGCAGGCAGGCAGTGGAGAAGGAGGATGGGCTGGGGAAAGAAGAATCGATAGAAGGGGAGGGCAGGGGACAGAGGAGAATCGCTGGACATCGATGTAAGGGGAGGGCAGGGGGAGAGAGGAGAATCGCTGGACATGGATGGGAGGGGAGGGCAGGGGAGAGAGAGGTGAATCGCTGGACATGGATGGGAGAGAGGAGAATCGCTGGACATGGATAGGAGGGGAGGGCAGGGGAGAGAGGAGAATCGCTGGGCATGGATGGGAGGGCAGGGGAGAGAGGAGAATCGCTGGACATGGATGTGTCAGGCCTCTCAAGGGGAAACAGGATTTGTGAGCCCTTGGGCCACTGCTGTAGAGCGACAGTGGCAGGCAAAAACCCCAACCAGTACTGGGCAACACACCAAAACGGCAGGAAACTGTAGACGTAGATAAGCAGGCAGGGATACAGGACTGGAATAGACTTCACCTACACTTGACCTCCATTCCCTAGGGGTTGAGCCCCCTGGTGCAGGTGGCCGGCAGGACTTAAAGGATCCAGGAACACACACAGGGGAAAGGACTCAAGAGCAGGCTTGACTAACAGGGCCAGGAATCAGGACACAGAACTGGGGAAACCTCCCCAGGAAACAGGACTCAGCAACAAGCTTGCACCAACAAGGACTGGAGGGAAAGGCAGAGGGAAACAAGAACACAAAATAGGCAGACAAGGCTAACCCAAAGCTGGGCTACAACTGCCACCTAATACCTGAACACAACAGAAGGCTGAACACCAGGCAGCCACCAACACACAGGGGAAAGGACTCGAGCAAGCTTGACTAACAGGTCCAGGAATCAGGACACAGAACTGGAGAACCTCCCCAGGTAACAGAACTCGGCAAGAAGCTTGCACAAACAAGGACTGGAGAGAAAGGCAGAGTGAAACAAGAACACAAAATAGGCAGACAAGGCTAACCCAAAGCTGGGCTACAACTACCACCTAATACCTGAACACAACAGAAGGCTGAACACCATGCAGCCACCAACACACAGGGAAATAAAACAGCCCAAAAACCAACACTCTAAGGCAGTAGACAAAAGCCCACAGACAGAACACAGAAGCAGTAGGCAAAAGCCCACAGACAGAACACGACAGCCAAAGCCAAAAGCCCACAAACAGAACACGAAAGCCAAAGGCCCACAAACAGAACACAGAAGCAGAAGCACATCAACTGACCTATAGTGATGCAAAGGCAAACTTAGGAAGTTCCCAGGAGGTAATAAAGGCACTACAAGTGAGGTCATCAGCAGGGTGGGGCTCAGCAACACAAGAGCAGAACACAGCCTGGCTGGAACAGGATCCCGGAATGCACTTGTACTGGAATGGATTTCAGGATTTCCACCCAGGATTTACACGCCGACTTAGCTTGGCTGGAGGAACCCCAAAGCAAGTCCAACAGGGAATATAGTCACAATCGTGACAGGACGGGGGGGGGGGGGGGGAGGGCAGGGGAGAGAGGAGAAATTGCTGGACATCGATGGAAGGAGAAGGCAGGGAAGAGAGAATTGCTGGACATGGATGGGAGGGGAGGGCAGGGGAGAGAGGGGAATCACTGGACATGGATGGGAGGGGAGGGCAGGCCAGGGGAGAGAGACTGGCTGGACATGGATGGGAGGGGAGGGCAGGGAAGAGAGACTTGCTGGACATGGAGGGGATGGCAGGGAAGAGAGGAGAATCGTTGGACATGGATGGGAGGGGAGGGTAGGAGAGAGAGGAGAATCACTGGACATGGAGGGGAGGGCAGGGGAGAGAGGAGAATCGCTGGACATGGAGGGGAGGGGGAAGAGAGGAGAATCGTTGGACATGGCTGGGAGGGGAGAGAGGATAGTCGCTGGACATGGAGGGGAGAGGAGGGCGGGGGAGAGGAGAATCGCTGGACATGGATGGCAGGGGAGGACAGGGGGCAGAGAAGAATCAATGGACATGGATGGGAGGGGAGGGCAGGGGAGAGAGGAGACATACTGCACATGAATGGGAGGGGAGGTCAGGGATAGAGAGATTAGCTGGACTTGGATGGAAGGGGAAGGCAGGGGAGAGGAGAATCGTTGGACATGGATGAGAGGGGAGGGAAGGGGAGAGAGGAGAATCGCTGGACATGGGAGGGCAGGGGAGAGAGAGGAGACATGCTGGACATGGATGGAGGGGAGGGAAGACAGGAAGAAGATGCACATGGAGGGGAGGGGAGAGAGGAGAAATGCTGGACTTGGATGGAGGAAAGGGAAGAGAGAATTATTGCTTTATATGAAGAGAGGAGAAATGCTGGATATGGATGGAGGGGAGGAAAGAAAAAAGAAGTAGATGCACATGGGTGGCGATGAGGGAAAGGAAAGAGAGGAGAAAAACTGCACATGGATGGAAAAAATAGGCCAAAGCTGGATCCACGTTATACCTCCTCAAGTCAATTCCACGGAGGAGGACACAGCTTTTACTTATGGATGTAGGGCAAGAAATGAAGAAGAAAGGAGGAAAGTAAAGAACTAAATGGAAAGGAAGCCCTGGAAACGGAGTTAAGAGAACAGATAGAGAGCAGCAGAATCAGAGACAGAGACCAATATGGATAGAAAAAGAAAGTCACCAGACAACAAAGGTAGAAAAAAATCATTTTATTTTCATTTTAGTGTTTGGAATATGTCCAATTTGAGAATTTACATCTGCTGTTTTATTTTGCACTGGGTATACTGGAGCTGTAACAGCTTACAGAAATGATTTATAATGAAAAAAAATCACGTTATTTTTTCTCCTATATTAGTATAATATTTTCAATGATGTCTGTTTATATGCGGTGTGGCTAAAGTGGGTGTGGCTATCAGGGGTGGGGCCATATGTTGTGGCCCCGCCCATAATGAGTACCGGCACCTTTTTTTCTACAAAAAGAGCACTGATTAAATCCCTCCATTGTGTTATGTTAGGAAGGTCCTCCCTTCTTCAATTTCGTAATATTGCTTTCCTCGCCAAATTCAATGGCAAGAAGATTCGGGCACACTAGTAATTACTGTTCATATTACAAAAATATCAGGAACATACCAGTAATATCGCCTAATGTGGGATTACAAACGCAAAAGTGCAAAATTTTAATGAGGGCTTGTATTTCCCCAAAGAGTAATGAAAATGCCATTAATCTCAGGTGAATACATTTACTCCCAGATTCTATATAGCACACCTAAAGGTTGGTGCTGAAATTGACGTGGATTCTATAACCACGCTCATAATTTGACTACTTTATAAGCTAATGAGCACTGATAACAGCACTTAACAAGCAATAATGCGCACTAATTGGCACGGATTAGAAATTACACGCACAACTGAAGAGTAACAAATCTCCTGGACCGGATGGTATTCATCCTAGAGTACTGATAGAACTGAAAAATGAGCTTGCGGAGCTACTGCTAATGATATGCAATTTATCCTTAAAATCGAGCATGGTACCGGAAGATTGGAGGTTGGCCAATGAAACGCCCATTTTTAAAAAAGGTTCCTGGGGAGATCCGGGAAATTATAGACCGGTGAGTCTGACGTCGGTGCCGGGGAAAATGGTAGAGGCTATTATTAAAAACAAAATTACAGAGCACATCCGAGGACATGGATTACTGAGACCGAGTCAGCACGGCTTTTATGTGGGGAAATCTTGCCTGACCAATTTAATTCAATTCTTTGAAGGAGTAAACGAACATGTGGACAAAGGGGAGCCGTTTGATATTGTTTATCTGGATTTTCAAAAGGCATTTGACAAGGTACCTCATGAAAGGCTACAGAGGAAATTGGAGGGTCATGGGATAGGAGGAAAAGTCCTATTGTGGATTAAAAACTGGTTGAAGGATAGGAAACAGAGAGTGGGGTTAAATGGGCAGTATTCACAATAGAGAAGGGTAGTTAGTGGGGTTCCTCAGGGGTCTGTGCTAGGACCGCTGCTTTTTAATATATTTATAAATGATTTAGAGATGAGAGTAACTAGCGAGGCAATTAAATTTGCTGATGACACAAAGTTATTCAAAGTCATTAACTCGCGACAGGATTGTGAACAATTACAGAAGGACCTTACGAGACTGGGAGACTGGGCGGCTAAATGGCAGATGACGTTTAATGTGAGCAAATGCAAGGTGATGCACGTGGGAAAAAAGAACCCAAATTATAGCTACGTCATGCAAGGTTCTGCGTTAGGAGTTACGGACCAAGAAAGGGATCTGGGTGTCGTCGTCGATAATACGCTGAAACCTTCTGCTCAGTGTGATGCTGCGGCTTGGAAAGCGAATAGAATGTTGGGTATTATTAGGAAAGGTATGGAAAACAGGTGTGAGGATGTTACAATGCCGTTGTATCGCTCCATGGTGCGACGCAACCTTGAGTATTGTGTTCAATTCTGGTCACTGCACCTCAAGAGAGATATAGTGGAATTGGAAAAGGTGCAGCAAAGGGCGACTAAAATGATAGCGGGGGTGGGACGACTTCCCTATGAAGAAAGACTAAGGAGACTAGGGCTTTTCAGCTTGGAGAAGAGACGACTGAGGAGAGACATGATAGAAGAATATAAAATAATGAGTGGAGTGGAACAGGAGGATGTGAAGCGTCTGTTCACGCTTTCCAAAAATACTAGGACTAGGGGGCATGCGATGAAACTACAGTGTAGTAAATTTAAAACAAACCGGAGAAAATTTTTCTTCACCCAACGTGTAATTAAACTCTGGAATTCATTGCCGGAGAACGTGGTGAAGTCGGTTAGCTTGGCAGAGTTTAAAAAGGGGTTAGACGGTTTCCTAAAGGACAAGTCCATAAGCCGCTATTAAATGGACTTAGGAAAAATCCACAATTCTGGGAATAACATGTATAGAATGTTTGTACGTTTGGGAAGCTTGCCAGGTGCCCTTGACCTGGATTGGCTGCTGTCGTGGGACAGGATGCTGGGCTCGATGGACCCTTGGTCTTTTCTCAGTGAGGCATTACTTATGTACTTAACTCGCTAAGTGTATTCTGTAACGAACTGTGCTGAAAGTCTAATGCGTGCAGGGGAAAAGGGGCGTGGTTATGTGTGGGGAAATGGGCGCTTCGTGGGCATTCCAAAATTTACACACCTAGTTATACAGTATGGTCTAGTGCGCCTAAATCTATGTGCAGAGATTTACACCAAGTTTTTGTTGGTGTAAATGGATGCGCATAGATACAGGTGCTGAACTATCAGCTAAGCATATTCTATAATCAGTGCCTAAATCTAGGCACCGATTATAGAATATGTTTAGTTGGCACTGATTTCAGCGCTGATTTTTTTTTTGGCACTATATATATCTACTATAATAAAACGCACCCTGAACGTTCTGAGGACAAAGGTAATGAAGTCACAGCAGAACGATAAGGGTTCGTAAGTTCGTGGTGGTGAAGCCATCCCACTGAGAATGCCTCCAGCTCCGCTTCACACTGCTTTTCTTTTCAAAGGAAAACCTACAGGAGCCCTAAAAGGCCAAAAAAAAAACGATTGCAAAAATAACCTCCCTTCCGCCCACGTAAACAAACACTGCTGCCTCAGCACAACACCAAAGAAGCTTAAAAAAAGAGAAACATCTATCCAGCACTCTGCAAACACTGACCCCCCTACAAACACCCTTACATTTCACCAAAACAAAGATCTACCTACACAAACCCCACAGACAAAGAAACAGCTTGCAAGCACAGCACATCCCCCAACCCCCTCCCCAAAAACAAAACTAACTAACAGAAACACCCCTCCCCCCAAAAAAACCACAGAATGTAAACAAAAATACAAGCATACTCAATTGCTATCTAAATCACTCTATGAGGCAGATGCAGCAACCAAACGTAAAAAAATCTAAATCGTTAAAGTCCCTAACGATTTTAAAATAACGAAAAATGCACCAAAAAAAAAGTCACACATGCTGAGATCGGTATTGAAACGTACAATGTATCAAAGAATCACAATACACATCGTTAATCGGCCCCCAAATCATGCGCAGAGCAGCCAAGCGTTATGTTAGCTGCTCTGCGCATGCCACAAACAGTCAAAACACAGTCAAATCACAAGCACATGGCTCCCAAATCAAAACAAAAATAAAAAAAAAGGGTCGGGAGGGGGCAAAGGCGCTGGTCAGGAGCGTCCTGTATGGCCGTCCTTGCCCCCCCCCACCCGTGGTCGCCGTTCCCCCCGCCCCACTTCCCCCTGCATTCTAAATTAAAAAGCAAGAAGAAAAGCAAACGTACCTTTAGCAGCCCTGGCCCCCCTCCCTTCCTCACTACTCTGTCTCCCTTCAGCTCCACCTCCCGACATCCTCCGCCCTGTGCCCCGCCCCCTCTTGGGGTCGTCACCCGCCATTCCCCTCCTCCATCGGGCCCCCCTCCCTCTTACCGGGCCCGTGCAGTGCCTCTCTCCTCTGTCTGAAGGCGCTGCACGGGCAAGAAGAAAGCTGATGCCTGCCTTCGCCCGGCTTCTGTCGCGCGTCTCTCTCCTCCTGGGCCCGCCCCTGTCTGACGTCGGTAACCTACGTAGGTTACTGACGTCAGACAGGGGCGGGCGCAGGAGGAGAGAGACGCGCGACAGAAGCTGGGCGAAGGCAGGCATCAGCTTTCTTCTTGCCCGTGCGGCGCCTTCAGACAGAGGAGAGAGGCGCTGCACGGGCCCGGTAAGAGGGAGGGGGGCCCGATGGAGGAGGGGAATGGCGGTGACGACCCCAAGAGGGGGCGGGGCACAGGGTGGAGGATGTCGGGAGGTGGAGCTGGGGGGAGACAGAGTAGTGAGGAAGGGAGGGGGGCCGGGGCTGCTAGAATTTTGCTTTTTCGGGGGACCAATCACAGCGCTTTTAGCTCTGCTAATGCGCTGGGATTGGCTCAAAGTTTGTTTATTTTTTCTCTTAATGATTTTTCCTGGCACAGAGCTGTCCTAACGAGAGGTCCAGACCTCTCGTTAGATTTCCTGCCTTTTTTCTGCGTAAAGGCAATCGGAAAAGGTTAGTGCATGTCGTTTCAATGGGGTTTTCACACTAATTGCTCATCTCCATTCCGTTTTCGTTAGCTGCTGGCTTCCTCGGTAAAAGCCCTTTGATGCATGCAACGGATCAAATTTTCCTCGTTGGAGGGTCATTAAAGGCTCATTTAGCTTTAGTGCATCTGCCTCTATATCATCTCTGCAGCCATAAACACCCTCAAAGCCACACTCTGCTCCATGACACTTTGCAAGCCTGGGGAGGGGGAAATCCCTGCAACTGACATAAAGACCAGGGAACTGGGAGGGAGGGAGGGAGGGAGGGGGGGAACCCTGCCACATACTCTCATTCTCACACATGCTGGCAACCAGTCTCTATCTCTCTGTGTGACACACAGACAAACGCACATTCACTCTCTCTCACACAGACCATCTCAACACACACTCTCCAAAGGTTGTTTGAAACTATGTGACTGGTAAGGATTTTTACCTAAACCCGACAAACATGTTTTTATAGTAAAGCTCTTTTTTGAAAACACTTATATCCCTTAATATCAAACAGAAAAAACAAAAAAAAAACCCCAAACCACATGCTAGCGCCCGTTTCATTTGTTACGGAAACGGGCCTTTTTTACTAGTATATATATAATCTCCTAAATGTATCAATCTGGCATTATGTTGCAGTTCAGCGATATTGGGCACACATAGAGACGTGGGGGCAGACTCTACTGGTACTGTCAGTACAGTTACTGTTATTTGATGATACACAATTACCTCATCTTTAGAGAGCGTTGATAATAGTGCATTTTTTTGTACTATCAATCAAGAATAGCATTGATAAAAATATTTTATAGTAGGGCTAAACTTTTGTTTACTTCCTCACGATTTTCTTCTCCTAGAATCTCTGGTTCTATTGTGTTGACATAATGTTGAAACTTCATATACCATACTAGTTGCTTATGTAACTTCTAATTGAGGAAGGGAGGATATTACCACTCCACCTTCTACGATGTGTCCAAGCTGTGTTAGCTCTTTAGCCCTCCATTGCAGAAAGTGTTTATTATTCATGCCTCCAGGAAAATCTGCATTCCCCAGAAGGGGTAATTCTATAATTAAAGCCTTTTTTTTTTTTTTTACAAAGCCACCTCCATACCTGCTTCAAAGTTTTTATTAATACACTCTTTTTCACTAGCTGAGGTACCTGTATGCTCCAGGAGCGTAGCTACGGGTGGGCCTGGGTGGGCCCAGGCCCACTCACCCAGTTAGGCACCGAAGTGCTCAACAGCCTTTCTGCCGCGGCTCAGCCTCAGCCACCTCCCACCTGCTTTTAGGTAGCCGGCAGCTCTCCCGGGCCGCCTCCTCTCAGGCTCCTCCTACCTGCCTGTCTCAATGTTTCTGGTTTGTTTTTTTTTAGTGTGGTGCGCCGCGGGTCGGGTCCTAATGTGGAAGTCTCACCATGATTGGCTAAGTACTAACTCCTATCTGGTTTGGTAAGCTGCTCCTGACTCCTGAACGGATTGCCAAACCTTGCTTGCTCCCCGTCATGTATGAGATGGTGCCGCGGCCGCAGTGCCGCATGGGAAAGGCTTCCAGCTTCCGGATGTCAGCCTCATTGATTCCACCCACCCACCTCCAAGCAGCACCTTCCTTTGACCCCACATGACAGGCACAGGAACCAGCTCAGTGCTCTGCACCACCTGTCACCATGTGCAAGCAGATGTCCAGTTAAATTAAATATATTTTTTAATTTTATTTTGAATGTGTACAGGTTGTGATCAAAATGCTAGCTGCAGAAGCGTAGCTAGGTGGGGCGCAGGGGGAGCGGTCGCTCCCCCAAACAGCTGTTTTCAAAAAAAAAGGCGCCTATGTGCCCCGTGTGTCTGCTCCCTTCCTCCCGAGTCAATGTTTTCCAGTCTCTTCTGCCCATCTGTCTCCCGTCCGCGCGCGTGGTCACTTTGTACTTAACTGAAGCCTTTTCCCTCCTGCGTGCAGCACCGGCGATTCAATCAGCCTTCTGCCTGCCAGCGTCGGGGCCTCTCCTCAGGTGCGTCCCGCCTACTGTATTGCAACTTCCTGTTTTCCGCAGAGGTGGGACGCGCCTGAGGAGAGGCCCCGACGCTGGCAGGCAGAAGGCTGATTGAATCACTGGTGCTGCACGCAGGAGGGAAAAGGCTTCAGTTAAGTACAAAGTGACCACGCGCACGGACGGGAGACAGACGGGCAGAAGAAAAGGTGATAGATGTAACGCTGGGGGGGGGAGGGGCTGAGAAGGGAGAAAGCTGCCAGGGGGGGGGGGGGGGGGAGGTTTAATTGACCAGAGTGGAAGCTGGAGGAGTAAAGAAATAACAGTTATCACTAAAACAGCGTAAAAAATTATTGTTGCAGTAGAATATGGTAATACTAGGGCCCAGCTGAGGAATAAGTTATTTTGAGTTAGTCTTCACTGGATCAAACTTTGCTTTCCTTGTGCCATCACTATTCAGCAGGATAGGTAGTGTCTTGAAAGGTGGAGGATAAAGGATTTATTTTTTTATATTTATGTCAGATTCAGTGTGGCTTATATTTGAAAATACAGTGAGACAGAATAATAGAATTTAGTTATGGGAATAAATAGATGGATGTGTCTGAAACATTTAACAAAGTTGACATTAGCATATATACCCAACTGGGCATTTAAAAGTTTGTCCTTTATTGATACCACATGTTCAGAAATCATAGCCATAAGTATAGCCAGTTATTGAAAGATTATCACATGGGAGGGGAAGGTGATAGGGACACAAAGAGGGCACTACTGGAAAGGGGAGGAGGAGATAAGGACAGAGAGGGGCACCACTGGAAGGGGGATATGGGGACAATGGTGAAAAATGGGTGAGATGGGGACAAAGAAGTAATGCTGGAAAAGGGGGAAGATGGTAACAGGGGTAATGCTGGAAAAAGGGGGAAGATGGGGATACAGAACAATGTTAGAAAAACGGAGAGGTGGGGACACCATGCTGAAAAAGGGGGGAGATGGGGACACAGGACAGATGCTGAACTTGGGGGGTAGGATAGGGACAAGGGACACAGAAGGGAGATGCTGGATAGGACAAATAGTGGTGCAGAGGAAAAAAGGATGGTGCACTTGGAGACAGAAGAAATGTCAGATGGGCAAGACACCCTGTAAAGGCAGAAGAAACAGAGAAAAACAGAAAAGAGACAGTGGGACCAAAGCAAATGAAAAAATAAATTGTTCAAACAACAGTAGAGGGGTCCGAGTGCATTTTCTCAAGCCATTTTGGATGGTACTGCAGCACAGATTTTGATGGGTAGAATCAGGGACTGCAAATCCCACATGACTTTGGGATGTGAGTTCACACTAGGACTGGTTGAAAAATCTCCCTTCTGGAACTGGATCACTTGCCAGCACTATACACAGCTATTTGATAGTGGGGACATAAAATGAAAGATCAGTGCCAAACAGATGTAGAGAATGAAAGGAAGAAGACAAGAGGCAAGCGAAGAAATGGAAAGGTCAACCTGGAAAAGAATTTGTAAGGCTGACTCATGGAACGTGGAAAAAAAGACTATTCCCAGACAACAAAGGTAGAAAAAATTATTTTTATTTAATACTTTGTAAGGACTGAGATGTACCTGCTTTGTAAAATGTACATTTTTTGTATTTTTATTTTGCAAAGTACAGCAGAAAATGCATTTGTCTCTTTTTTTTTTTTTTTTTTTTTTTTTTTTAACCAGTATTGCACTGTTTAGAGTCTGGCTTCCTTGTCTCTATTTCAATTTTTGTTGTTGTTTTTTGGGTTGTTTTTTTTTGTGGCTCCATATTCTGCATTAGATTGGTAGCATGGAATGGTGTCACAATTTGGGTTTCTGCCAGGTGCTTGTGACCTGGGTTGGCCACATTGGAAACAGGATACTGGGCTAGATGGACCATTGGTCTGACCCAGTATGGCTACTCTTATGTTATATGGATAGATGAGGGTCTGTCCATGTTCTGCATGTGTGACTGAGGTGAAGGATTCTGCCAGCATGTAGTATCTGCGTAGGAATGTGTAACAGTGCAACTTGTTCCAGTTTCCCAATAGTAGGTATATTGGTACTCCAGAGCCCAGTGTACTATATATAGCACTGTCGTCTGATAGGTGGGTTAGGGCTGTTATGGTGTGGTAAGTTTTGTGTTCTAGGGCAGTCCTGAAGTACCCTCTTGCCAGTCAGGTTTTCAGGATATCCACAATCAATATGCATGACATTGATTTGCATATACTGCCTCCATTACATGCAAATCTTTTTCATGCAGATTCATTGTTGATAGCCTGAAAACCTGAATGGCAAGGGGGTACTCCAGGACCACCTAGGGAAACACTTCTCTAGGCCCCACTGTAATATTTATAGCATTGTCTTTTCATAGGTGGGTTAGGGCTGTTTTGGTGTGGTACGTTTTCAGTATAGGTTGTGGGTATCTTTTTGCAGGGGTTTGTGTTATTTCACAAAGTGTCTAGCCCTATTTGAAAGTAGGCTCTGGGGCAAGGGCCACCAAAGGTCACCCAAGATAAAAATGCTCAAGACTAGTGATCTTCATATCCTGTAGAGTCACCACACAAACAAAAGCCCATCTGATTTAAACAAGGTGTCTAGCAGTGGAAGGACTGGGTGTGCTATTCCTGAGGTGATGGTCATGATTTGAATATTTTTATTTGAAGTTAAGAAGACAGGTTGCCTGCTCTGGCCAGTCCAGGGACCTCTTCTGCATCCTGCCTACTGATGTAACTTACTGTTTCCTTGTAGGCAGGACGCAGCAGAGACAGCCTGTATTAATCATTGCCTGCCACAGCCCCTGAGCAACAACACAGACACTGCTGTCTAGCTGACACCAACCGGCGCCTATTTTATAAAAGTCTGCTCCCCCTGAGATCAAAACCTGGCTACGCCTCTGGCTAGCTGGTGGGGGTGAGCTCATCACTGCCTAAGGCAAAAAAAGGCATGTTTAATCATTAAATATGCCTTTTTTGCCCTAGGCATTGAAGAGCCCACCCCCATCCAGACACCCACCAAAGATAAATTTTAATATTGCCCAGGTTAAAATTTAAAAAAGGTTATCTGTTTCTCATATTGGTGGGTTTTTGGGTGGGGATAGTCTCTGCAGTGCCCAGGTTAAACATTTTTTTTAAAGTGTAGGTGGGTTTTTTTTAGGGTGGAGTTGGGCTCTGCAGTGCCCAGGACATTAAAAAAAAAAATCTTATATTTAATGAGGATGGATAAGGGGGTAGGTCAGGGCTAATGCCTAGCTATGGGATGGATGGTGGGGAATGGAAGGGCTGATACCGTGCTACAGGGATAGATGGGAGGGGGGGTAAGGTAAAAAAAGGAAGGCATTATTTTGTAGTACCCCAGGAAACACTACTCATACCTTTGTACATAGTGCCCACCCATATTAGCTCTGGGCCCACCCAAAATGTCAGGTCTGGCTACGCCACTGGTATGCTCTGTGCGTGTGTCATATAACTTTGTTCTAATGGCTGCAGTAACCTTGCTTAGGATGAGTGGGGTTATGAGTTATTGTTCCTTCCAATTTATCTCACAAATATTGCAGTTGGCAAGCTTTAATGTGATAGGGTTGCCAGTTGCCCACCAAGTATTTCTCTTGGTAGTGTTAATAGAGTCTTTCTTGTTCTTTTTCTTTTAGATACGTGTTCATAGGTGGCACCAATTTTGGCTTTTGGAATGGTGAGATGTTCTTTCAGTAATGAATTTCTTTTTGTGAATGGTTGTCTGGGGAAGACCTCTGGGGGGATATTACATAATAACCATGATGCAGCTTGAGTGCCATGAAAGCAAGCAAGCAACAAGAGCAGGTTAAAACATTATCATTATAATACTTTATCAAGGGCGAGGATTCTGCTTGTAAAGAAATGTTCACTAGGCATATGTGTTTGTTGAAATATGAGGACAGATTTAAGGTTAAGGAGTTTAGGGGGTAATTCTGTAACTGTAGCTATAATTGGGCACCTATTCTTGAAAGAAAAGTAGGCATGTACTTTTTCCTTTATAGAATATAGCATAACTGGGTATATACATGCCTGTGCAGTTAGTCACAAACACGTATGCAAGCCATAGAGCTGGCATATGTGTTCACATCCAACGTGAACTTAAATGAATGTGAGTCCTGCCTGCTCTCCACTCAGACTGCACTTATATGTATGCCTATCTGTAAGATATGGGCTGTATAAGATACATGTGTATTTACAGAATAGTGGTTAGGTGGAATTTTCAAATATACACACATGTACCCGTATGCATATTTATGCCAGTATTCTAGTCATTTATGCACATAATTGGCATGTATATGGAAGCATCAACTTTACAGAACTGTACCTTTTCTTAGCATCCTTACCAGACTAGTCCAGCGAATGGAGCAGAAAAAAAAGAAGCCCTGCTTTGCCCCTTAAGGACACCATGCAGCCTTAGATGCTCAGTGTTTTTCTATTTCCAGCAGATGATGTGTGGACCATGTAGCTCCTGGACTGGTTACTGAGGCAGCTCCTAAATCTATTGGAAAACTGGATGTCAGTTGAGCAGAAGGGTACCTCGCTTGAGCTTTTAAGCTCCAAAGTATTAAAAAAATAAAATAGAGGCAGTTGAAATGGACCTGGAGCAGGGATGATAATTGGAGGAGTCTGAATTCTGCCTTCTCTATTGCTCTCCCTTGTTCACTGCAATCTTTATTTCCCCTGCCAGGGGATTTACTAATTGGATGAGAAATTTAATGTTTAATACAAGGCTTTGTATTAATACTGCCTTTCTTAAAAAGAAAACCAAAGCGGTTTACAATACTAAGTGAAATCATAGAAGAAAAGGAACTACAATATCATAGACACAACACTAAAAGGGGGGAGGGGGGCTAATACTGCTGTGATACCAGCCGCCAGGCCAAAGAGCTAACTGGTAGCAGGAAATGCAAGTGAAAGCAAATTTGCTTTCAAGATAGATTGAAATTTCAGGCAAGATTGCTCACCTTGAAGTTAAGGAGGTAAAAGTTGCTTCCTCAATTCAGAACATTAGAAGAGCTTCAAACTGCAGTGTTTTTTTCCAGTTTGTGGAAATGGTGAGAATTTGCACCTGCACCACGAGGGAGGGATTTTTTTTCCTTTTGTTTTGGATAGTCCCGGAAGAGGTTTGTGTTGGAGGCTGAGTGTTTGGGCCAGCGGCAGACCTTGGTTCAGAGCAGCTAGTGCTTGCTGGCTGAGCCCAGTGGTGTGCTGGAGCCGGCTCGCAAGAGCCGGTTGTTAAATTTTTAAAGCTCTTGCGAGCCGGTTGTTGTGGCAAGCGAGCCGGCTCCCAGGGACGGCGCAACCCGGCGGTAAGTGAGGTAAGCATGGCAGGAGGGCGCCACAAGCCATGCTTACCTCACCTCCCGCCGCTCTGGGGGGGGGGGGGGTTTAAATCGTTGATTTACCTCCGTCTCAGCAGACGCAGTCAAAGCTCATCTCTTCTCTTCCCCTTTGTTCCCGTCAGTGTCCCGCCTTCTTCTGACGTCATTTCCTCTTTCCGCAAGGGCGGGACACTGACAGGAAACAAAGGGAAGACTAGAGACGGGCTTTCACTGCAGCTGCTGTGACGGAGGCAGGGGAGAGAGGAGAATCGCTGGGTGGGTGTGGATGGCTGGAGGGGGGCACGGGAGAGAGTCACTGGGTGGGTATGGTTTGAATGTCTGGAGGGGGGCACGAGAGAGAGGAGAATTACTGGGTGGGTATGGATGGCTGGAGGGGGGGCACGAGAGAAAGGAGAATTGCTGGGTGGGTATGGAGGCTGGAGGGGGGCACGGGAGAGAGGAGAATTGCTGGGTGGGTATAGATAGCTGGTGGGGGGTTAGGGGATAGAGGAGAGTTGCTGGACATGGGTGGATGGAGGGGAGGGCAGGGGAGAGGAGAGTTGCTGGACATGGGTGGATGGAGGGCAGGGGAGAAGAGGGTTGCTGGACATGGGTGGAGGAGAGGGAAGGGAGAGAGAAAAAATGCTGGACATGGATGGAGGGGGAGGGAAGAGTGAGGAAGGAGATGAGATGAGGGAAAAGGAAGAGAGGAGAAAAACTGCACATGGATGAAGAAAATAGGCAGAAGCTGGATCCACTGGACAATCAAGTCTGCGGAGGACCCAGCTTTTACTTACGGATGTAGGACAAGAAATGAAGAAGAAAGGCAGAAAGTAAAGAAATAAATGGAAAGGAAGCCCTCGAAATGGAGTTAAGAGGACAGATAGCAGCAGAATCGAATTCTGGGCCAGCATGATCATAGTAACATAGTAGATGACGGCAGAAAAAGACATGCACGGTCCATCCAGTCTGCCCAACAAGACAAACATATGTGCAAACCTTACCTTGATTTGTACCTGCCTTATTCAGGGCACAGACCGTACAAGTCTGCGCAGCAGTACTTCCCGCCTCCCAACCACCAGTCCCGCCTCCCATCACCGGCTCTGGCACAGACCGTATAAGTCTGTCCTCCACTATCCTCGCCTCCCAACCACCAACCCCTCTTCCCCCCACCTGCTCCACCACCCAATTTCGGCTAAGCTTCTGAGGATCCATTCCTTCTGCACAGAATTCCTTTATGCATATCCCACGCATGTTTGAATTCCGTTACTGTTTTTATCTCCACCAGCTCCCGCGGGAGGGCATTCCAAGAATCCACCACCTTCTTCGTGAAAAAATACTTCCTGACATCTTTCCTGAGGCTGCCCCCCTTCAACCTCATTTCATGTCCTCTTGTTCTACCTCCTTCCCATCTCCGGAAAAGATTTGTTTGCGGATTAATACCTTTCAAATATTTGAACGTCTGTATCATATCACCCCTGTTCCTCCTTTCCTCCAGGGTATACATGTTCAGGTCAGCAAGTCTCTCCTCATACTGTGATAAATAAGAGGCTGTCCTAGCCGGGGCAGGCCACTAGATGGCGCTGTTCCCCTAAAAATGTCCAGGATGTCCGGGGTAGGCCACTAGAGGGCACTAGGAGAATAGGTGGAGGTCGCTAGGACTTGGGAGAGCCCTGGGAGGTCCACAGGTGTAGGAGTTTATGGGCTGGGTCCTGAGTAGCTAATTAACCACTTTATACCCCACCTGAGATGTGAAAGGAAAGGAAGAGAGCTGGTAGCTGAAGAAGGAGAATCCCCCTGGAAAGAACTGGCTAAACCCTATGGACTTGTGGTGGACTGTGTGCTCAAGGAAGAAAAACAGGCTGGGGTAAGAAGTCCCTAAAGCATTATTATTGGACTGTGTAGCCTCAGTACTTAGAGGAACTGTGTGTTCAAAGAACGGACTGGGTGTCCAAAGAAGAAATAGGACTGTGTGTCCGAAAGAAGAAGTAGGGCTGTGTGTCCCAGTACTGAGAAGCAGGCTGCAAAGCCTGGGGTTAGAAGTCCCCAAACTATTGAAGTTAATGCTGAGCACAGGAATCTGTGTGGGGAGGCTCAGTATGAAGATATGTAAATGTATAAAGTATTTAAGCTAGAAGAACTGTGCCCAGGGGCTGGAATAAAGAATTGCCTGAATATGCTGTTGGTAAGATCTGTTTAATTTTGCCTCTGGAGAACCAGGTCACCCTGAGTGTGAAAGGGTAGCTGGCTAATCTGCATATAATTTGCATACTGAGAACTAGCTCGCCCTGAGTGAAAAAGGGGCCCAGGAGCTTGAGGTTGGATTGCTCAGGATGCTAGGAAGAGACTGTTTGGAGTTCTGCTCAGTGACCCCAGGCCAGTGAGGCCTGTTGGAGAGTGGGAGCAGAAGCCTCATCTTCACAATACGTCTTGGAACGCAAATTCCGTACCATTCTCGTAGCTTTTCTTTGCACCGCTTCCATTTTTTTAACATCCTTCGCAAGGTACGGCCTCCTAAACTGAACACAATACTCCAGGTGGGGCCTCACCAACGACTTGTACAGGGGCATCAACACTTCCTTTCTTCTGCTGATCACACCTCTCTTTATACAGCCTAGCAACCTTCTCGCTACAGCCACCGCCTTGTCACACTGGTTCGTCACCTTCAGATCCTCGGATACTATCACACCAAGATCCCTCTCCCCCTCAGTACCTATCAGACTCTCACCGTCTAACACACAAGTCTCTCATGGGTTTCTACTCCCTAAGTGCATCACTTTGCATTTCTTCGCATTGAATTTTAGTTGCCAAACCTTAGACCGTTCTTCTAGCTTCCTCAGATCCTTTTTCATGCTTTCCACTCCCTCCCGGGTGTCCACTCTGTTGCAAATCTTAGTATCATCCGCAAATAGGCAAACTTTACCTTCTAACCCTACGGCAATGTCACTCACAAATGTATTGAACAGAATCGGCCCCAGCACCTATCCCTGAGGCACTCCACTACTCACCTTTCCCTCCTCCGAGCGAACTCCATTTACCACCACCCTCTGCCGTCTGTCCGTCAACCAGTTCCTAATCCAGTTCACCACTTGGGGACCTATCTTCAGCCCATCGAGTTTATTTAAGAGCCTCCTGTGGGGAACCGTGTCAAAAGCTTTGCTAAAATCTAAGTAGATTACGTCTATAGCACGTCGATGATTTAATTCTCCAGTTACCCAATCAAAGAATTCAATGAGATTTGTTTGGCACGATTTCCCTCTGGTAAAACCATGCTGTCTCGGATCTTGCAACTTATTGGCTTCCAGGAAATTCACTATCCTTTCCTTCAGCATGGCTTCCATTACTTTTCCAATAACCGAAGTGAGACTTACCGGCCTGTAGTTTCCAGTTTCTTCCCTATCACCACTTTTGTGAAGAGGGACCACATCCGTCGTTCTCCAATCCCTCGGAACCTCTCCCGTCTCCAAGGATTTATTAAATAAATCTTTAAGAGGACCCGCCAGAACCTCTCTGAGCTCCCTCAATATTCTGGTGTGGATCCCGTCCGGTCCCATGGCTTTGTCCACCTTTAGCTTTCCAAGTTGTTGATACACACTCTCTTCTGTGAACGGTGCTCTATCCACTCCATTCTCAGGTGTACTTTTGCCAGTCCCTCGTGGTCCTTCTCCAGGATTTTCTTCAGTGAAAACAGAACAAAAGTATCTATTTAGCAAATTGGCTTTTTCTTCATCATTATCTACATAGCGTTTTGCTGTATCTTTTAGTCTCACAATTCCCTTTTTAGTCATTCTCCTTTCACTAATATATCTGAAGAAATTTTTGTCACCCCTTCTTACATTTCTAGCCATTTGTTCTTCCACTTGCGCCTTTTCCAGACGTATCTCTCTCTTGGATTCTTTCAGTTTCATCCGGTATTCCTCCCCGTGTTCCTCTTCTTGAGATTTTCTATATTTTTGGAACGCTAGCTCTTTAGCCTTTATTTTCTCAGCCACTTTCTTGGAGAACCATATTGGTTTCCTTTTCCTCTTGCTTTTATTTACTCTCCTTACATAAAGGTCTGTGGCCCTATTTATTACTTCTTTCAGCCTGGACCACTGTCCTTCCACTTCTTGTACTTCCTCCCAGCCCATCAGCTCCTTCCTCAGGTATTCCCCCATTTTACTAAAGTCAGCACGCTTGAAATCCAGGACTTTGAGTTTAGAGTGGCCGCCCTCCACTTCAGCCGTCATATCATACCAAACCGTTTAATGGTCACTGCTTCCCAGGTGGGCACCCACTCGGACATTTGACAAACTATCCCCATTTGTGAGCACCAGATCCAGCGTCGCTCCCTCCCTTGTGAGTTCCGTCACCATTTGTCTGAGCAGAGCACTTTGGAAAGCATCCACAATCTCTCTACTTCTTTCCGATTTTGCAGACGGAACCTTCCAATCTACATCCGGCAGATTGAAATCTTCCATCAACAGAACCTCTTTTTTCTTTGAATATCTGCGATCAGATCTTTATCTAGTTCCTCTAATTGTGTTGGGGGTCTGTAGACAACACCCACGTGGACAGAGGTTCTATCCTCTCTTTTTAAGGTGATCCATATTGCTTCTTCTTTTCCCCAGATCCCTGTCATTTCAATCGCCATGATATCATTCTTTACATACAGAGCAACTCCTCCACCTTTTCGACCCTCTCTATCCTGCCTAAATAGATTATAGCCTGGTATGTTTGCATCCCATTCATGGGAACCATTGAGCCACGTCTCCGTGATTGCAACAATGTCTAAGTCTGCCTCCAACATCAGGGCTTGAAGGTCATGTACTTTATTGCTTAGACTACGAGCATTTATGGCCATCGCTTTCCATCTATATTTCCTGTTTCAACATTAGTGATTTGGGGGTGTCTTTTCACTTTGGGTACCTTCATATCTTTTTGTTCCAACTTTATTGCTTTTTCCTCTTCCTCAGTTTTATTTTTAGGAGCATCACAGTGCTGTAATGGAGCAAAAGAATGCATTAGTGGCAACACTTGTGCGGGTGGATGCTTCTGTGTCACCTGACGAAGACTGCCTGAGCCTATTGTGAACCATCTGTTCTTATGTGGTTTTATGCTTTGAGGCAGTGGTGAGAAGTTTTTATTGTGTGCAGTCCTAGAAGCTGCTTTAATTGCATCCAATTCTTGCATTACTTTACTGAGCTCTTGTTTTAAACTAGATAGCTGAAGACAGGACAAGCTTTAAGTCTCCAGATGATTGGCCTTGAAACTAAAGCACCACAATTATTGCAGAGAATAAAAGTCATCCTCATTGGTTGAAATGGGTATGAACAGGTGTACTATGTTGGGGTTAACAGTCTGTAAGACTGCCTGTGTATGATTGAGTAAAGTTAATGAGGTTTGGTTTGTCTATAAATGAGTGGAAAACCCTGGGGTGGGTGGGATTATAAGTCTCAATGGGTCAGCTAAATGCTGTTATCAAGGCAATTCTCTGGATGGGACCGGAAATGGTACAGTCTGGTCATAGAATTTTCAATTGATTTAACTTTCAAAATTGCCCTATAAAACTTTCCTTGTTGTAATATAAATCTAGATATTCCCAATAATTATATCAGTTTCAACAATGTAAAATGCACTTTAGAGCTTCAGTGCAATGCAATGCAGCCTCCCTCTCTATCAGAGCTTGGCAGGGTCGCTTTACTCATACTACCCCTCTCCTCAAGACCCTTCACTGGCTCCCTATCCGTTTTCGCATCCTGTTCAAACTTCTTCTACTAACCTATAAATGTACTCACTCTGCTGCTCCCCAGTATCTCTCCACACTCGTCCTTCCCTACACCCCTTCCCGTGCACTCCGCTCCATGGATAAATCCTTCTTATCTGTTCCCTTCTCCACTACTGCCTACTCCAGACTTCGCGCCTTCTGTCTCGCTGCACCCTACGCCTGGAATAAACTTCCTGAGCCCCTACGTCTTGCCCCATCCTTGGCCACCTTTAAATCTAGACTGAAAGCCCACCTCTTTAACATTGCTTTTGACTCGTAACCACTCGCCTCCACCTACCCTCCTCTCTTCCTTCCCGTTCACATTAATTGATTTGATTTGCTTACTTTATTTATTTTTTGTCTATTAGATTGTAAGCTCTTTGAGCAGGGACTGTCTTTCTTCTATGTTTGTGCAGTGCTGCGTATGCCTTGTAGCGCTATAGAAATGCTAAATAGTAGTAGTAGCAGGGGCGTATCTGAACTGCGGCGGTAGGGGGGGCCAGGGCCAGAGTGAGGGGGTACATTATAGCCCCCCCCCCCCCCCCGCCGCTGCCATTGCCAATCTCCCCCCGCCGTTGCTGTCGCCTACCTTCGCTGGCGGGGGACCCCAACCCCCGCCAGCCGAGGTCCGCGTCCTCCTTCCGCTGCCGGCTGCCTGTAAAAGAATTCCGTCAGCTGGCGGGGGACCCCCAACCCCCGCCAGCCGAGCCGAGGTCCTTTCATTTCTTCCACTAAAGCTGGCGCCGAAAGTTTCTTCTGAGTCTGACGTACAACGTGCAGCGACGTCAGACTCAGAAGAAACTTTCGGCGCCAGCTTTAGTGGAAGAAATGAAAGGACCTCGGCTTGGCTGGCGGGGGTTGGGGGTCCCCCGCCAGCTGACGGAATTCTTTTAAAGGCAGCCGGCAGCGGCAGGAGGACGCGGACCTCGGTTGGCGGGGGTTGGGGTCCCCCGCCAGCGAAGGTAGGCGACAGCAACGGAGGGGGAGGGTTGGCAGCGGTAGGGGGGCCCAGGCCCCTGAGGCCCCACGCAGATACGCCCCTGAGTAGTAGTAGTGGTAAAATAAGAGGTTTCACAGGGCAAATTAATTAATTAAGCAATAAGCATTAAAGAGAATATCGGGTATCTCACCTATAGCCAGAAAGTTGAGATCAGAAAAACAAAGTCACCAGACAACAAAGATAGAAAAAAAATGTTTATTTTCATTATAGTGTTTGGAATATGTCCACTTTGAGAATCAGGTGCTCAACATTAAAGGTTTATATTTATTTACTTATTTATGGCATTTTATCCCACATTAAACATGAATTAGATTGGAACCTGGGATCATTTTAATTTTCTTTTTCCTGGAGTAATGCATTCCCCCCCCCCCCCCCCCCCCCGGCTCTCTTCCCGGCTATAGCCAGCTCTGCAATTTGTAGGGGGGGCGTAAAGGTGAATCGGGGAGAGAGCCTGTTGTTAAATATTTACCAGCACACCACTGGCTGTGCCTGTGTGCCTTAGACCATTTTTGAGGTGCACTTCTGAATACAGGCCTTAGTGAAGGGTCATAACTCTGTCTGTGTTCCTTTCCTCCCCTCCCCAATTGGTTCTTTTTCTTCAGCTAGAGTTCTTAAAGCTCATAGGACCCTTTACAAATTTTGTTTTTTTGGCTTCCAGTTTTGGGTGTCGTTCACCAGCCCCGCAAGTAGCTGGGGATGTCCTTTGGTGTGATTGACCCAGAGGAGCTACAGTTATAGCTGCCATCTTTGGCCAATGGGAGCATAATAATGACTGGGTTTTAGGCCGCAGCTGTGGGCTTGTGTACAAGCATGGCCCATGTGCCTGAAGAATTCCTCAGGGTGCTTTTCAAAGATAGGCCCCAGTGACCCACTTTGGCAAAGTCACTGGGTTTTTATTTTTGTCTCATGGCCTCTATTCCTGTCCTCACCACAAAACAATCCAGACATGCAAAAGTGAGAGATATAGTGATGCCTTGTAAACCTCTGAATTGTGGATACAAGCGCAGGAACATCAGCCATTTTGGTCAGGAGTTTGGCAGAGGTTGCTCAAGTTCTTTTTTTTAGTATTTTGAGGGAGCTCAAAGTTAAAATGTTCCCTTTCTACTTCCAATTTTAAATTACCAGGTGGCTTAGCAAGCAGATAATGCTGAGCTCCGTGCACAGTCTTCAATATCTAGATTTGGATGCCTACAGAAGGAGCATGTGCACCTGTTGTATGTAGCACTAGACCGTCACTAGTTTCACTCTTAAGGAGAGTAGATCTTCCTTTAATACATTTCTGAGTTTGCGGTCAGGCCCTGGGGGGGGGGGGGGGTCATTGAGCATAGCACTTATTTTTTCTCCTAGGCCCCCTGCAGTAAGAGAACCCACTAGAGAGAAAATCTGATCTTTTGAGTTCTGATTTAAGGATAGTAAGCTACTCTGCAGGTAGGCCTGCACTGTGCTCTTGGTACCCAAGTAAATGGAGAACTTCTGCCTGAGGTGCATTACTATGTTCCAAAGGTTGGTCTGCATGAAAACCTTTGGAACAGAGTAATGCATATCAGGAGGGTCTTTGTGCTAGCTGGAATTCTTCTTCAAGCAGACTTTCTCACTCCTAACTGTAAAGTATCAGTATATAACAGTTCCCTTCTAATGCTTGTGTGTGCTGGATCCAAATGTCCCAGGCATATCATTCTTGGATATTTTGAGGAATTGGCAGATTCTGAACATCTGGATATGATATTTCCTCTGATTTTCTTGCAACATCTGCAGGAGGTTGGTCACTAATATATTTGGCCATTCGCCTCTTATGGCTTTAAAAATAATAATCAAAACAAAACCCAGGACTGGGGTTTCCACTCATTACCCTGGTTTAGTAGTCTTCCTTCAAAAGCACAAGTGTTCTAATATCTTCCTTAAGAAACATTCTGAATATTTTATAGGAGTCCAAGCTTTCAGCATGATTCTTATATTAAGAGAGATTTCACAAAGGGTATAAGCTGGGCCACTACAGCTTTTACGTTAAGTTATGTTATCAGGGATTTATCTCTCACCCACTCTCATATATTAGATTCAAGGTGAGTTACAGTACAGTGACGAAGCTGATAACAAGACATTAGGGAAATACAATAAAACCCAGAAGAAAAAAGAAAACGTTAAAAAATTTTAATTGAAAAATTAAATCAAGACCCATACAGTCTAGTAACAAAGGTTTTAAAAGCTTTATGAAATAAAAAGTAATTCTTTATCAGGCATGGTTGACGTGGAAGATCATGCCAATAATGAGCCACTAAGAAGAAAAATGATTGGGAGAAGGCAGCCCTGAAACTTAAATAGACTTTTCTGATCAGACTATTAATTTGTGGCTCCATTGATAAAGATGAATCTAGTATCATTCCCAAAACTTTAGTTGTTTTTTTCTATCTTAAATTTAAATTATCCATGATAGTCTGAAGAATTTTGGTTAAATCCATAGCAAACTACAAAATCTTGGTCTTGTCAGCCTTAAAGGCCCTGTTTACTATGGTGCACTAGTGTTTTTAGCGCACGCTAATGCTAGACACACCCATATATTCCTATGGATGTCTGTAGCATTAGCGCGTGCTAAAAACACTAACGCCTATAGCACAACTTAATAAACAAGGCTCGTTTCAATGTAAATCTGTCAGATCAATATTTTATCCTAGTTATAAAGCTATTAATTGTAAAAGAAACAGAATCTATAGCTTGACTAACAGGAAACAAAAAGAAAATGTCATCTGTCTGAGGTAGTACAATCTTGCCAGGTACCAATGAAAGTTTACCAAGAAAGCTCATATATAAATTGTATAAAAGTGGAGAGATGGGAGAACCTTGGAGAACTCCACAAGGAGATACCCAGGAAGATGAATACATGCCAGCCTATAAAACTAAATATTGTCTCTTTTTTTTTTTATAAAAGATTCAAACCAATTGAAAACTGAACCACAGAGACCAAATTCCGATAACATAGATAATAAAATATTGTGGTTAACTGTATCAAAGGCAGCAGAAATATCAAACTGTAATAAAACCATCTCACCGCCATTACATAATCTAAGTCTTACTTCTGATGTTAAGACCAACAGTAAAGTCTCTGTACAATCTAAAACTGTGCTGAGAACTGTGTAACAAATTATGCTTCTCAATATATTTTGATAATTGAGAACTCACAACAAACTCAGTCAATTTAGCTAAAAATGGTTTGTTTGCTGTAGGTTGAAAATTGGAAACTGAGTTTAAATCGCTGAATAAGGTATAAGAACAATCTTCCCTATATCTTGAGAAAACCAGCCTAATTTTTATACAGAACTAAGAAACAAGCCAAGTTAATAGCTCTACTGGAGCCAACTGGCCTTTTGGGTCAATAGTACATTAAGTATTGCCATACTGGGACAGACCAAAGGTCCATCAAGCCCAGCATTCTGTTTCTAACAGTGGCCAATCCAGGTCACAAATACCTGGCAAGATCCCCCCCAAAAAGTACAAAACATTTTATGCAGCTTATCCCAGAAATAGTGGATTTTCCTCAAGTCCAATTTAATAATGGTCTATGGACTTTTCCTTTAGGAAGCCGTGTAAACCTTTTTAAAACTCTGCTAAGCTAACTGCCTTTACCACATTTTCTGGCAACGAATTCCAGAGTTGAATTACATATTGAGTGAAGAAAGATTTTCTCTGATTTGTTTTAAATTTACTACTTTGTAGCTTAATTGAATGCCCCCTAGTCCTAGTATTTTTAGAAAGCGTAAACAGACGCTTCACATCTACCCGTTCCACTCCACTCATTATTTTATAGACCTCTATCATATCTCCCCTCAGCTGTCTTTTCTCCAAGCTGAAGAGCCCCAGCCGCTTTAGCTTTTCCTCATAGGGAAGTCGTCCCATCCCCTTTATAATTTTTGTCGCCCTTCTCTGCACCTTTTCTTATCTTTTTTGAGATGCGGCGACCAAAATTGAACACAATATTCGAGGTGCGGTCGCACGATGGAGCAATAAGTACATAAGTAATGCCACACTGGGAAAAGACCAAGGGTCCATCGAACCCAGCATCCTCTCCAAGACAGCGGCCAATCCAGGCCAAGGGCACCTGGCGTGCTTCCCAAACGTACAAACATTCTATACATGTTATTCCTGGAATTGTGGATTTTTCCCAAGTCCATTTAGTAGTGGTTTATGGACTTGTCCTTTAGGAAACCGTCTAACCCCTTTTTAAACTCTGCTAAGCTAACCGCCTTCACCACATACAAAGGCATTATAACATCCTCATTTTTGTTTTTCATTCCTTTCCTAAGGATACCTAAGTCTATTTGCTTTCTTAGCCGCTGCAGCACACTGATCAGAAGGTTTCAACGTATCATCAACGACGACACCTAGATCCCTTTCTTGGTCTGTGACTCCTAACGTGGAACCTTGCATTACGTAGCTGTAATTCGGGTTCCTCTTTCCCACATACATCACTTTGCACATGCTCACATTAAACGTCATCTGCTATTTAGACGCCCAGTCTCATAGGGTCCTCTTGTAATTTTTCACAATCCTCCTGCAATTTAACTACTTTGAATAACTTTGTATCGTCAACAAATTTAATTACCTCTCTAGTTACTCCCATCTCTAGGTCATTTATAAATATGTTAAAAAGCAGCGGTCCCAGCACAGACCCCTGGGGAACCCCACTAACTACCCTTCTCCATTGAGAATACTGACCATTTAACCCTACTCTGTTTTCTATCTTTTAACCAGTTTTTAATCCACAATAGGACACTATTTGCTATCCCATGACTCTCCAATTCCCTCTGGAGTATTTCATGTCAAACGCCTTCTGAAAACCAGCTCACCTTTAGCCACATGTTTGTTCAGGCAATTGAAAAACTTGTATTGAAATTTACAAAGATACCATGAGCTTACACACTCAGGGATGGGCAGGCATCTGCCTGTCTTGCTTACGGCTTTCGTGCCCCTCCTGTTGACAACTATGCGTGCTGTGCTACAGATCCTAGATAGGAGTGGTGAAATTGCTTATAGAAGAATCATCTGGACAACTGGAATATACTTCTATTATTTCAAAATTGAAACTTTTGTTCAGTAATATCAGTTATGTATGAGGGGCAGCCATCTCCACAGCCTTATCTTTCTTTCTTTTTTTTTTAACATTAAAGTTTTATTGAAAAACCAAGGAATTTGAACATAATGCATCCAGTACAAATTATCATAGGAAAACCTTCAAACCACACAAAGTACACTTGTAATCGTAACAGTAGTGCAATCCAAGGTGCTAAATACCCTATCCCCCAACTAGACACTCCCCTAACCACCCCCTCCCTAATCCCATCCCCTCAGAACCTTTAAGAATTCTGGGTTAAAGTAACAAAATGAGTCCAAAGATCAGAAACCGGGTCATACTGGCCCAATCTCTTATCCGTGAGTTGTTCCATTTCTCCAATCAATGATCATTTCAAAATCCAATCAAATTCAGTAGGTCCCACTAACTGTTTTCAATGATTTGCAATAACACTTTTAGCAGCTGTCAAACACAGCTGCCATTTCAAACCACGTCTATTACCCAGTCCCAACAAACACCATTGTGGTTCACAAGGAAAAAGGGTGCCCGTATGAGCAGCGATCTCAGAAACCACTGTCTCCCAGAAGGGCTTTATCCGCTCACAGGACCACCAAATGTGCATAAAGGTTCTAATCCCATTCCTACACATTGTGGTTCACAAGGAAAAAGGGTGCCCGTATGAGCAGCGATCTCAGAAACCACTGTCTCCCAGAAGGGCTTTATCCGCTCACAGGACCACCAAATGTGCATAAAGGTTCTAATCCCATTCCTACACGTTGTGGTTCACAAGGAAAAAGGGTGCCCGTATGAGTAGCGATCTCAGAAACCACTGTCTCCCAGAAGGGCTTTACCTGCTCACAGGACCACCAAATGTGCATAAAGGTTCTAATCCCATCCCTACACGCCAACAATTGTGAGGCACCGTGGGAACAGGCGTGTAGTACCAATGTGTAAAAACTTTATAAGCATTTTCCTTCAAAAGCACACACAGTGAGGCTTTCTTAACCTTCAAAATTATTATTGCTTTTCATTCACTCACAGTAAACTCACATTCAGGTCATGTTCCCATTGAGACATGTAAGCATACTTCTGAAAGTCAGTACCCTTTGTAAACTTATAAAGAATGGAAATAGTTCCCCGCATCTTTCCCACAGATTTTCAAATTGTTCATAATATCCAGATCATCTCTCAATCACCCCTGTTGGGACATACTGTATAATTCTTAACCTGTAAATAAAAGAAAATATCTGACTCGGGTAAGGTATACTGTTCTTTCAGCTCCACAGAGGAACGCATTTCACCCACATCCTGAAGCGGATCAACCCCTTGATTACATACCATATGGAGAAGGTACCTAAGTCCCGCTGAAAACCCTTGGTCCGCACTAATATGAGCATATGAAGAAGATACTCTGGACTTCCGAAATCGGAGCCTGAGGGAGCCCCACATTGTTAACAAGTGGCGGACAAATGGGTTATCAGTTAACTGGCTATAGACCCTGGAAGGGAGAGAGGCCCACAAAACCACTTTCAAAGTTTAATCCCGTACATAAAGTTGATCCATAAGTGCCACAACTGTTGGCTACTCTTGATTCCAGGCAGAGATGAGCTTCAACTGAGATGCCCAATAGTACCAATCTAAATTGGACACTCCCCGTCCGCCTAGGTCCACTGAATGCCACATCACTTTTTTATTTAATCGCGATGCACTACTGCCGCAAAGGAAACTCGAGATATACCATTGCAATCTCCTTAAGTCAAACTTTGGAAGCAAAGTTGGTAAAGTCTGAAACAAAAACTATAACCTGGGCAAGATATTCATTCTGACAGTTGCGATCTGACCCCACCTGCCTCGCCAACTCGCCAGGTCTCTATGGAGCCGCCGAAACAAGAGGACATAATCCAGAGCAAGCAACTGGGAGCTCTCACTGGGTATTTGGACCCCTGAGCGGACCGATAGGGAAAAGCCCAGGCTAAGGATTCTCGCTCCTATCTTGTAAGAGAAACACCCATTAGTTCTGATTTATCATAATTTATCTTGAAACCTGACAATTTACTAAAATTAAGAGCACTGGTAAAGTAAGACCAGGGGCCCCCATGTAAAACAGGACATTGTCCCTGAAAAGCGCCAACTTATGTTTTCTATCACCAACTTGAACTCCTTTAATATCCACCAACGACCGGATCCTCTGGGCCAGATGCTCAATAAAGAGAGTAAAGAGCAGTGGGGATAGCGGGCATCCTTGCGGGGAAGACAGAGGAGTAACCCCCATTAATCTTGAGCTGTGTCACCAGATTTTCATATAAGCGCTTTAGCAAACCTAGAAGACCGTGCCCAATTTCCATACATTGCATCACTTGCCACAAGTAGGGCCATTCAACCCTATCGAATGCTTTCTCGGCATTTGTGCTCACAAAGACCACCGGGACCCCCCCCCCCCCCCCCCCCACGAGCTTTCTATAACACGTGCAGTGTGCCACAAAACCCGATTGATCTGTATGTATCAGCTTGGGAAGTACCCGTTCCCTGCCCAACCTATCTGCCAATACCTTGGACAGAATTTTAACATTGATTGTTGATGATTGTTACATTTGTACCCCGCGCTTTCCCACTCATGGCAGGCTCAATGCGGCTTACATGGGGCAATGGAGGGTTAAGTGACTTGCCCAGAGTCACAAGGAGCTGCCTGTGCCGGGAATCGAACTCAGTTCCTCAGTTCCCCAGGACCAAAGTCCACCACCCTAACCACTAGGCCACTCCTCCACTCATAAAGTTGATCCATAAGTGCCACAACTGTTGGCTGCTCTTGACTCCAGGCAGAGATGAGCTTCAACTGAGATGCCCAATAGTACCAATCTAAATTGGACACTCCCCATCCGCCTAGGTCCAAATTCAAATTTAGCAAGGAGATTGGGCAGTAGGATCCACAGAGCGCCGGATCGCATCCTGGCTTCAAAAGCACAGATATCCCCACTTCGTGCATACTTACTGGGAGCGATTGACCATTAAAACATGCATTCCCCAACCTAACCAGTAGTGGGCCTACCTCTCCTGTTTATTATTTTAAAGAATTTTGCCGAAAAGCCATCTAAACCTGGGGCTTTACCTCCCTTAAGGCCCTTTATTACTGGCATAAGTTCTTGTAGGTGAAAAGGGGCCTCCGGCTCTGCACATTCTTCATTAGGCAATTTTGGTAGCTCAATCCATTGCAAAAAATCTTGGATCGATGTTACCTCTCCCCCTTCCCCTCTGCTATACAGAGATTGGTAAAATTGGGTGAACTGTTCTCAAATATCTCTATCTCGGTAGTACAACTCATCCCCTGGGCCTTTAATTTTTGTGATAGTATTTACTTGCTGTTGATGATGGAGGTGAGTGGCAATAAATCAGGCAGAATGTTAGCTAAATTCAAAAAAATTTCTGTTGCACTTGTCTTCTCATATACTCTACGTGTTCATCTGTAATCCGTTGGTTTGGTCGTGAGCCCTTGGGCCCTGGCCGAGGCCAGCAGGGCGCCGACCCAGGCCAAGGGGAGACCGACCCACCACCGCACACCCCAGCTACACAATACCCCCTAAGCTACCCCTCCCCACAGTCCCTCAAGAAGAAGAGAAATAGGCATACAGGCGGGCCTCGCGGCCGAACCGGAACCCACGCAGACAGAGCCACTCGTGCGAGCCTCACGGCTGAACTGGAACCCAATCACACACAGGGAGGGGTGAAAGAACCCAGAGGGCCCCAAGAGGCCAGACACGCGCTGAACACCAGCAATAGGGCAGAGGGGGAAACAAAGGACCAGAGCGGGCCACGCCCACGCAGGGGACTAGCGCAGGACAGGGAAACTAACACAGCAACCCCCCCCCCCCCCCCCCCCACCAGGGTAGGAGCCCCAGGCAGAAGCCAGAGGAACCAAACACAAAAGGAAGGCAGAAAGCCTTTGCCTCAACTCCACTGTAGACAGAGGCACCCAGAACACAAAGGGGGTAAGCTTGTAGAGCCAGCAGAGAGAGAGTGCCATAAATCAACAAACAATCAGAGAGAACACTTTGAGAGGGAGTGGGGCCCATCCAAACAAACACACTGGCAGAGGCAGGAATACAATACACACAGTACACAAAGGGTTAAACTCACTGAGCCAGCAGGCCGGGACACTGGGAAGAGAAATCCTTAAAACAAACAAACAAAGGAGAACGCTCTCACTCAGCCCAGAGCCCTGGAGGCTGAGCAATGCCCAGCCCCCACTAAACAAACGAGCAGCTGACCCTGATTACAGAGCTACGCGCACACACACACACACACACACACACACACAGCAGCAGCTAACCCAGAGGGAAGGAAAAGAATCAACACAGATCCCTGTCAGAACCTAGAGCACGTTCTGAGAGAAACCTATCAGGCTTTCATGTTACCACCAAATAAGTAACGCAAAAGCAGAGAAACTCTTCAGCTGCAGGCTAAAGTACTATCCCCTGACGTCAGCACAACCCCTGGCAGCCAATCAGAAGAGACGTCCCCCCTCCCCCTCAGCCAAACCGGCAGAATCATAACATCAACCTGCAGCTTATGAAGCTCCATACGACATTGTCGTAACTGCAGAAAAACATCATCAGATTCTCCCACTTGATGTAAACGCTCCAAATGAACCAGTCGAGATTTCAACTCTAATTCCTTTGGCTCACGTTCTCGTTTCTTGCAGGCCCCCCACTTAATTAAATGGCCCCAAATAACTGCCTTCAGGGCATCCTACAAAATGTCATCAGAAAAGCGGCAGATAGTTACGATACAAGATAGTTACGAATTGCATCTCGCAACTCATTACACACCTTTTTATCACCTAGAATGTTTGTTCAACCCCCAAAACACTAGGCGTCTCTCCTCCAGGCCCCCCCACAGTTATTTCGACAGGGGCATGGTCAGAGATAGAAATGGGACCTATTGTGGAATCCAAAACTTGTCCTCACAACTGGCGACTACACCACAGTAGGTCTATTCTAGTATACGTAGACTGAGGATGAGAGTAAAAAGTATAGGACCTCTGCCGTGGATGCAGAAGTCGCCAGACATCCAGTAGATCTAGTAATCTCAATTGCTTACAATGTGCTATACTTTAGCTACTTACTCCTCTAGAGTGATCCATCACAGAAAGGGAAAGATTAAAATTCCCTCCCAGTATTACGCCTCCCTGATTGCCCCCCAAAATTCCCCCTGCCCAGCATTCTGGTGCATACAAGTTCTTCCCTGTTCACCCCTATCCACAGCATCCTTTATAAATGGGACTCCTTTTCAGATATAAATAACCAAACCTCCCACTTTTCTCCCCCGGCATCTCTGAGTGTATAAAGCATTCACTATAAGTCCTTTGATTAAGTAGGGGTACATCTTGCTTTCGTATATTTTCTTGAAGAAACTCAATGTCCTAGTGGAGATGTTGCAACTCATGGTGGACCAGGCTTCATTTACCCAGCGAATTTAACCCATTAGCATTCCATGACACCAAACATAACCCCTTCTGTCCCCCCCCCCCCAATTCCCACCAGCTGAGTAGCACAACTGCTGGCCAGTTCAAACCCGGAGGAAGTGACTCATCGCCAGAGCAGACCCCTTTTTCAGAAACTACTCGATTCCCTCCCTAACTTCTGACATTCTCCAAACTACCACCACTCATACCCCCAGTCAATAACAAAACTCATACACACCAAATAAATCATTCAGACTCCCAATACACAGAACCGGCTCTGGCCCCCCCTCCACAACCAAAAGAGTGGAGAGCCAGGTCAGAAAAAGCATTAAACAGCTTTCATTGAGAAAAACAAGAACTTCAGTTCCCAAGCAAACAAAATGTCTCAAGTAGTCTGTTCTGCTGCCCCAAACCCAGAATCTTGGGGCAGCGCTGAGGGACCCCGACCAGAGCAAATTTTCTGCCAAGTTGACTTTTTCCTCGCTTGCGCTGCTGCAGAAGGAATCCCCGCAAGCACACCAGCCAGTAGGTCTTTAAAACCAAGTTCTAGGAGTACTTTCCAAGCCTCCACCACAGTAGAGACCCATCTGGATTGCCCCGCCACTGTAAACTGCAACCCAAACGAGTAAAGCCAGTGAAAGCGGGAACCGGAATGTTGGAGATATTTAGTGAGATCTCGAAATTCCTTCCATCTCTGGAGTGTTCCTCTAGCCAGATCCTGAAAGACTGAAACTTAATGATTTTCCCAAGGAATCTCCCCTATGGATCTCGCCTTCTTCCATATCACCTCTTTAACAGTGTAATCATGGAAGCAAACCACAACGTCCCTAGGCTGCGAATCACGTTGAGGCCCCAGGCTTCTATGAACCCATCAAGTTTAATCTCAGGTAGGGTTCCGTGGTCTGCTCCCCAATTGTCGAAGACAAAAGCTTGGTGCAAATCTCCCAAATTACATGGGTGCAATTATTGTTCTGGTCCAGCTCAGAAATTCCTTTAAAGCGTAAAGTTACACCACCTGGAGCGGTTCTCCAGATCCTCAAGCGCCAATTTCAAAGATTCTCGCTTCTGCTTTACATTATGAAGCTCTGTAAACACCTCCTGCATAGCACCATCCCTCATGCATTTCTCTTCATGTCAGCCACCACAGATTGAATCGTTTTCCGCACCTCAGACATCTCTGCCTTCAGTGCCTTAAACCATCTGGCCACATCTTGTTTAGTTAGCTCACCATCACTTTCTGGATTGCGACTGAATCCTCTGTGTGAGACCCCAAGTCCATAGGCGCCATTTTGGCGTGAAGCTTTGCCGGCATCTGTCCTGAGCCAGCCGTATGATCGCAGAGATCTGCAGAGAATTTATATTTTTCTAACCGCTTTTGAGTTGACATCACAGAGACCACGTCCAGACAGAAAACTGGAGGAGGTAAGTCTCGGGGAACTGGGAGTAAAGCAAATTTATAAGCATCTCTGAAGGAGCTAGAGACTCGGGCATCTATCTCTTAGGATAATGTCACTTCCTCCAACAGCCTTACCTTTCAGCAGGTTTGTCTGCATGTTTTCTTTTGAGCTGCCACATTTCTTTCTGATTGTCCAATGTATTCCCTGGTCATTAGACAACTTCTCCCTAAGAGTGTTCTGAGAATTTTTAATGGTTGTGCCCTTTAATTGCTGGGGGATTTAGAGTGCATTCATATGGGTTCGGGAGTATTCCAATTCTTTTCTGCATACGGTTGCTTCTGCACCACATGCACCTAATCATGGGCCAGGTACACATAATAGAATCAATAGTAGCAACTGTAATTTTAATCTAGTAGCCTGGGGTCACTCAAGACCCTTGGAGTTCTCTGTTCTCACACTAGTCACTAAGCTGGAGTTCTGGCACGGTCAGTATAAGGTTCAGCATTCTGTACTGTAGTGTAAGCCTTTAAGCTCTCAATAATAGCATCAGTTTCCAGTTTGACAGGGAATCTGGTGGCCCAAGGAACTTAGTCTTGGTTCACAGTATTCTGATCCTTCATCTCTCTAGAGATTTTGCAATTGAACTACTGCTTCAGGCCTCCTGCCTTCATTTTCATGGATAAGCACTGAGGGCATTTTCTTCTGAAGGCCTTACTGCAGTGCCTTAAGTTATCAGAGAAGAAAATGTTTCTCATATCTCCTTATATCTGTAAAACTCGTGCCAGAAAAAAAAATGCTGAAGGAAGAACCCCTGACTTGGCACTAGCGAGTTGCACGGGGACAGAAATCTTACCTATCCCCACCTGTCCCCGCTGGAATCTTACCCATCCCCGCAAAAATTTAACCCATCTCCATCCATCCCCTCATGAATTTAATGGTACATAAAAGAAAATTCTGGTGAGCTCTTTTAGTCTCTCTCTCTGGATTTGAGCCATAGCACTGCAGGCAAGGAAGGAATGGACTTTGGAACATAGAACACACTGGTGTGCACATGTAAGACTTGTCTCTGATTCACTGGCACCTCTATGCTGATAGGTTGCCACATGCACGCGCCAGTAGGTTAGGTGACATCTGATGCTCGTGCCTGTGTCAGAGCTGAGGTCTGCGCATCAGTCCGGGAGCAAAGAGGATTAATAGTAACATAGTAAATGACAGCAAAGGCCTGGACGGTCCATCCAGTCTGCCCAGTAGTCACACTCATTTTCAATTCATGATTAAATCAATGAGTATGATATTATATACTTGATTATGGTCTTTCTTTGGTGTTGCTGGGACATAGACCATAGAAGTCTATCCGGCCCTATCCTTATGTTCCAACTGCTGGAGTTGCCGTCGAAGCCCACTCCAGTCTATTTGTCTTCTCATTTGTGGGACGCAGACCATAAAAGTCTGTCCAGCACTGTCCTCATGTTCCAGACACTAAAGTTGCTGTCTAAGCCCTTTCCAGCCCATCCTTTTTTTTTTTTTTATTATCTTTATTGGCATCAATGCAGTACAAGTGTACAATTTATGCTCTGACAAATAAACTTCAATACTATTGGTAACAAATAATTACTGATGGTAACATATTCACTCTGTGCTATTATATGCAATATATACGTCTTCTGTCATACATGACCACATTGACATTTTCCCTTTATACCTCCCCCCCCCCCCACTACATACCCTACCTCCCTCTCTTTTCGTTCCCTCCAAGACCTATTTCCGTCCGGAGAGATACAAAGGAAAACTTTTACATCTGCCCTCCCTAATCCCACCCTCCCCCTTATCCTCCCACCCAGTCACCCCTCCCCCCCCCCTCTTCATATGAACTGTAGTTTTTTGAGGGTAAGAATTACTGAACTACTCCTTCAAGCTTCTGCCACAACTGTGCATATTGTCTGTGTTCTATGTTTGGGGACTGCTTGTACAAGGAATTCTCATACCTAGCCAATTCCGTGACTTTATTCAGCCATGAATTATAGGGCGCCGGTTCCTCACTTGTCCAGAATTGCAAAATGACCTTTTTTGCTGCTAACGTTGTCATATACAAAAATCTCCGTTGTGGTTGGGAGAAACCTTGTTCAATAAGTTCTGCCTGGTCCCCCAACAACAAAGCTTGGTAAGACCATTCTACCTTTGTCTGAAGCACCTTGCTATGTATCCTAAAAATGTCGTTCCACAGGGTCAGTTTAGGGCATTCTAGAAAAGTGTGGATAAAAGTACCCACTCCTACTTGACATTTAGCGCACTTATCAGAGTCCCACAATTTCATTTTTATCCCCCTCTCTCTAGTGATATATGCCCTGTGAAGCAGTTTAAATTGGGTTTCCTGCCAATCAGCAGATTTCACCATTTCAGCTAATATCGCAAATAATGTGTCAAAGTGAGACTGGGTATATTGCGTTCCTAATTCCCCATTCCATTTGGAGACAACCCCCTCCTCTCCTGTCTTTTGTATAGGCACTTTCACTATCTTATACCAGTTTGACAGTCTGTTTCCGGCTAGTGACATACTCAACAGCATCTTATCCATACTACCATAGGTCCATGTAGCGCCATACTTCCCCCATATCTCTCGCCAATAATGACGAGCTTGCATATATTGTAGCATATGATTATTAAGAACTCCCCACTTCTCCTTCACCTGCTCGAACGTTAGAAATCCATCTCCCTCTAAAGATACTAAGTCTCCCCATGTCCTACATCCCTTTTCCGCCCATCTCTTAAAGATTGAAGGCCCCATACCTGCCGGGAAGTCTACTAACCCCACCATTCTCAGAAAGGGCGATGCCTTCGGGCATTTATTCTGTCTATTTCTCCACCATTTCCACGCGAGGCGTAGCGGTGTGAGGAAACTATATTGTCTATTTGTGGGTGTGCCCAACCCCGGAGGCGAGTGCAGTAGGTTTATAAATGTGTATGGGGAACACCAGCCCTCCCACCAATGGTCTGGTAGAAATTTTGCCTCTCCACCGATACCTTCCCATATCAGGCGCATTAGCGCTGCCACATTATATAGGCGGATATCCGGTAAGTTAAGACCACCTTTCTCCTTATTACGTATTAGTGTAGAATGTGCTATTCTTGCCCTTTTTTGTCTCCATATAAATGCTCGGATAGTGGACCTAAAGGCCTCCTCATCTTGTCTTTTAATCCATATAGGCATTGCTTGGAGTGGGTACAGCAGCTTTGGCAGTAGTACCATCTTGACCAAAGCTATCCTCCCGCATAATGATAACGGGAGGTCCCTCCACCTCGTGCATGTTTGTTTTATCTTATCTATATGGTCTAAGATATTTCTCTTGTACATCACTATGTTATTTGTACTCAGGTAAATACCTAAATAGCGCATGGCCTGTTTCACTGGCGGGATAGGGAAACTCTCAACCGCAAGACTATTCTTATTACCTGACAAGAGCAATAATTCAGATTTATCACAATTTACTCTCAGGCCCGATAGTCCCCCAAACTCCTGAACTAGGAGGAGTGCCTGTGCCAAGTGGTTAGAGACATCCTGTATATAGAGTAGGATGTCATCCGCAAATAAATTGATGCGGATCTCTCTCCCCCCCACCCACAGACCCCGGATCTTATCACTCTGCCGTATTTTTATCGCCAATGGCTCGATTGCTAAGAGGAACAGGAGTGGCGACAACGGGCACCCCTGCCTCGTTCCTCTCCGCAAATCAAAACTGTCCGTCAGGGAGTCGTTTATTATCAGCCGAGCCCTTGGTCTGGTGTACAGTGCCTTAACCCATGCAAGAAACCTTCCTCCTATCCCGTATTTTTCCATTACCCAGAACAGATACTGCCACGATATGCTGTCAAAAGCTTTTTCCATGTCGAGACCTGCTATGGCCTCCTTTCCCCCCGTATTTTTATAAGTGTGGATCGCCGCTAAAGCCCTAATCAGGTTCATCGATGCATATCTACCAGGTACAAACCCTGCCTGATCTTCCTGAATTATCCCTGCCAATGAGAGATTCAATCTTTTGGCTAGTATAGCAGCCAAAATTTTTACATCCTGGTTTAACAAGGATATGGGGCGATAGGATCCTACTTGCCCTGGGTCTTTGCCCGGTTTAGGTAGCAATATAATATGTGCCAAATTATCATCCTGGAGTCCTCCATCTCCCTTCATATTATTAAACATATTCGCTAGAGGGCTAGCTATCTCTTCCACTAATATTTTATAGCATTCTGGTCCATAACCATCCGGACCTGGGGCCTTAGTCAGTTTCAATGCCTTTATTACTTGCCTTATCTCCTGTTCAGTGATAGGGGCCTCCAATCGACTCGACTGGTCGTCCGTGAGGGTTGGTATAGAGATATCTGCAAAGTAGGCATCTCTCTGTACCGAATCTAGCTCTCTCTCGGCATAAAGAGACGTATAGTATTGAACAAACTGTTTTTGTATTTGGGCCTCTTGATGATGCTGTCTGCCTGTACTATCTCGAATTGAAGTTACAATCTGTCTCTTCCTATACGGTTTCACTAGATTAGCCATAAGGCGCCCGGCTTTATTTCCCCATTGGAACATTTTAAATCTCTGAAAATAGATATCTTTCTCGGCCCGCATGTTAAGTAAGTGGTCAATGCGCTTCCTAAGCTCCACCATTTTTTCTTTATACTCCTTAATTATTCTCCCAATGTGCTGTCTGCGCATTTGTTGGTATTCAGTGGTTAGCCTTAGCAGCTCTGCCTCTGCTTTTTTCTTTTTCCCTGCTGCGTAAGCCAAAATATGACCCCTCAGCACTGCCTTGGCTGCGTTCCAATATATAATTGGACTCACCTCCGGGGTATCATTAAAGCTCTGATATTCCACCCACTTATCTTTTAAATAGGTTCTAAAAGCAAGGTCTCTGTACAGAGAAGGGGGAAATTTCCACCTCCTCTCTTTTCCTCCCGCTGTGTACGCTACCCGTAATGAAATAGCTGAGTGATCAGACAGTATATTGTCTATTATATGTGCCGCTTTTACCCCCTGAAACAGCGACTGTGACACTAGGAAATAATCCAATCGTGAGTATGAGTTATGTGGATTGGAAAAAAATGTAAATTCTATGTCCTGAGGGTGTAACACTCTCCATATGTCCACCAGTCCTAATTGATGGGCCAGGAAATTTATCCCTTTTTGATGCCACCCTTTATTTTTTATTTTAGCCGGCTTGCAGTCAATAGTGGGGTCTGCTAAGGTATTAAAATCACCTCCCATTATTACTTGGTATTCAGGATAGGAAGCTACTCTTGCTGCTATATCTGAAAAAAATTTATGGTTATACACATTAGGCCCATAGATGTTACAAAGACTAAGTTTCTGTCCCCAAAGTTCTCCCATGACTATAACATACCTTCCCTCTTTATCTTGTAATACCTTATGTATATTTAGGGGGATTTGTTTGTGTATTAATATCGCTACTCCCCGCTTCCTATTAGAGAATGCGGAATACACCACCTCTCCCACCCATCCTCTTTTCAATTTCTCATGTTCAGAGTTGGTCAGGTGCGTCTCCTGTAGGAAAGCTATATCTGCTCCCTCCCTTCTTAGCCAAGATAATATTTTAGTTCGCTTTACTGGGGAGTGGATGCCGTCTACATTTATAGATATAAGCTTTAAGTTAACCATTCTCAAACATTTGGCAATGCGTCACATACTGACCATCTTTACTGTCCAGTGGGCCTCCCAGCTGAGCCCCCCAGACATCTTGTGCCCCTTGCACCTCCTCCTCTTGTGTTTTATGTTTCCTACCCTCTTTATGTGCTTCGTTTCCCCCCTCCCCTTCCCCCTTCCGCTCCCCATCCCCTCCCTCTTCGATCCCAGTTCCCCCCTCTGCCCTCTTTCCCCCTCCCTTCCCCTTGTCCCTGTGAGCCAATACATTCCCCTTCATCATCAACCTTCCTCCTCCTCCCTCTGCCATACAGCATGCAACCATTAACAAGCTCTCCCTTCTTTCTTCGCCCACATACCCCCCCTATAATCATTTAAACTTAACACCCACAACATTTTAAACATGCCCATCAACTTCAACATAACAGTTAGTGAAATGCATGGTGATTCATCAAAAACTATACTCTCTCTCCTTTTACTGTTCTTTCTGATATGAAGGGCCAGCTGCTACAGCATGGAGGTGTCCTCGCCCCTCAGCCACTCTCATTCCCTCGGTGCATCACCAGCTTATCCATACAATACCCGCTGCATCTGCGTGCTGTCTCTCTGAGCCCCCGAGTTCAAGTTCTGCGTCCTCCATTGACGACCAGCCAAACATAGCAGTCTAATACAATCTGGGGTCCGAGTTTGCCGCACTCCGCCCTGTGCCTGTTATACTCCAGCGAGTCTGAATCCACCATTCTTTGCCTGAACACCTAGGCACTGTTGAAACAATTTAGAAGTCAAAAACATGAGTAGTATGGACTCTGCCATTTTCTCCGACCTGCCCTCTCTGCCGCGTCTCAATCATTAATTATGCTCTCTCTGGTCCGCCCGATTCAGTCCTTCCGTGAATGCCTTAGCCTCCGACACCTCTGAGAAGACCAAACTTTTTCCTCCGTGCCACACTCTTAACTTTGCCGGGTATAGGAGTGAAAATCTAATACCCTTGTTGTAGAGCTGAGTGCAGGTTGGGGCCATTGCCCTCCGAAGCTGCGCCACCGATGAAGAGTAGTCATTAAATAGTAGAAGCGAGTGGCCCTCGTACTCCAGTTTGACCTGGCCCGAGCGGCTTTGCTTCAACAGTGTTTCCTTCTCCCTCCAACTAGTGAAATGCGCAATCGCTGTCCGAGGCTTCCCCTCTCCTTCTCTTCTGGCCCCGATTCTGTGCGCACGATCACACTGCCAGGCCCCCGTGTCTCCCCCGAGGCCCAGCTGCTTTGGCAGCCAATTGCTGAAAAAGTTATATAAGTCTGCATCTTTTACCGCCTCGGGTAACCCAACAACCCTCAAGTTGTTACGGCGGTTTCGATTTTCTTGCTCTTCAACTTGTTCTTTGAGCATTGCTGCTTCTTTCTGTAAGGCTACGATCTGATCTGCCATGCTTTGTGCTGCCTCCTCCTGCACCGATACTCGTTGTTCCACCTCCGTCAGCCTGTGTGCCTGCGCGTCAAATTTTTCATTAATTTCTTCAACCGCCGAATGTATTTTGTTCAAGCGGTCCTCTAACGCTGCTGTTACCGTCGATGATATTTCTCTTGCCCAATCTCCCGCGTTTTTCTCGGGCCCGGCCGCCGGCTCCGGGGTCAGCGCCATCTTGTTCGGTTTCCACGCTGTTGCTGCGGTTTTGTTTTTTAGGCCACTCTGATGTCTTGTGGGCATGCCGTCTTGCCCCTCAAACTGCAGGTAAGAATCTCTCAGCGGTTCGCTCTCCCTTTTCCTTATCGTGTCGTTCTTCGGGGAGTATAATAATCTGTTATTTAGCTGATTTTCGCTAAGAAATCTGGGGAGCTCTGTCTGCTTGCTGCTGCTCAGTACGTGGTCATCACGTGACCCCTTCCAGCCCATCCTAAACCAGATTGCCATATATGAGACACAGACAATACAAGTCAGCCTGGTATCGGCCCTAGTTCATCACAGCCAGTCGCCATCTAAGCGTCATTCGACACATCCACACACATGCAGCCATTTAAGTTTAGGGTTTTTTTTATAGCTTCCATTTTCTTTTTTTTTTATTTATATGAAGTCTTTATTGAACATTTGCGCCATACATTCTGTCCAAGATACATATCGTCAATGCACTACTGATACATGTATAGCCAGGCAACA
The DNA here is from genome assembly GCF_901765095.1 of Microcaecilia unicolor. Classification (NCBI taxonomy): domain Eukaryota; kingdom Metazoa; phylum Chordata; class Amphibia; order Gymnophiona; family Siphonopidae; genus Microcaecilia; species Microcaecilia unicolor. The sequence continues at coordinate 340,770,326 of NC_044031.1, read as the reverse complement.
GGAAGTATAACAAAATGTTATTTACAGTTAGTAGTCCTCAGTTGACTTCAACAATTTTTTAAAAGTTTTTACAGAATGACTCAGCAATACCCATCCTCCCCCATCCCCCCTCGCCACCTTATAGGGTGATGCATTATACACATCCATTTGTATATTTGCTCAAACATAGTTCTAGTTTGTGGTTACATCATTAAGAAAGAGTTTCCAGGTCGACTGCCATTTACTCTTTTGGTGTTTTCGCTCTGCTACCAGCCTCTCCATTTCACACACACATCGCAATTTATTATACCACTTCACTACTGGTGGGACCCCCACTTGTTTCCAGTGTGAGGCTATTATTACCCTTGCAGCCCCTACCGCATGCCTTACCAACGCTTGCGGATATGGTGTAAGGCCTGCTACCTTTACAGAAAAAAGAAAAATCTCTGGGGCCCAGGCAATTGAGCAGCCCACCCAGCACTGCATCCTACTGTGAACGGCTTTCCAGAAGGCTTTTACTTTGACACAGCTCCACCACACATGCCCCATGGTTCCCTTTTGACCACACCTTCTCCAACACAGCCCCATCAGAGCTGGGAATATACGCTGGAGGCGATCCGGAGTAAGGTACCACCGATACAGCACCTTCACCGCATTTTCCTTGAGTGGCACATGGATTGACACCTTCACCAATTCTCTCCCACTGGGTCTCCCCTAGGGTCACACCAAGCTCCACTTCCCAGCTCTTCCTAAGTTTACTGTAACTTGGGACCCGCTTGCTAGTACAACTGTACAGGCTTCCAATCAGTCCTCGTGACATGTGAAATTTTTCACAAATTTATTCCAAGGGCATTTTTTCCCGCTGGAGTACCTGCGTAACTGCCTCAGTCTGGAGGAAATGGACCAGCTGGTGATAAGCAAACCATCCATCTTCTCCACCGGGTATGAGGCCTGTAATGCTGAAAAGGAAAGAAGAGATCCAGCTTCAAATAATTGACCCCACGTTATCACACCCCACCCCGTACCATCTGGTGAAAACCCCCTTCTGCCCAGGCAAGAATAAAGGATTATAGGCTATGGGAGACAGACTCGACAAGACACACTTTCCCCGTGGAAATAAGCTGTCCCAGTAATGAAGAGTGACATTAACTGACGGGCATTCGCTCTCATCCATCGATCTAAAAGATCGTGGCAGCCACATTAGCGCCTCCAACGGCCGATCACCGACTGAGTACTGCTCCAATTGTACCCGTTGTCTGTCTGGGTAGGCCTGGAACCATTCAACTGCTGCCTTACCCTGTGCCACCCGATAGTACCACGTGAGGTTTGGAACACCCATCCCTCCCCTCTGCCTCTCCTGGAAAAGGAGAGCGCGTGACAACCTAGGTCGCTTACCTGCCCAGACGAAGCGCACTATACGATCTTGCAAGGATGCAAGGAATCGCCTGGGCATCATCACAGGCAGAACTTGGAATAGGTACAAGAGGCGGGGTAGAACATTCATCTTTACAATAGCTATCCGTCCGAACCATAAGACCTCTAGGTCCCCCCACCGCTCCAAGTCAGCCGCTATGTTCCTGGCTAAGGCTTTTATAGTTGACCGAAAAAAGCTCTGAAATGTCCGAAGTTAGGTTAACCCCTAAATATCTAATATGCTTTTTAGCCCATTTGAAGGGAAAGGACGTCTTTAAAGTCTCCACCACTTCCCCACTCAGCATCACATTCAGAACTTCTGACTTGGCCATATTTACCCTGAACCCCGATACTGCCGAGTACTCATCGATAAGGTGAATGAGTTTTGGAAACGTGACCGGGGGCGTGTAACGTACAACAGGATGTCATCCGCAAATAGAGCTAATTTATGCGTCCTGTTCACCACTTGGGCTCCCGAGATCTCCAAGTCAAGCCTCAAACGTGAAGCAAAAGGCTCCATGACCATGGCAAATAGAAGGGGGACAGAGGGCAGCCCTGCCTGGTGCCTCTGAAAAGCTGAAACAACTCAGAGTTGCCGCCGTTTGACTCGCACACAGGCACTGGGAGATGTGTAAAATGCCTATATCCAGTCCCTAAACTGTACCCCGAAACCCAGTGCCTCCAGTACCTTGTACATAAAGGTCCAATGAACCCTATCGAAAGCTTTCTCTGCGTCCAAACTAAGTAGACACAGAGGCTTTCGATTCCGTTTAGCAAGGTACATAAGATCTAGCGTACGCCTGATATTATCCATGGCCTTACGATGTGATACGAAGCCCACCTGATCTGGGTGTATGAGAACTGGGAGCAAGGGCGCTAACCTCTTTGCCAGGATTTTGACGTTTGCATTTAAGACCGAAATAGGTCTGTATGAACCACATTCATCAGGGTCTTTGCCCGGTTTGGGTATCACCGCTATCCAGGCCTCCATCATTGTAGGGGGCAAGGTTCCTCCTGCTCCCACCTGGTTAAACACGTCTGCAAGAAGCAGCGCCAATTCAGCAGCAAACTTCTTGTAGAACTCGTTGGGGAACCCGTCTAGCCCTGGTGATTTATAAGAGGGCAGACTGCGGATAGCCTCCTGAATTTCCAAGGGAGTAACTGGATTGTCTAGCATTGCTTGTTGTTGAGAGGTCAACGAGGAAAGATTACTGTCCCTCAGATAGTGCTCTATAGATTCTACTGAAGGATTAATCTCCTGTGCATAGTGTTCTATAAAACTCCCTAAATCACTCTCGTACCCTCGAGGAAGTTCGCAGCACCTCACCTCTAGCATCCCTCACCTGTCTAATCGTTCGATCAACTTTTTGCTTACGCATTCGTATAGCCAATAGGCGGCCTGCTTTGTTTGCAAACTCGTAGGACCCTGCCTTTTGTTTCGCCTGGATGGAAAATTAACGGAGCAGATCGTTGACAAAACAAAAAGTAATTTATTAATAAAAACCAATGGAATATACGCACACAAATAGCCCGACACAGGCCGTGTTTCACCAACAGGGCTGCTTCAGGGGCTACACACAGTCCTTCACTGTCAAGTGTAATGAACACACATAAAATGTCCTGCAATTGAATATAAAGAAGATCACCTTGATTTGAAAAAACAGCTGGATCAGAGATGCAAAACATAGAATGCTGACTTGATGTCAGTCCAACAGTCTCTTATCTCTGAAAGTGCTGCAACACACTAAGAAGCTCGGAGTAAATAGAGTCCAGTAACAGTCTCTCTTTACTCAATTCATGCCAGACCTGAGGAGACCGGTCTACCTTGTGCTGAGTTTCTAGGCGTTGTATTTTCTCTAGACAAGCCGCTATTTGTGCCTTCCGGGCCTTAGAGCGCCTACTAGCCACTTTCAGAAAATATCCTTGGGACACTTCCTTCATAGCATCCCACACTACTTGAAGTGTAGGCCCAGAATCGACGTTAAGATCAAGGTATTCTTTTAACATACTTCTATAGCCCTCTACCACCTCCTCTTCATGCAGTAAACTAACATTTAAGGTCCACCTCATGTCTTTGTGTTCTGGCCTTACATTTGGCAGAGAAACCCAGACTGGAGCATGGTCTGAAAATGTTATGTTACCTATTCCTGCCTCCGGCCCCCGTTCCACTAAGCTAGTGTCTATAAAGATATAATCTATGGGTGAGTATGAGTGGTGGACCGACGAGTAAAAAGTATAGTCCCTCTCATTCCCATGGGTCAACCTCCAGAGATCCAGCGTTCATGAAGAATAGGCCAAAGATTCCAGTGCTAAAGCCTCTCGTTTCCTCTCCGCCCTAGTGGCTCCCATACGGTCCAGCCCTGGGTTCATCACTGCATTAAAGTCACCACCCATCATTACTGAGCCCTTGGCAAATGTTGCCAGAGCGTTCCGCACCCTCTCAAAAAACTCCACATGACCACTATTTGGAGCATATATGGATGTGATCGTTAAGTCTGTCTGTGCCACTTGTATGTGAAGAAACAAAAAATGCCCTCCTGGGTCCCTCTTAACATGTACTACCTGCGCTGCCACTGAGGCATGCAGCAAAATCGCCACCCCCCTTTTCTTGGATGCTTCTGTGGATGCAAAGTATGCCCCTGGGTAGCCCGTGTAGGAGAGAAGCCTTTCATGTTGGCGGCGCAAGTTTGTCTCCTGCAAAAGGATGATGTGCGGCTGGAGCTGCTGCAGTTCCTTGAAAAACGTTTGTCTCTTTTGAGGCATATTCAAACCTTTTACATTGTAAAAGACAGTACTTTCAAATCAGCATTCATAGCATTTATTAAAAGTGAGCAACAGGCATTTTCTTTGCCCAAGAGCTTATGTCCCTCCCTAACGATCAGCTTAATTCCCTTTAAGGAACAAATCATTTCGCCCCATAGGTACCGAGTTCCGTCCCCTCTCCGTCCTCCCCCCCCCTCCCCTTCCCTCCCCGCCAACCCCCCACATTATCGTACTCCCACCACACAGGCCTGAAGTCCTGAATGGGAACATGAGAAGACCTCCAGAGCACGCCACATGAACCAAACTGCCCACCCTACCCCACATATCCTGTTACCTCCCCCCCCCCCCCCACTGACTGCTACTATATTCACCCTGTCCCATTTTTTGCATCCCCCACATTCTGTACCCTTACCACACTCTTATTCACACATCCTCTATCAATTCGTTAAACATAAAACAAAACCGGGGGGGGGGGGGGGTCACGTGATGCACTAGAGAGGGGAAGATGTGATTCAGTGCTTTCTTAGGCCCCATCGCTTCATTAAATTGAATAAACCTGATAAAAAGCGACTTTGCAGCACATCGCACTACGAAACCAGTGGGTGAAGGACTCATGGACAGATTTGTGGAAACCTCAGCGAGAACCATGCCCGTAAGGGGAGTTAAAAAAGATAAAGAAAAGGCGCGTGTGGATAGCGATGAGGAGGCGCAAAAGAAGAACGAAGGCCCCGCGTTCACTGCAGAGCAATTACAGCAGATAACCGCAGCGGTGGGGCAGGCACTTGAGCCGAAATTAGACCGCCTGTCCATGCAGGTAGCGAATTTGGAATCGCTACTGACGGAGACCACGCAGAAGACCAGCGAGCTGGAACGTAGGGTATCTGATCTGGAGGACACATCGGGCCCGACCGAACAGCAGGTTAAAGCACTTACTGTTACATTGAGAAACTAACTGCTAAACTAGACGACCTGGAAAATAGGTCACGCAGAATCCGTGGGAGATCGGATGTTAACCACAACGCTGGAGGAGTGGAGGAGTGGCCTAGTGGTTAGGGTGGTGGACTTTGGTCCTGGGGAACTGAGGAACTGAGTTCGATTCCCACTTCAGGCACAGGCAACTCCTTGTGACTGGGCAAGTCACTTAACTCTCCATTGCCCCATGTAAGCCGCATTGAGCCGCCATGAGTGGGAAAGTGCGGGTACAAATGTAACAAAAAAAAAATGCTGAAAACCGAATTTGCACTTTCAGACAGCCTGGAGCTCTCTGCTTGGAGTGGGGCCCACCGCGTGGGACGAACACAAGATGGCCGCCGATCTCCGTGGCCAGTGGTGATGAAAGTACACAATTACTTGCATAAAGTGGAGATAGTGAGCAGCTATCGAATGAAACGGACACCACAAAATTTGAAGGCCATTTAATCCGCATTTTTTCAGGACTTTTCGGCCTCATTATAGGAAAAGAGAAAACAATTCACTCCTCTTTGCAAACGGTTACACAAGCAGCAACAACAATTCCGGCTAATCTACCCGGCGATTTTGAAAATAAAAGGGAACGGCATGTGGAAGTCCTTTGATAATGCGACTGCTGCAGAAACTTTTATGCAAACGCTGGAGCACAATCAGAATGGGAAGAAGGAGGACGCAGATGAGGGCTCAAGGAGACAAACACGTGTTTCAGCAGTAATGTCAGTGAGATGTTGTGAAGTGAGCTAAATGTTTTAACTGTTATATGCATTAGGTTTGATGTAATAGCTGTTGGGAACGGGGAGTGGTGGGGTCTTAAGCATGGAAGTGACTCTTAGATGAGGCCACAGGGCAAGTTATATAAGGGGACGGGGAGTAGATGGAGGGGAGTAGGGGGAGAGGGGAGACGTAGGGGGAATATTGGGGGGGTTAGATCTTCAGGAAAAGGTAGTAATTCTGCTGAGAGTGAAGGATAGTAGGTCGCAAGCAGCCATCGGGATTGGGATGTTTCTGGGGAGAAGGGCTGGGCTCCCGGGGGACAAAGCACATGCCTTAGCTGGGACAGTATCAAACCCTGAGTGCCCTGCATAAGAGCCAACTAAGGTTAATATCCTGGAGTGTATCAGGAATCTCTTCACCGGTAAAAAGGTCTAAGATATTGTCGCAGCTAAAACACCATAAGGCATCTATAGCATGTATACAAGAAACTAAGTTAACCGATGAGGAACATGAAAAACTAAAACAACAGTGGGTGGGGGACTGTTATTATTCCTCATCTGGAGCAAAAAGAGGTGGGGTGGCTATATTGATAAAAAGGGGCCTGGCCTGTGAATCTAAGTTGGTGTTACTTCACTTGAGCATGAAGGGTCAAAAATATTACTTATGTGCTGTGTATGCCACGAACTCTCCCTCTCGTTCCTTTTTTCAATCCTTAATTTCACTGGGTTTGCAGTATGCTGACGCTCCATTTCAATCAGACTATGGATCCGGCAGTGGATAGATATGGAGGAGGAGGAACGGGGGGGGGGGGGGGGGGGGGGGGAGGGAGGACTGCCCTTATTATGTCAGAATTTGGGATTGGTGGACCCTTGGTGGTTACTGCACCCCACGACAATAGATTACACACATCAGTCGAAGGTGCATGGGTCCTGGTCGCGCCTGGACTATATTTTGATCCATCAGTCCCTGTTTTTTAGGGTTGCCCAGGCAGAGGTGGGCCCATTGGAGGTGTCGGATCACGCCTTAATATAGGTAGACCTGACCTTTACATCACCAGGGGAGTCAGGATACTTTTGGAGGTTCCCAGCCTTCTTATATAAAGACCCAGTTTTTCTTACTTATATTGGGCAACAATGGGACCAATATGTGACAGAAAATGCAGACACTTGTGACTCCCCTACGATATTCTGGGAGGCCTCAGAAGCTGTATTGCGGGGGGGGGGGGGGGGGGGGAAGGGATATTATCGTACATGCACACTCAGTCGAAGAGACTGGCCAGGGGTATAATAAAACTAGAGGGTGAGTTGCAACAGGCCAAACGTAGATACATCCGACACCCTACACCAGGGAACCGAGATAATTGGTCGGCAGTCAGTGTGGCCCTTAACTCGTTAATACACGAACAAACTAAAAAACGATTAATAGTGAGGCGGATGACATTCCATCGCTATCGGAACAAACCAGGGAGGCTGTTGGCCCAGGCAGCACGTACGAGAACCCAAAAGAAACTGATCTCCTCCATTAAACCTGCTAATGGATCTCATGTGCACAGTCCAGAGGGGATAGCACAAGCTATATATGATTATTTTTCTGCCCTATATAGGAGAGAGGATGAGGATACCGAATTGAGGACCATTTAGAGGATGCGGGGCTGCCGAGGTTCCCACAAACAGTTAGGGACAAATTAGTACTGCCCTTACAGGCACAAGAAATTCAGAAGGTTATTAAAGCCTTGCCCTTGGGTTCGGCTCCTGGCCCCGATGGGTTTTCAGCGGAATATTTTAAAATGCTGCCGGCCCAGTTTTGCCCGTACCTGTTAGACTACTATGAAGCAGTAGTACAGAGGGGGTTTTTTTCACCCAGAAAAAATGAGGCACTGATTACATTGATACCTAAACCGGGCAAGCCTGCAGACAGAGCTGAATCATACTGCCCCATCTCATTACTTAATGTAGACACCAAGATTCTCACCAGAATTCTGGCAGATCGTTTAGCGCCCAGTATGAGCACAGTGATAGGGGAACAACAAGTGGGTTTTGTGCGCGAGAGGCACTCAGTTCTAAATGTTCGCAGGGTATTACTGTCAATTGTCCAATTCCAAGATAGAGAGACTGACCTACTTTTGGTCAGTCTAGATGCCGAAAAGGCATTTGATAAAGTGAAATGGAATTACTTGTTTAAAGTGCTCTCTTATGTGGGGGTGGGAGGATGGTTCCTAGAGGCCATAAAAGCACTGTACAAAGATCCTACAGCGCGAATCCTGGTAAATGAGCTTAAGACTCCCCCATTAAACATTCAGGTTGGCACGAGACAAGGTTGCCCCCTCTCACCCTTACTGTTTTTGATTTATCTGGAGCCACTGCTGCGTACGGTAGAACTGGATCCGGACATAATGGGAGTGAACCTACCTGCTGTACAAATAAAAAACCTTGACATTTGCGGATGATTTGTTTGTGACCCTGACAAACCGCAGTCCTCACTCCCCCGACTGCTTTCCGCTATAGACGAGTTCGGTATGTATTCTGGGTTTACCCTAAATTATCAGAAATCTATGGCCCTCCCCTGACACCCAGATATTAGACTGAGCTGGGAGGGGCAGTTTCCACTACAATGGGCACGGGAGGAGGCGACATATTTGGGGGTAAAGATACCTGTGGATCTTGCCACATTATATTCTAGGAACATGGAACCCTTGAAAGGAAGAGTGTCAAAGACATTACAGGCCTGGCAAGAGCTCCCCTTGTCTTTAATGGGAAGGGTAGCGATGTATAATATGATTCTCTTCCGATGTGGATATATGTATATCAGACTTTACCCCTTTTTTTGAAAGACAAAGATGAAAAATGGCTACAAAGACAGCTGAACCACTTTATATGGAGGGGGAAGCGGGCACGTATTACCTATGCTAGGGCAGCTTTTCCACGGACCAAGGGAGGACTGGGTTTATTGGATCTTCGCCTATTTTATATAGCTAGTGGAATGAGACACCTTTCGGATTGGTATCGGGATAAACACTTTTTCACCCATACCCATTCAGAAGTATTCTGGTTTGAACCCTTGCATTTTACCAGTTGGCTACATATGCCACCGGGGCAGACATCACATTTAGACACAGCCAAGTATATTTTTTGACCCTTGAGGCAGACGTGATGGTTGTGCAAATATTTCTCTCTCAATAGACAGGTGTCCCCTTATTGTCAATAAAAGGTAGTCCAGCTTTCCCGGTGGGGGACACATCCAAAGTGTTTAGGGATGGGGGGCTAAGGGAAATCCAGTATTTGAGCCAGATGGTGACGGAGCAGGGCACTATTCGACCCTTCCATGATTTGTGCAATGAATTCACTTGAGAGGGGGATGTTTTTGCATATATTCAACTTGGACACTTGTTTGTTCTCTGCCTCGGCAGAGTCTGAACATGGAAACATGGGAAAAACTTAATGCGATGCTTGGATTGGACGCACAGTTACGAACCCCCCTAAAATACTTTCATGCTCATTTGAGGGAGCAAACGAAACAATATGACTTTGAGCGAGTAACACAACAATGGAACACTGAATTGGGAATGCACATATCAGAACATTTACAGAACTGCTTGGCACGAACTTATAAGATAACAGCAAGTGTTGGCTGGTGGGAAATACAGTACAAGTTTATATTGAGATTTCATGTGTCCCCGCAGAGAGCAAATCGAGCCACCTTGAGGTCTACCGATACATGCCTGAAGTGTGGTGTAGGAGAGGCGCACTTGGGACATATGTTCTGGAGCTGCCCTGGAGTGCGGAAGTTTTGGGGCACATGGGGACGCAGGTGTCAAGTATGTGGAACATTAAATGGCTCCCCAGCCCAAAGTAACTTTTTGATGATTTTGTCATTAAGGGACAAGCTAAGATGTGCATGAGAGCCTTCCTCCAAAGAGCGGTTCTGATGGGGAAAAAAAGTCATTTTGCAACATTGGCTGGGTATGGAAGATCCTCCACTACATCAGTGCGCTCTGCGATGATATATATATGTGTTCCCTGGAACGTAGAGATATACAAGACTTTGCTTCAAAAAAAGGAGATCTGTTTTGCCAAACATGGGCCCCTTTTTGGGACACTTTAACTCTGGTGGCTTGGAGTAGACTGCTTAATTCCTGAAGATGGGGGGAGGGAAAGGGGGAAGGAGGGAGGGAGGGAAACAGGGGAGGATGGGTAGAAGGAGGGGAGGGAGTTGAAAAAGCACCAGACACGATATATGGTAGTGGACTAAACATACAAATACTGTTGTGGTGAACATTTATTTTTAGAGAACTTAGAACCAGTTTGTTTATATATTAACATTTTTAAGGCGGACATAATACGAGTAATTGTGTTCTGTATGGCTTGTATGTTCGGAATCTGTCTTCAATAAACAAGATTAAAAAAAAAAAAAAAAACATAAAACAAAACCCAACAACATTCCCCCCGAAACATTGCTGACTAATCGTCCCCTTGTCTGGCATCTTTAGCCATGAAAACAGAGCTTTAGCCATGAAAACAGAGAAAGAGAGAAAACAAGAACACAGTCAGGTCTTGGCTCCCTGTTTCTGGGATTTCAGCGGCACTCGCTTCCATTTCTGCATCTTGGCCTGGTCGAAGAGGCCATGTCTCCCTGCTTTATATACTTGAGACTTTGAATCTTGACAAGTGGGATGTAGAAGAGACACATCCCTCTCAAGTCTTTTTCTCACATCTGTGTATTCAGGATGGACATAGGGTAGAAACAGCACGGACCATTAAAAGTTCAATTTGCAAAGTTCTCTCAGACATTTCATCTATGTGTAGTGTAGTGTACTTTCTGTAGGCCTGCACAGTGCCCTTACGGGGCGAAGCGCATAGGACTCTTTCCCCCCCCCCCCCCCCCCCCCCCCCTGTCTCCAGCCAGTAGTCAATGGGCACAACCCACAAGATCTGAACTGATCTGGTGGGACTACAGGAAAAGGTTAGTAGGTTTAATGTAGTTTCTCCTTAGTTTTTTTTTTTTTTTTGTTATATTTGTACCCCGCGCTTTCCCGCTCATGGCAGGCTCAATGCGGCTTACATGGGGCAATGGAGGGTTAAGTGACTTGCCCAGAGTCACAAGGAGCTGCCTGTGCCTGAAGTGGAAATCGAACTCAGTTCCTCAGTTCCCCATGACCAAAGTCCACCACCCTAACCACTAGGCCACTCCTCCACAAACTGCCCCAAAACACAGCAGCCAGACTTATATTTGGAAAAAACGTGTTTTGACAGCACCAAACCACTCAGAGAAAAACTGCATTGGCTACCAATCAAAGAACGAATCACGTTCAAATCTGCACGACTGTTCATAAAATCATTTACGGCGGGGCACCTGGATACATGACAGACCTCATTGACCTGCCAACCAGAATACCACTAATCTACACGATCATTCCTAAACTCCACTACCCAAGCAACAAAGGACTCAAATATAAATCCACCTATGCATCCAGCTTTTCCTACTTAAGCACACAACTATGGAACACACTGCCAAAATAGTAAAAACTATGTCAGACCATCTTAATTTCCTGAAATCACTAAAATAGGCCTGCTCAAAAGAGCATACCCACCGACCCAACATAAAAATACATGGACACCTGCGACACAATGCAACCAAAGAACGTAAAGGACATTACCTGACTCTTCCTCCCCGCCCCTTTCTAAGGTCCCCCAATCTACACCTACCTTACATATACTTATCACAACATCACCTTGTATTCATTCGTACCATGTATTTGTTCAGACCAGAATCGGCTAACCCTGTTAACGTCAATATGTAAGCCACATTGAGCCTGCAAAAAGGTGGGAAAATGTGGGATATAATGTAACAAGTAAATAAATGTTTTTTATTTTCAATTTCCAGAACAATTTCAAACTCTGTAGCTGGCAGTTCTTTTAAATTCCAGCTACAGCTTTTAAAGCTATTCCTAAACATTCAGTACTGGCCAATATCTGAACATTGGTGCTGAATGTCCAGATATTGTGTTGACTGCCAGAAATACTTGGATAATATTGACATTCAGCACCATTATGTTGATAAAAATCTAGATTTAGTATAGGCAAAGAACTGCTTTATCTAGACACTGACACTAAATATTACCAATCTCAGGACAAATCCTGCTTCTCCCCGGACTGGCCCATGCTATCCAGATAATGCTTGTGAAAAAATATGTGGCTGGCCCCAGTCAGTGCTACTTATCCAGGTAGCAGGTATTGCTATCCAGATGAGCTTAAAAGGCCGCATATTCAAATCTACTTTTCTCCAAACTTATTTTATTTTTAGGCTTAGCTTTCACCTTTTTGAGGTGTAGCTCAAGGTGAGTTACATTCAGGCATGGTGTCCTGAGAGACTCCTGTTTTGAGGACTTTTGCTTGACTAGCTGCCTCTCCTCTCCTTACAACCTACCTTAGTCTAATTATGTTTTATTGTTATATAATATTTTAAATCATTGTTAACGTCATGATTTTGTAACTTCATGATTTTGTGATTTGTTACTATGTAAGCCGATAGAGCTACGATGATGGGGAATTGTGCGGGATACAAATGTAATAATAAATAGGAGAGGATATAAAGCAGGGAAACTGTGAGCCAAAGGCTTCCAGTGCTGTAAAACAAAGTCTGTTTCCAGTTGAACTGAAGGCCAAAAGGAGGACAATTCGGGTCCAAAATAGTTTAAATATGATGGAAAGTTGAGAGCAATGAAGGGTTAAATGTTTTAAATTAGTGGTGTTGCATTCCATGATTTTGTTCTGGCAGGCAGAAGGTATGTCCTGTAATCTTCACCAATGTGTTTGTATTCCTGTATATTCAGTAATTATGAACAGTGACTCTCATGTTCCTTCCTCTCTATAGCACCTTTCAGTTTTGTGAACAAACCTGTGTTTGACTTCTAGGGGCAAACATGCCGGTATGCTCCGCAGCCTACCAGCTATGACTATAATGCCCCACTGAGTGAGGCGGGAGACCTGACTGAAAAGTATTTTGCTATCCGAGAAGTCATCAGAAAGGTGAGCTTCCACACACTCAGTTTCAGCTTGCATCTGCCTTGTTGTATCTCAATATGTAGCCTGGACTCAATTCTTTCCCCTCTTCTTTTTGAGTCCTCTTATTTTTTTTATTTTTGTTACATTTGTACCCGCGCTTTCCCACTCATGGCAGGCTCAATGCGGTAGGCAATGGAGGGTTAAGTGACTTGCCAGAGTCACAAGGAGCTGCCTGTGCCGGGAATCGAACTCCGTTCCTCAGTTCCCCAGGACCCAAAGTCCACCACCCTAACCACTAGGCCACTCCTCCACTCTTGCTACTCTTAGTCGGTCTTTTGGTATTTTGGTACACTTCTATGCAGATGACATTCTTTTTATTATATCACACCTCCCTATCCTCATCTTCTCATGTTCCTCTTAATACTTGCCTCTAGTCAGTTGCCAGCTGGCTCAGAGAACATCAGCTAGTACTAAATATTGATAAAACAGTTGCATGCTGGTTCTCTGGCACTCCTTTTACTCGTCTCCTGTTACTCTTTTTGGTACATCTATCACTCCAGCATCCAGTTTTCGATATTTAGTCCTCTTTCTTTTCTTCCACAAATCTCACATCTAACAAAGACCATTTGTTTTGGTTTCCGTCAGCTTAGAGCTATTTGACATCTCTTTTTTTTTTTTTTTTAAATTGTATGAAGTCTTATTGACAAATAATACAATCTTCCAGCATAACAAATTAGAATAACCTTACATGGTTGTTCAATGTATGATAACACAAATCATAAGTAACATAATGAACCTCACCGAACATGTCGAAGATCACATTAGACCCGAGCCCGGACACAGAGTTGCCTCTGCGCCAGGACAGGGAAATGAGAATAGAACAAGCCTTTCAGAACTTCAAACTTTATATAACTTTTACATTGAAAAACAGAGCATAATCCTCTCCCTCCCACCCCCCATTCGGACTAGCACTCTCACAATCCAAGTCTTCATCAGAATTAAGTATGAAGGAGAAAATGGTCCCAAATCAAGTGCCACCTGTGTGTGTGATTGCGCAGCTCAGCCATGAGCCTTTCCATCTCACAAACATAGCCCAATTTTCAAAGCCACCGATTTAACGATGGAATCGTGGACTGCTTCCAGTAAGCTGCTATGACAATACGAGCTGCACATGTGGCATAGCGCAACAGAACTTGATGTGTGGATGAGAGCCCCACCATTTATGTTGAGAATAAAAAGATAGTGGGGTGCCACGGAATCTGAGTTCCCAACCACACCTGCAGTCTGCTAGGAACAGTTTTCCAAAAAGCCCTGATCTTCCTACAGTTCCACCATATGTGCCCCATGGAGCCCTTGCCACCACATCCCCTCCAACACATCCCTGACAAAGCAGGGTAAATGCGCTGTAGGCGCTCAGGCGTCATATACCACCTAAATAGAACTTTAATAGCATTTTCTTAAAGGGTACATGAGACGACACCCCCGCTGCTGCCCTCTCCATCCTCTCCCACACCACTTCCTCCAGATCTATACCCAGTTCCCTCTGCCAACTTTTCCTATGAAGTATGTATCGAGGTGTTTGCTGATGGATAAGGCGGTGTAAACATGATATCAGCCCACAAGTCTTGGCCGGTCCCTCACAAATTTGCTCAAGGGCTGTTTGCTCCCTGTGCATCACTTCCCGGATTGCTCCTGTCTTAAGGAAATGAGATAATTGAAGGTAAGCATATTCATCTGTCCCAACTGTCGGGAACTGTTGTCGGGCTTCTGGATAGGACATAAGGGACTCCCCCTAAAATAATTGCCCCCATGTGCGCAGTCCGCCCTCATACCATCTAGTGAATGTGCCCCTTTCCATCCCTGGGTAAAACAATGGATTATACGCTATAAGAGATAGGCGGGACAATATGCATCGACCATGTGGGAAAAGGCTGTCCCAGTGAGATAGAGTAACGTAGACAGAAGGGCAGAGGCCCTCTTCTAAGGATCTAAGGGATCTTGGAAGCCACATCAGCGCCCGCAGCGGCCTTACGCCTAAAGTGTATTGTTCTATGTCCACCCATTGCCGATCAGGGTAATCCTGGAACCACTCCACGGCCGCCCTTGCCTGAACTGCTCTGTAATACTAGGCCAGATTGGGGACTCCGAGCCCTCCCCTATTCCTGTCCTGGTACAAAAAGGCCCGAACCAGTCGTGGACGCTTACCCGCCCAGATAAAACGCACTATACGGTCTTGTAGTGCAGCAAGAAATTTACGGGGCATCTGGATGGGCCTGAAACAAGTACAGTAAACGTGGCAGTACATTCATCTTGACTGCGGCTATACGGCCAAACCAGGAAAAGAGTTCAATGTCTCCCCACCTAGCCATATCCGCAGTGAGTGCCCGGCCCAGGTCCTTGTAGTTTGCCAGGAAAAGGTCTGAGAGCTTAGCCGTTATGTTCACCCCCAAGTAGCGGATGCTCCCACCAGCCCACCGAAAGTCGTATGCAGACTGTAAGGCACCCACCGTCTCTTCAGGGAGGGTCACATTGACAGCTTCAGATTTTGACATGTTTACCCTAAACCCTGAAACTGCCGAGTATTGTTCAATGTCCCTCAGGAGCCCAGGGAAGGAGGTCAAAAGATTAGTGACTAACAATAGCACGTCATCTGCAAAGAGGGCCAACTTGTGTGCTCTCCCCGCTATCGTAATGCCAGTGATCCCTGGATTAGATCTGACTCTAGAAGCAAAAGGTTCCATGACCATGGCAAACAACAACGGGAGGAGAGAGGGCATCCCTGCCTGGTGCCTCTGTGCAAGGTGAATAAGTCAGAGTTGCCGAAGGAAATATAAATATACCATAAGACAAACCAAAAGACAATACTACAGAACTGAAATTGGACCAAATTACAAGACACACACAAACTCTTCCAACTTGTGAATAAATTATTAGACACCACTCTAGTCACTAACAACAGCAAAGACACACCAGGAGCTGACGACTTGGCGAAGTACTCCAAGGAGAAAATCATTACAACTGTGACTCAAAATACCAGTCAGCCCCATCGAATACACCACACTCCTAGACTGCCTAGACCCAGACCCTGGAGTTTACCCAGCAGATAGGATCTGGACTGAATTCGCAATACTACGGAAGATCTTATCTCACAAACGCTTAAAAGATTCACCAAATCTCATTGCAAATTAGATATATGCCCGAACAACCTCATGAAGTCGGCCCCTCAACAATTTATAACGAACCTAACAAACCACGTGAACTTTATGCTACAAAATGGACTCTTCCCAAGGGAGAAAGGTACATTTACTCACCCCTATACCCAAGGATGCAAAGAAAATGCTAATGAACTAACTAACTATAGACCAGTAGCAATCCATTCCCTTAATTACCAAAATAACAGAAGGGATGGTGACCAAACAACTCACAGAGTATCTAAACAAGTTCTCAATATTACACGATTCCCAGTCAGGATTTCGCTCTAATCACAGTACAGAAACTGTACTAGCAATGCTCATGACCAAACTCAATTGATAGCAAACGACGATAACATACTACTGTTACAATTCGACATGTCAAGCGCATTTGACATGGTTGACCATGGGAATTTTATTACACATCCTCGAATACTTCGGAGTCGGAGGCAACGTTCTCAATTGGTTTAAGGGGTTCCTAACTACACGCTCGTATCAAGTGACATCAAATTCGACTACATCAGCTACATGGACACCTGAATGCGGAGTTCCACAGGATCCCCCCATCTCACCGACCATATTCAACCTAATGATGACACCCTGGCCAAACTACTATCGAACCAGAACCTAAACCCATATATATACGCTGATGATGTAACGATCTTCATCCCATTCAAACAAGATCTAAGGGAAATCTCCAACGAAATCAAGCAAAGCCTACATATCATGAATTCCTGGGCAGATGCATTTCAGCTGAAACTTAATGCAGAAAAAACCCCAATGCCTAGTACTTACCTCGCAATACAATAAGAATAAATTTACCACCATCAACACACCAAACTTAAGAGGTGTATTTTCAAAACACTTAGACTTATAAAGTTCCATAGTAACCACTTTGAAATAAGCTCCTAAATCTACCAGTTTCGGACACCCTAAAAATTCTTGGAGTCACCATTGATTGACACCTAACACTTGAGAATCATGCGAAAAACATAACTAAAAAGATGTTCATTCAATGTGGAATTTAAAAAGAATTAGACCATTTTTGCCAAGGACTGTCTTCCGTAATCTGGTACAATCATTGGTACTCAGTCATCTGGACTATTGTAACTCACTCTACGCTGTCTGCAAAGAGCAAATACTTAAAAAAAACTCCAGACAGCCCAGAAACACGGCAGCCAGACTAATATTTGGCAAATCAAAATATGAAAGCGTGAAACCCCTACAAGAAAAACTACACTGGCTCCCACTTAAAGAACGCATCACGTTCAAAGTTTGTACCCTAGTCCATAAAATCATCCATGGTGATGCCCCAGCCTACATGTCAGGCCTCATAGAACTACCACCCAGGAACGCAAAAAAATCTTCTCGCACATTCCTTAATCTTCATCCCCCCAATTGTAAAGGTCTAAAATACAAATCAATGCACACATCTACCTTTTCCCCCTGGAGTATTGTGTTCAGTTTTGGAGGCCGTACCTTGCGAAGGATGTTAAAAAAATAGAAGCGGTGCAAAGAAAGCTACCAGAATGTTACGGGATTTGCGTTCCAAGACGTATGAGGAGAGACTTGCTGACCTGAACATGTATACCCTGGAGGAAAGGAGGAACAGGAGTGATATGATACAGACGTTCAAATATTTGAAAGGTATTAATCCGCAAACAATCTTTTCCGGAGATGGGAAGGCGGTAGAACGAGAGGACATGAAATGAGGTTGAAGGGGGGCAGACTCAGGAAAGATGTCAGGAAGTATTTTTTCACAGAGAGGGTGGTGGATGCTTGGAATGCCCTCCCGCGGGAGGTGGTGGAGATGAAAACGGTAACGGAATTCAAACATGCGTGGGATATGCATAAAGGAATCCTGTGCAGAAAGAATGGATCCTTAGAAGCTTAGCCGAAATTGGGTGGCGGAGCAGGTGAGGGGAAGAGGGGTTGGTGGTTGGGAGGCGAGGATAGTGGAGGGCAGACTTAAACAGTCTGTGCCAGAGCCGGTGATGGGAGGCGGGAAGTACTGCTGGGCAGACTTGTACAGTTTGTTCCCTGAATAAGGCAGGTACAAATCAAGGTAAGGTATACACATGAGTTTGTCTTGTTGGGCAGACTGGATGGACTGTGCAGGTGTTTTTTTCTGCCGTCATCTACTATGTTTTTACTATGTTCCTATATGAGCACGCAGCTCTGGAACGCATTGCCACGTAACTTGAAAACGGTCCTATGAATGACCAGTTTCCGTAAAACTATTGAAGACCTATCTCTTTGACAAGAGTTATCACAATGATCAACACATGTAACTGTATAATCTTTAATATATCCAGAAATGTCTCATAATGTCTTTTGCTTTAACACTATCATGTATTTCACCACCATGTAACCCAAAACCCTCTGTAAAACCATTCTCTTCTTATTTCCAGTATCCATGATGAATTGTAAGCCACATGAGCCTGCAAAGAGGTGGGATAATGTGGGATACAAATGCAATAAATAAATAAATAAAATTCAGTCTGATACACGCTTTGGGTGAGTTATAAAATGCTTGGATCCAACTGCAGAACTGTGGTCCTATCCCAAAAGTCTCCATCACCTTGTACATAAATGGCCAGTGCACCCTATCGAAGGCCTTCTCAGCGTCTAAGCTGAGAAGACACATAGGCCTTCGCATTTTTTTAGCCAAAATACATTAAGTCAACTACTCACCTCGTATTATCCATTGCTTTCCCTTTAGGAAACAAATCCTACCTGATCAGGATGAATGATCACGGGGAGCAAAGGGGCTAGTCTGTTGGCTAATATTTTGACGTCTGCATTCAGGACAGATATAGGGCGGTAGGAGCCACACTCCGCATGGTCTTTATCCGGCTTAGGTAGCACTGCTATCCAGGCCTCTAACATGGAGGCTGGTAAGGATTCCCCCCGCCCCAATTTGGTTAAACAAGTCAGCCAATAGTGGGGCCAGTTCAGGGGCGAATTTCTTGTAGAACTCATTAGGGAGTCCATCCAACCCTGGGGACTTACAAGATGGTAAATGCTGAATAGCTTTTTGGATTTCAACTGGATGTGACCGGCTTATCTAGGGTGGCACACTGCTGATGTGTTAAAAATGCTAGGTCAGTTTCCGCTAAATATTCCGCCATGGAGTCTGCGGAAGGATTGATCTCTCGGGCATATAGCTCCTGATAGAACTCGCCAAAACGCCTCCGTATAGCCTCTGAAGTATTCAGTGTATCCCCCCCCCCCCCCCCCCCAGATATGTGTTATTGCCCTCTCCACCTTCTGTCTGAGCAGCCGCAGGGCCAAGAGGCGTCCTGCTTTGTTGGTAAATTCATACGAGTGAACTTTCGATCTAGATAGTAGTTGGCTCAGGTGTTCTGAGTAGATAGAGTCCAGCTGAAGTCGCTGGGCTCGCAATTCTTCCAAAATCACCAATGAGCCACCTGCCTTGTGCTGAGCCTCTAAACTCTTAATCCTTTCTTTTTTTTTTTTTAATTTGAAAATGTTTATTGAACACAACATAATGGAAAAATGCAATACTTGCCAGTGCAGCCAACAGACTGCTCTGATATTCCAAACAAATAAAGTCCAACATCAACTGTAAATCACAATCATTTTTGATAATTTTCTCCCTACCCACTCACCCCTCCCACCCAAACAACTCCCCCCCCCCCCTGCTCGTCTTATATTCTTCCCCCCCCCCATTTTTGATTTTTATTAAACAGTCAAAACAGCAACAGTTTGAGTCCACAGACTCCAATGCTATCCATCAATCCAACTTAAACAACACATTACATCCTTGCATTTTCTCCCGTACATCAATCCCCTTGTATCCTCCCCCTCCCTTTACCCACCCCCCTACCTCCCCCCTTCCCCACTCCTCAGTTTTCTACAGTCCATATTCCTATACTCTTCCCATTACTCCATCCAAATGTATCCATTCCTCTGCTGTAGGGCGATATCGCCCTCTGCGCCTATCTGTTAATTTCTCCATTGTGACCACCACTTTAAGTCTCTCTATCCAATCCTGCCCCACGGGCCCTTTGTCTGTTTCCATTTCAAGGCTATAGTAGATTTTGCCGCAGCCAGACCCATCCTCTTAATACGGCATTGCCACTTCTTCCCTCCCTTGTTCCCCAAACCCAATAAACACCAGGTAGGATCGCATGGAAATAATTGCCCCACCGCTTTAGTTAAAGAGTTCGTTACCTCCTCCCAATATACTCTTATTACCGGGCAGTCCCACCATATGTGAATGAATGTGCCCTTCTCCCTCTCACACTGCCAGCAAAGATCCGATGAGTGAGGATACATAGCTTTTACTTTATCCGGCGTATAATACCAGCGACTTAATATTTTGTATGCGTTTTCTTTGAGTAACACACATAAAGAAGCTTTTTCACCTCAAGGCATACCTTCTTCCAGTCTGCCTCACTAAGTACTTTATTAAGATCCGCTCCCAGGTTTTCATATACGCTAATTTTACGAAGTCCCTACCCCTAATATGGTCATACAATTTTGAAATCCCTTTCCCTCCCACGTCTATCTCCCCCCATAAGTTTTCAATTTTTTCACTTTCCTTTGGGCTTTCCTTTAACCACCTTTCTTTCATAATATAATTTTTAATTTGGAGATATGCATATAGATCTGTGTCTGCAAATCATACTCCTTTTGAAGTACTTCAAAACTTTTAATGGTTCCTCCATCCATACATTCTCTAAACCGAATCAATCCTTTTTGGAACCAAGAATTGAATACCTTATTCTCCCCACCCCCTGGGAACCCCGGTTCTTGAGTAATCCAAGCATATGAGGATCGGTTCTGTGTACCCCTTAGCTTCTGTTTAAGTGTACCCCATAAAGTGAGTAGATGGGATACAAATGGATTTACTGACATACGCTTGTAATTGGTCTCTATAGTGGAACCCCACAACAGTGCATCCAGCCTCCCCTCCTGAACAAAAATCTGTTCCAACCGTGTCACATGAGAATAATCCACTTTACTCCACAACCCAATCTGTTTAAGTTGGGCTGCCCAGTAGTACCAAGTTATATTTGGCATACCCCGCCTCCTTGTTCTACGGCCCTCCACATAACCTGCCTAGATAATCTCACTGTTTGTCCCCCCCAAACAAACTGCCCCAACTCCGCTTGAATTTTTAATAGCTCCCCCTTAGGGATAGGAATTGGTAGCGTTTGGAATAGGAATAGCAGCCTGGGAAGAATGTTCATCTTTACAACTGCTATTTTCCCCCACCATGACAGCCAACCTGTCCTCCATCTGTTTAGATCCCTCTTATTTCTCTAATGAGTGGTGCATAATTCAGTTGGTACAAAATACTGAGGTCTCGAGGTATGTGGATTCCCAGATAACGAAAGCTAGTATCCACTATACGAAATGAGAAAGTCCTCCCCAATTGCTCCAGTTCTTGACTCGTTTCTGTTATCCCCATTAGTTCCGATTTATCAAAATTCACTCGGAACCCTGACAGCTTACCCAAAGGAGTTAAGTTCCCTTACAAGGACCGGTAATGTCATCTGCGGGGACCCCCACATAGAATAGAATGTCATCAGCAAATAATGCCATTTTGTTCTCCCTACCCCCTATCCTAACCCCTTTAATATCCTTTAGCAACCGGATCGCTGGGCTAATGGCTCTATTGATATAGCAAACAATAATGGGGAAAGGGGGCAACCCTGCTGGTTCCCCTTCGAATACTAAATTGATCCGACCACCCCCATTAACCTTAATACGTGCTACCGGATCCGCATATAGCCCCTTCACCCACCTACAAAGGGCCTCCCCATTCCCTGCTCTAGCATAACCTCCCATAAGTAGTCCCACTCCACCCTGTCGAATGCCTTCTCAGCGTCGACCGTTAGGAGGGTTAGCGAGTCCCCCCGCCTCTGTGCTCCCCAAGAGATATTTAAAGTGCGCCTTATATTGTCGGCCACCTGACGTTGTGCTATGAAGCCTGACTGGTCTTCATGTATAAGGGATGGCAATATCGATTTTAATTTATTTGCCATAATTTTGGCTAAGATTTTGACATCGATGTTAACAGCGATATCGGGCGGTAAGACCCACAGACCGTCGGATCCCTCCCTGATTTTAACAATATTGATATTACCGCTTCCTGCATACTAGGAGGTAGACCTTTTTCCATAAAGCAGGCATTTCCTATCCGCACTAACAAAGGTCCCAGCTCTTGTTGGAAAATTTTGTAATATTTAGTTGTGAACCCATCTAGCCGGGAGATTTCCCCCCGATAATCCTCTTATAACTCCTAAAACCTCCTTCAAAGAAATCGGGGCTTCCAGCTCCCATCTTTGCTTGGCCGTGACCCGTTGCAATTCTAAATCTCGTAAAAAGTTTCGAGTCTCCTCCCTAGGAGCTACTGATTCTGAAGAATACAATTTTTTATAGTATTCCACAAATTGTTCTCTGATCTCCTCATCCTGGTAATACATTGTATCTTTTGGCCCTTTTATTTTTGTAATGGTGTTTTTTTTATTTATTTATTTATTTATTTATTTATTTATTTATTTATTTATTTATTTATAATTTCAGTATAATACAAGATAGATTCTTGCTAAAGAAAAAACAGAACATATAATTTCAAAAAATATACAATATCCTCTCCTTTAAAATAAAAGAGAAAAGAAAAGAAAACAGTACTCTTTCTTAGGCCACCAATATGAGGGTTATGGGGGCGTTAGAATAATCTGGTGGACATCAATCTAGGTAACTTAAAAAAGAAACGAAAGGCAGGATTTACTCCTCATTATATACACATTAAACCAAGATCTCTTAACGTCAGAATCTATCCGGTTATTTTCTTCATTTCTAAGAACACTTCAGCTGCTCAGGTTCGAAAAACACATATTTTTTATCCAAATAGGTTATCATGCATTTACATGGGTAAGACAAAGTAAATCGTTGCACCCAGGTTTTTAATATCATCTCTAAATGAAAGAAAAGTTTTCTTCTATCCTGTGTGGTCTTCACCACATCAGGGTATATCCATATTTTATCACCCATAAAGACCTTTGTTAAGTTTTTGAAGTAAAGTTTCATTATTAAGTTTAGGTCCTGTTCAAAAACCAACGATACCAGTAATGTTCTTCTTTCAAGTATCTCAATTTCAGATCGTTCTAGAAAATCAGTTAAGTTCTGTATTGCCTTTATTTCCTTCAATCTCCCAGAGTTTTTATTAAGAGGCAAATAATAAATTTTATTAACTGGAGGAAGAGACTCTGGAGAGTATTGAAGAATTTCAAGCAAGTATTTCTTAAACAATGTCATAGCATCCATTTCTATAGATCTTGGAAAGTTCAGTAAACGGAGATTTAAACGTCTATTATAGTTTTCGAACTGCTCAATCTTACGATGTATCATTAATTTATCTTTTACCAAAGCTTCTGTCTTCTGCTTTAGGGTGGAAAGATCTTGTTCAACAACATTGTTATTTTCAACCGATTCTTTTTTAAAGGCTTCAAATGCATTTGTCAAAACGTCCAGTTTACTCACC
Source organism: Microcaecilia unicolor (assembly GCF_901765095.1). Classification (NCBI taxonomy): domain Eukaryota; kingdom Metazoa; phylum Chordata; class Amphibia; order Gymnophiona; family Siphonopidae; genus Microcaecilia; species Microcaecilia unicolor. The sequence goes on along the minus strand of NC_044031.1, from coordinate 340,746,777 downwards.
ACTTGAGCAACTGAAGTAGTCAGTGACTGCAAAACGTCCGAAATAGAGTCTAATGTTGCTGCCATGGGAGCCTCAAGCTCAACTTTGCTAGTATCTCCGGGGATTTCAGACCGAGCTCCGACGATTGAGAATCCCGTTGCGCCACTTTCGGACGTCTCAAAGGATTCTAGCCCGCTTCTGAGTCCTGCAGGGCATGGCGGCGGGTTAACATCCGGCGAGGACAAGGTTGTTAGTTCCTGTGAGGGAGAAACTCCACCATTTTCTCCCCCCGCGGGATTCAAACTCAAGCCGGTTTGACGAGGAGTGCTAGTGGCGAATCTGTCCATTGTCGTCTGGGTAAGGGCAGTTTTAGGGTTAGTCGTCGGCAAACCCTTAAGTACCCCCTTCCTCTTGGTGTGAGGCATATTTAAAACTTAGAAGAAAATACTTCTGAATAGGAAAAATCTTATCCACCAGGGAAGATCTCAGCAACATGGCAGAGCGTCCATCTAGTAATCCGCCATCTTGACATGCCCCCTGTAATGGTGTTTTTTATCCTTCTCTCCCTGAGCCCCCTGGCCAACATGCTTCCCGCTTTATTACTAAACTCATAGAATTTCTGCTGCATTAAACCTGTGGAATTCCATCCGCTTCACCTGTATCTGTTGTAAAGCGGCTCTCCACTTTTTAAGCTCCTGTAGATGTAATGTTCCTCCCTCTCTTTGGTGTAAGGCTTCCATTCGAACTAGTTGCCTTCGAACCTCTAACTCATGGGCTTCCCTCTCCTTTTTCTTATGTGCCCCCTTTTGTATAAGCTTACCCCTTATAACTGCCTTCATAGCATCCCACAGGATCCCCTCAGTGACTTCCCGTTGTCATTTAAGGCCAAATAATCTTTTATGGATCCCCGGATTTCCTGACAATCAGCCTCACTATCTAAAAGTGATTCATTAAGTCGCCCATACTACTCCCATTCTTCTTTTCCCCAGCCCCCGCATGGAAATCCATACCGGGGAATGGTCTGATGCATGCATACTTTCAATCTCTGCTTTATGAATTTCACCCCACCATGTTCTGCTGCACCAGATAGCATCGATTCTTGCGTACGTTCCCTGTGTGTGGGAGTAGTGAGTATATTGTTTTTGATTCAGATGCTGCAACCGCCACACATCTATCAGATCTAATTCCCTCATCAATCTAAGTAGCAGCCTCCTAGGGTACCCTCCCCCTCCCGTCCTTCCTTTGGAATGGTCTATCTCCCCCACAGGGTAATTAAAATCTCCCCCCAATACTACCATCCCACCCACGAAAGGAATCAATTCTGCCCTAATCTTGTCATAAAACCTGCCTTGCCCGACATTGGGGGCATATATGTTGACTAGTGTGATTAGCTGATTGTTTATCCTACCCTTAATCGCCAAGCATCTACCATCGTTCTCGTTATATTGGGCCTCGCAGGTGAATTGCAGATTTTCTTTCACATAGATTATCAGCCCTCCCGTTTTACTTCCCTTAGGGTCCGCTAATGCATAACCATCTCCAAGACCCTTATTCAGGATTAATGATACATCACGTTTCCGAACATGGGTCTCCTGGAGCATAACAATGTCCCAGTTCATTCTGCGCAGTTCTTTGAAGATAATACTTCTCTTACCCGGACTGTTTAAACCATTAACGTTCCATGATCCCACCCTCAGCTCGCCTCCCCCCTCCCCCCCAATGCATTCCCCCCTCCATCCCCCCTTTTCCCCCCCAGACCTCCCTTGCAACTGGCTTGCTCCTTTTCCTGCCAGTTTGCCCCTAAGGAAGTACGCCCTCCCCAGAATCAAGCTAAATAAGCCTTTAACTTTAAATTTAACTCTCCCCTTCTCAACCCTCCTGAAACATTTTCCCAAAACATTCACCAGTTTAAACATACAACAATTACATTATATTGAAAGTCTGCCACGCCAACCTCTAGCTATTGATGTACTTACCATGATAGAAAAATTGTTTGAGGTACCCTCAGAGGAACCTATAACCATTTCCTTAATACAGAGACGACTTATGCATAGTATATCACATAGAATGCAAACACACTTACAGGAGAAGTGGACAGAAGACTTAAACAAAGGAATCACTGCACAAAGAGGCATATTCCGCAGAGAATAAGTAATGCAGAGTTAAGAGAGTGCCAAGGCAGAGTATTGTTCCGGACCTATACCTCCACATATAGACTGTATCATATGGGAGGAATAGACTCCCCACAATGTGGTAAGTGTGGAGGACCACAATGTACATACTTTCATGCCCTGTGGGACTGCCCCAATATACAACAATTCTGGGTGGGGATACATAGGTTTCTGACACAAATATTGCACAGACCTATCACAATGAGCCCAGAAAATGTGTTACTAGGAAAGGAGACAATAGGAGGTACCAGTGATGCCCATCTTGATCTTTTACTGTACAGAGCGTTTTTAATAGGGAAAAAATGCATTTTAACAAATTGGGTCTGTCAAGAGGCGCCTTCATATTGGCAATGGCGTAATAGAATACATGCGTTGTTATTTATGGAGCTGCGAGAAGTTCAAAGGAACTTTAAGAAACAAAAAAAGTTCTATCTAATATGGAAAGCTTACATACAAGTTTTGGCCCCAAGGGCACGTAGTACTGTTCTCAATCAATTAGGAGGTTTATGAAGGGAAATAGAGTACCATCAGCAATGAGCAAGTAACAATCACTCTCTGCATAGGAACACCTGGCCTTGAGGGGTAGAGGGGTAGGGGGGAGGCGAGAGGGGGAAAGGGGAGTGGGGGGGGGGGGTATTAGGAGAAGGGAGAAAAATGTAAATGTCAATACAATTGTATTTGATGGAGAAGACAATTGCGAATCTGCGCATTATAAGATATGGTTTCAGAAAGGGTCTGAAATATTCCACTTAAGCGATTGCTAATTATTATTACGACAAAAGGATTAGTTTAGCTTTGGATGGTAGAATAATGTGATGTATCTCTCGCTGTAATGGAACGGGGATGTTTGTAAATGAGAGGGTGGGGGGAATGAACAACTGTTGTAATTCATAGTTGGATTTTCCAAAAAATAAAAATGTTTTCAGTTAAACATACAACAATTTTCCTTCTCTCACCCTCATCCCTCTGATCAATATGCAGTATTTACTCAGTCCAAATCAAGTTGCATCTCCATTCTCTGACCCAGGTCTCGCTGCATGAGGGGATATATGGCCCTTCCCCCTTTCTACTTTCTTCCAGCCATTCTGATTCTTCCTTCCCGGACTTCGCTGAGGAAACTGAGTCTCATTATCCTCTCTTGGAACATCGGTACATCCCATTTCACTCAGGACCTTCCAGGCTCCCTGGTGTGAATTGAGCTTGCGCGTTGTGTTACCCACTGTTATTTGTATTCCAAATGGATGGAGCCACCTATAGCGAAGCCCCGCCTTTTGAAGATAAGTGGTAACTTCCTTAAAGTCTCTCCTTCTTTGCAGCGTCTTTCTGGCAAGATCTTGGAATATTTTGATTTTGCCAGATTTCCATTCAATGTCCCCCAGGGCTCTTGCTTTTTTCCACACCTTTTCCTTTATGGTATATTTGTGAAAACACGCAACTATATCTCTGGGTACTCCTCCCCGCTGTGGTCCCAGGCTTCTGTGTGCCCTTTCAAGTTCTATCTTTTCCATTGTAATTTGCTCTCCTTCACTGTGATCTTGCTGAAGCAAATGAGAACAGATCTCCTGCACTGTTTTCACTGAGTCCCTGTACTCCTCCTCCTCGGGGATCCCCTTAAAACGCAGATTGCATTGACGTGAGCGATTCTCCAAATCTTCCAGCATCAGGTCCATGTCTATTTTCGCTTGTTGTTCCGTTTGAGGGCTGCCCCTGAGGTCCCGCACTTCCTCCGTTATCCCCTCAGTCTTTTCTTCAGCTTCCGCGAGCCGGTTACCAATTTCCCGCATTTCATCATGTAGTTCCGCCACCGCAGTGTGGATGCTACGCCTGGTCGCCACCATCTCTGCCTTCAGCTCCTTAAACCATCGAGCAAGATCGTTTTTACTTATGTCAGCATCGCTGCCGACGGGCTCCTCGGGGTCCGGGTCGGATTCAGTATCGTCGGCGGCCATTTTGGCACCTCGTGTCACCGCCCGATGTCCCGATCCCTGCCCTTGCTCGAGGCATCCGATGTAAATTTAAATTTGGCCAGCTTCTTCCTAGCCGCCATCTGCACTTTTGGGATTGTTTGGGAGGAAAAACTGCTCGGTTTAAACGGAAAGAGTTCTTGATTTCGCTCCGGAGCTAGCTGAGCTCTGGCATTAAGCAGCCATCTCCCGGAGCTGACGTCACTTCCTCTCCCTCTTAATCCTTTCTAAGCATTGGGTCAATTGATTTCTACGGATCCTAGCCCGCTTGCTCGCCAGTTGCAGGAAGTAGCCTCTCGACACTGCCTTCATAGCATCCCACACTATGCTAAGGGGTGGCCCTGACTCCCTGTTAAATTCCAGATACTCTTTAAGCACTTTCTTACAGCCCTCCACAACCTCCCCTTCTTGTAAGACATTGGCATTGAGCATCCATCTCTTATCTTTGATCTCCGCCTTTGTGGTGGGCAATATAACCCATACCGACGCGTGATCAGACAGGGTCGCACTACCAATGCCTGCACTTGGTCCCCGCTCTAATAGGGCTACATCGAGAAAGATATAGTCGATGCGTGAGTACGAGGCGTGCACTGCAGAGTAATATGTGTAGTCTCTCACTTGCGCATGATCTAATCTCCACACATCTAAAGTCCCCAGAGAGGAGGCCAGGGAACCTAAAGCTAGAGCATCCCTAATTGCCCCTTGCTGTGCAGTCCCAGACCGGTCTAAGACCGGATCCATGACTCCATTGAAGTCGCCCCCCAATACTATGGATCCCTGGGCAAATGTGGCTAATAAGTTGTTTACTTTAGTGTAAAAGGCCCCTTTGTGGTCATTTGGTGCATATATAGAAGCTAAAGTTATGTCCACTTGGTCTATAACTATATGTAAAAACAAAAAACGACCACCAGAGTCCCGTTTGATCTTCACTACTTGGGCTGATACCGACTTGTGGAACAACATTGCCACCCCACGTTTTTTGGATCCCTCAGCCGAACAGGCAAAAAAGGCCCTAGGATAATTAGGATGGGAGAGGAGTTTTTCAAACCGTCGGCGGAGGTGCGTCTCCTGCAACAGGACTATATGAGCCTTTAACTGCTGGAGCTCCTTGAATAGTTTCTGCCTCTTTAGGGGCACATTCAACCCTTTCACATTATAAGATAGAATCTTAAGGTCTGTACTCATATCTGAAAAATAAAACTGAACAGAGCATACACAGCTGAGCTACCACAACCTTTATCTTTTCCCCCTTCCCCCTACTACGTACCAGTCTGATCCCACCCTCCCCACCCCAACGCCTTTCCTAGCCCCCCACATCCAAACACCAACCCGAAGATAGAAACCCCCGAAGTGGGAAAAGAGAAAGTAACCCACTGTATTCCAGACAGTCCCAGCCCCCCCCCCCCCAGCAACCACCAAACTGCCACCAAGCCCAAGGGCCCTATTTAATCTTCCCATAATAAAAACAGCTAACTTACATATCCCAACTCCCCAAACATGTGGACAAAGGGGAGTCGGTTGATATTGTGTATCTGGATTTTCAAAAGGCGTTTGACAAGGTACCTCATGAAAGGCTACAGAGGAAATTGGAGGGTCATGGGATAGGAGGAAATGTCCTATTGTGGATTAAAAACTGGTTGAAGGATAGGAAACAGAGAGTGGGGTTAAATGGGCAGTATTCACAATGGAGAAGGGTAGTTAGTGGGGTTCCTCAGGGGTCCGTGCTAGGACCGCTGCTTTTTAATATAATTATAAATGATTTAGAGATGGGAGTAACTAGCGAGGTAATTAAATTTGCTGATGACACAAAGTTATTCAAAGTCGTTAAATCGCGACAGGATTGTGAAAAATTACAAGAGGACCTTACGAGACTGGGAGACTGGGCGGCTAAATGGCAGATGATGTTTAATGTGAGCAAGTGCAAGGTGATGCATGTGGGAAAAAAGAACCCGAATTATAGCTACGTCATGCAAGGTTCCACGTTAGGAGTTACGGACCAAGAAAGGGATCTGGGTGTCGTCGTCGATAACACACTGAAACCTTCTGCTCAGTGTGCTGCTGCGGCTAAGAAAGCGAATAGAATGTTGGGTATTATTAGGAAAGGTATGGAAAACAGGCTTGAGGATGTTATAATGCCGTTGTATCGCTCCATGGTGCGACCGCACCTTGAGTATTGTGTTCAATTCTGGTCGCCGCATCTCAAGAAAGATATAGTAGAATTGGAAAAGGTGCAGCAAAGGGCGACTAAAATGATAGCGGGGATGGGACGACTTCCCTATGAAGAAAGACTAAGGAGGCTAGGGCTATACAGCTTGGAGAAGAGACGGCTGAGGGGAGATATGATAGAGGTATATAAAATAATGAGTGGAGTGGAACAGGTGGATGTGAAACGTCTGTTCACGCTTTCCAAAAATACTAGGACTAGGGGGTATGCGATGAAACTACAGTATAGTAAATTTAAAACAAATCGGAGAAAATTTTTCTTCACCCAACGTGTAATTAAACTCTGGAATTCGTTGCCGGAGAAAGTGGTGAAGGCGGTTAGCTTAGCAGAGTTTAAAAGGGGTTGGACGGATTCCTAAAGGACAAGTCCATAAACCGCTACTAAACGGACTTGGAAAAATCCAAAATTCCAGGAATAACATGTATAGAATGTTTGTACGTTTGGGAAGCTTGCCAGGTGCCCTTGGCCTGGATTGGCCGCTGTCGTGGACAGGATGCTGGGCTCGATGGACCCTTGGTCTTTTCCCAGTATGGCATTACTTATGTACATTACTCCCCACACAACACTCAAAGCATAACCCCACATATTGTATTCCCTCCCCCGTCCCAATTCCTCTCCAGCCATCCAGTAAGAGAAATATACAGGACCCCCCCCCCCCCCCCCCCCCCCCCCCCCCCCCCCCCCCCCCATTAACCCGAACACATCAGAATAAACTGAGGAGATGGCAAGTCATAGAAACTCAGTAAACATTGTCCCTTTGTTACCACCTAGTTGTCCATCTTCCCTCCGATCACCACGGAGGCAAAGAACTCGAGCTGCAGACCCCGACCAGGCTGCTACACCACCGTCAGGTCCCCTCGGCCGCAATTCTCCGTTTCGATTTGCTTCGCTTGGAGGATTCAGGGACCTGCTGCCATTTTTGTAGCTTTAGTAGCGGGTGCCAGCGCGCCCGGGGGCGCCATTGAGCTCACCAGGCCCGCCACATGCAAGGACGCCCAGGCTTCAGTTAGGGAGCAGGCCCTATATCTGACCCCCTTTATTGCAAAATTCAGCGAGAAAGGGAAGCCCCATCTATAGGTGAGCCACTTCTTGATTAAAACATCCAGAGCCGGTTTCAGAAGACATCGTTGTTGCAAGGTGAACTGCGAGAGGTCTTGGAACACAGTTAATTTAGCCCACCCCCCCCCCCCCCCCCCGAATTCCAGGTCCTGTTCCTTCCGGGCGCAGGCAAGTAGCCGCTCTTTTAATTCATATTTATGAAACCGGACGATTACATCTCGTGCTCTGTTCTCTTGTCGCTGTCCCAGGGCTCTGTGAGCTCTGTCCAGTTCTATCACCTCTGCTGCCGCTTCGGTCCCCAACAAGATGGCACACAATGTTTGCACTATTTGTGAAACGTTTTCTGTCTCCCCTCCCTCCGGAACACCGCGGAACTGGAGATTATTCCTCCTGCCTCGATTCTTGAGATCGTCCAGCTTGTAGGCCAGGTCTTTTACTTTTTGGTCCAGTTCTTGTAATTGTGCATCGTGGGAGGTTAGAGTTTCTGCGTGCTCTTCCAGCTTCAATTCCGCATCCTCAACTCTTCCCCCCAGTTCGCGGAGATCCGAACTCAGTACCTCCATCCGGTCCAATATTTCTTCTTTGGATTTCTGGATATCCTCCTGGATACCGGAGAGAATCTGCCTAAGTTCACCCGAAACCCCCTTTTTAGCAGGAGGCCTCCGCGATTCCACCAGCGATAAGGCTGAGTCTGAGGCAAGGCCTGCGCCATTGCCTCGTGGCGCTTCGGTGTCTTACTCGGCCCGCTGCCCGCCGGCTTCTCAGAGTCTTTATTCCGCGTCGAGTGCGCTTTGCTCATGACAACTAACGATTAGTGTCTTTGGGAAGTGCGTGAGAGCTATCAAATCAGCTGATGGCTGCTAATTATAGCTTTTTATTGCTGCGAGGAGCGGGAGCTGAGAACTAGGCTGCCATTGCCAGCGGTGACATCACTTCCTCATTTGACATCTCTTTTGATACTTCCAAATTCCTTGCATTAATTCTTGCTTTTTTAACATTGTGCCTCGATTATTGCAACATTATTTATGCTGGTCTATTACACTTTACGCTGTGGAAATTACAAACATTACAGAATACAGCCATTAGGTTATTATGCAGGACTCATCATTCTGACCATACCTCCCCATTGTTGAAAAAATACCATTGGCATCCCGTTGAACAATGGATTATTTATAAAGTTGTATTACTTAACTTTCAAGGCTCTTTGAACTGGTTTTCCCAATTATCTTTCTTGCTTAACTATTCCCTGTTGCCCTAGTAGGACCCTTCAGTTAATAAATGACGATCAGTTGTACTGCCTAGTCCAAGGTTAGCTTACCTAGAATCTACATGGCACAGGGCATTTTTTTTCCTCTCCCCATACACTTGGAACAACTTACCTCTCACCTTTCGCAGTGATAGCTCTTTTTAAGAGTTTTAAAACAGAATTAAAAACCTGGGTCTTTCAACAGGCATTTGGTGAGATTGTCTAATTTGGTAAGCACCTACTACATAATCTTTTGTACTCTACCTTTGTTTGATCCTTTCCTATCCTAGCTAGTTTTTCTTTTGTGAGATTATCTCTTCCTATGTTGTAAAACATTTTTTTTTCTAATCTCCAGTGTGATTGTGTTACTTTTCTTATATTTTAATGGAGTTCCTTTCATTTTTTTTTTTTATTTTAGCGTGTCCACTGCTCTGCTCTGCTTTCCAGTTAGAGTGGTATAGAAAGTTTTGGCAATAAATAAAATACATTTATCATGGCTTAGCTTTGGCTAGGCCAAAGACTCCATAAAATTGTGTGCAGTTTAGACTCTACCTTTTTTAGGGCCCTGTTTATTAAGGTGCTGTAGCGTTTTTAGCTCATGCTAAAAATTAGCACGCGTTAACTGCTCATAGGAATATTATAGGCATCTACAAGGTTAGCGCGTGCTAATGCTTAGCACGTGCTTAAAAACATTAACGCGCTTCTAGCGTGGCTTAGTAAACAGGGCCTTAAGTGTGAAAGTCATTTAAGTTTTGCTTTGATTCCATCCTCTGGCTATACAGGGACCTTCTGTGTTTATCTCACACCTTTTTGAATTCCTTCACCATTTTTGTCCCCACCACCTACACTAGGAAGGGTATTCCAGACTGCACCTTGGAAACCCTATCTGGGAGCTTCAAGGCTGTGCGGAACAATTCTGCTACAACTACCTCTTCCATAATATAGTTTTCCTGGTCTCCTAAGTTTTTACTTCTTTGCAACTTCATTATATATCCTCTAATTATATATCTTTCCCATTTTTGGAAAAGGTTTGTTCATTAATATCTTTCAATAGTCACAATTTTTTTTAAATCAAACCTTCAGTTGTCTGACATTCCAGATAATTCCCGTACCTCTTTGCTGGGGGATGTGGGAACAGCAGTTAGCGTATCTGGGTTTAAAAAAGGTTTGGACAAGTTCCTGGAGGACAAGTCCATAGCCTGTTGTTTAGATGGACACGGGGGGAGCCACTGCTTGCCCTGGAATTGGGTTACATGGAATGTTGTTACTGTTTGGATTTCTGGCAGGTACGTGTGACCTGGATTGGCCACTGTTGGAAACAGGATACTGAGCTAGACTGACCATTGGTCTGAACCAGTATGGCTATTCTTATGTTATCTTAACTGATAATCTGGGCTCTGCTCCACTTCCTCTCTCGAACCCCTCCCCCCTGGGCCTACCTTACAAGCCCTGGTGGTGTAGTGGAGTAGTCAGGGCAGGAGTGATCCCGGTTGCTTCTGCCTATGCCGGCTCCAAGATGGCTTACACAACCTCTAGCAGCAGTCTCTTAAGACCACTGCTAGAACTCACAGCAGCTATTTTGAAAGCATAGCCAGCATGGGAAGGAATGACCAGGAATCACTCTTGCCCCATCTACACCACTAGACTGCTAGGGCTTGTAAGGTAGCCCTGAGGGGGGGTTTACAGGTGGGTAGGTTTGTGGAGATATGGGGGAGGAGCAGCTGCTGCTGTTTTGGGAGGGGGGGGTGAAGAGAGGAAGGGAGGGATGCAGTGAGCATGGCATTGGGTCAGGGAAGGGAGGAGGGAGGAAATCGCATTTGATTCAGTGGAATCTCTCTTTTCCAACATTCTTGGTTATCTGACCACCTGTGGGTCCTATTTATGTTAGATAATCGACTCTTCTGTATTTATGTGTATTCGTTTTCTCTATCCCTCCTTTCCAGTCTAGGTTATATGTATTCAGGTCTTCATTAGTTCTCTTTTGTTATAGACCCCATACCACTTTTTGTTGCTTTCCTCTGAACTGTTTGAAGCCTTTTTATATCCTTAGTGAGATACGTCTTTTAAAATAGTACTCCAAGTGGGGCTTCATCAATGACAATGTTCAGGGGCATTGTCACTGTCAGTTCTTTGAGTGCAGGTGCTGGCCCTAGCCTGTTATTGGGGTCAGATTCTTAATTCCTCCTCAGCTGTGCAGCCAGATGTGGTTTGTTTCTTTAAAGGGATTAATCATCTTAAACCTCCTCTTAAACATCCTTGCCCTGAATGGAATCTTAACTTGGTTCTACAGTCCCTGCAGAAGGCACCCTTTGAGCCTCTGAGGAAGACTGCTTTGAAAGACCTTACCTTAGTCTGTTTCCCTTGTCGTAATTTCAGCTGCCCGCAGGATTTCTGAGCTACAAGCGTTATTCTGTAGAGACCCTTTCTTCCATTTCTCTGAAGCAGGAGTGACCATTTGCACAGTGCCTTCTTTTCTTCCAAAAGTGGTTTCCGCTTTTCATCTTAAAATCAACCTTTGTTTCTTCTCCCTGGAAGAGGTATGTAGACAGTTACGTGGTCCTCTTTGCATACTTTTTCCAGGCACTATTGCTTGGACATCGCAGCTCGATCAGAGGCGTCCTTTGGAGTGTTGGCACTCTCTAAGTATTTCTGCTTCCCACCCTGTGTAAGGACTACTTTGCTACATCCCAGAAGTCTCTGGATTAATCTGTTGTTGTTGACAAGAAAAAATTCTTACCTGATAATTTTCTTTCCTTTAATCACAGCAGATGAATCCAGAACCCCACCCTTTTCCTGCACAATCCATTGATTTATCTATTTAGAGGTGTTTTCTGTTTCTGGTTCTAATTGATTTTACTCTTCATATGTTGGTTCTGTGAGGAAGGAGAAATTTTTGGTCTAATTCTTCCTTCTACTTTGTTATGAGAAATACTAACTGGCCAAGGAGCATACCATCGTATACGACAGAGCACACTATACTGAACTCTATTTCCACCTTCTGGTAGATGGTCATAATCCAGAAGTCTCTGGATTCATCTGCTGTGATTAAAGGAAATAAATTTATCAGGAAAGACATAATTTTACCATTTGGTATGAACTCCCTGTAGTAAAATCATCATGTTGTTTTGGATCTTGCAATCTGTTGGATTCTAGAAAGTTCACTAACTTTCAGCAGCATCTCATTACGTTTCCAACCACAATGGTAACACTTTACTGGTCTGTAGTTTCCCACCTCTTCATTTTTGTGAAGAGGAGCCACATATGCCCTTCTCCAATCCTTTGAAACCTCTCCAATCTCAAAGGATTTATTAAATCTTTAAGAGGACCCTCTAGAATCTCTCTGAGTAGCATCAGTTTCTGGGTATGTATCTTATCCAGTCCTATGGCTTTGACCACTTTGTTTTTCAAGTTGTTCATAATCACTTTCTTCAGTGAATGATGTAGTATTTCTTGCATTTCTAAATATCTTTGTCAGCTGACTATGGTCCTTCTTTGGGATTTTCTTCAGTGAACACATAACAAAAGTACTTGTTTAGCATTTCTGCTTTTTCCTCCGCATCAGCATCTATGAGTCTTGCATTTCCTTTTCTAATATTTTGCTATTGGCAAGGAAAGGCGACATTTAAAGTGGTTAGTGCTTGCAAAGTTAACCTGTAGTTTTCCCTAATTTGTACTGTTTTTTTTTTTTTTTACGTTTTTTACAGTATAAAAAGATACCTGAGGGTCCCATCCCTCCATCAACCCCCAAATATGCCTATGGACAAATTGCACTGGTGAAGGTAAAAGCCTTTTTAAATGTGAGATATTTCTTCTGTCCTGCATATCTGAAAATACATTCCCAACAGCATTCTTCACAGGTGGCTTTAAAGCTTCCAAAAATCTGGATAGACTTTTAAAGTGCTGATAGACCTCTCAACTGGGTAGAACTTAGACTTTGGGAGAACTCTTTTGGAAAAATGTTTATGAAGACAGCCATATTGTTTTTCCCTGTGATCTGGGAATGTTGCAGTTTAGTTCTTAAACAAAACAAATGTTTGCATGTTTGATGATATGGTTTCTTATTCTGTCTGTCATTCTCTCAGGGCTTGATGCTGCCATGTTCAGTTGTTTAATCCAAAATGTAGTGCATAAAAATATGTATATATTGCTCAGGGCTGACCCAAGGGTATCTGATACCCTAGCTAAAACTTCAGCCATTTGCCCTTCCCCTCCCCCTCCCCTATATGTAGTCCTCCATCTTCCATCCAGTGGCGTAGGAAGGGGGGGGACGGTGGGGCGGTCCGCCCCGGGTGCACGCCGCTGGGGGGGTGTCGGCGCCTCGCTGGTTCCTTGCTCTCTCTGCCCCGGAACAGGTTACTTCCTGTTCTGGGGCAGAGAGAGCAAGGAACCAGCGAGGCGCCGACACCCCCCAGCGGTGTACACTCGGCGGATTGGCTCTCCCGCCCGCCCCTCACCGCCTTCCAGGTATGTTCTCGCGGGGGGGGGGGGGTGTGCGCAGCGGCGACCCGCCCCGGGTGTCAGCTGCCCTCGCGACGCCACTGCTTCCATCCCCAATCCAGCATATCTCCTCTCCTCCTTACCCCCCATTCAACATTTCATTTCTCCTCCTCCTCCCCTGGCCAGTATCCCCCCCCCCTTCTCCCTAATCCCCTAGGTCCAGCATCTCATCTCTCCTCCCTACACCCCCCACCTCATTCAGCATTTCATTTCTACTTCTTCTCCTCCTGCCCTGGCCAATATCTCCCCTTCTCCCTGACCCCCTAGGTCCAACATTTCATCTCTCCTCCCCCCCCCCCCCCCCCCCCAATTCTTCTTTTCTCTGCCACTGCAACTGTTACCTTACCTCTTTCTGGCTGCTTCAAATGTGCTGAATGCCAACACAGGATCTTTCAGTAGAGTCCCATGCTCAAGCCCTGCTGTGTCCTGCCCTCCCCCTGACAGAAAATGCAGTGAGAATGGTAGGATGTAGCAGGACATGTGAGCCTTTACTGAAAGGTCCTGTGCTGCTGTATTAATGCTGCCATTCTAGGCAAATGTCTAGCCTTGCCAAGGGGTAGGGCCAGCCCTGATATTCTTAAAAAAAAGTTTTTTACTCTGGAGAGCTATTATGCAAGAGTGCATGCATGTTTAGGGGAAAAGGGAGGTAATGCAGATTTTTAAGGCTGATCCCACTGTAGACTTTTTTTCTTCTTTATATCCTTCCATTTGGTGCATCACCCTCTCCCCTTACTCAGATAACATCACTTGCATTCAGAGTAGAGGGCCAAAAGCACAGTGTTCCAGTAGGGATTAGTCTGCTGTGAACATGAGGAACTAACTCAAACGGAAATTTAGGGCTTTTATTTAACAAACTATGAAAGGATAACACCAGATCTGTTTTCTTTCTTTTTTCTTGCAGCTGAACACTGTGGCTGAGCTCCTGAACACACTGTGTCAGGGTGGACCGATAAAAAGCATTTACCCCCTAACATTCGTCCAAGTCAAGCAGGTTACTCTTCAGAATGTATTTTTAACACTTGGTGCCAGCCAAGTAGCGGGTGGCTTTGCATTTACAGCTGTATTGATAAGGTTAAGCCTGAAAACCTGCATGTCACATAGAACCAGGGGTGTAGCCAGACCTTACGGTGGGAAGGGGCCAGAGCCCAAGGTTGGGGGCACATTTTGAGTGCTGTCCCACCGCCTCCTCCCACGCCACACCTCACTTCGCTTCACCTCACCACCCCCCCCCCCAGCCGGCCACCGCCTCGTGCCTCCTCACACCCCCCTCACCTTGCAAATACCTTTGCTGGCGGGGATCCCCAACCCCCGCCAGTTGAAGCCTTCTTCAGCGCCGTCTCCGGCGCAGCTGCGTTCCTGCCCTGCTCTTCTTGCTCCTACTGTCGTGTGCATGCTGACGCTCCTTTACATGAAAGCAGCGTCAGCGTGCACAGGACAGGAGGAGCAAGAAGAGCAGGGCAGTAACGCAGCTGCGCTGGAGATGGCGCTGAAGAAGGCTTTGGCTGGCGGGGTTGGGGACCCCTGCCAGCCACACCAGGGGCCCGGACATAATTTGCGTGGCCCCCCCCATAGCTACGCCCCTGCATAGAACGATATTAGTATTTTTTTCAGATTTGCATTTGGCTTATGCTGTTTTCCATGTTTTGTACTTCCAAGTTCAGTCCTTGTAGCATATGCAATCATTGCACTTGGTGCCATTTTGGTGCAAAAAGCTTTTCTGAGCTGTGATGTTGTGCAGCCTGGTGTTCATTCAAAACAAAACTGACTAATTAAATAAAGTTGTATAGAATATGTAAGCTGCTTTGTAACCACAAATGTGGCATATCAAATCCCATCCCCCTTTTTCCTCCCCACACTTAGGGCCTTATTCTATAAAGGTTGTGCTCCTACATTTATGCTCCTAAATTATGAGCATACTTTATGCTCCAAAATAGATTATGCTCCTCATTTAGGAACATAAATTATGCTCATAAATTTAGGAGCATAACCTTTATAGAATAAGGTCCTTGATTTCTAAATGGTTAGTGCAGTGGCCTGAAAACTAGGGAACTGGGTTCAATTTCCACTGCAACTACTTGTGACTCTGGGCAAGTCACTTAACTCTCCATTGCCCCAGATATAAAATAAGTGCCTTATTTAAATTGCTTTGATTGTAACCGCAGAGAGATGGTATATCAAATCCCATCCTCTTTCCTTTCCCTTTATAACATTAACCAACAATGATTTGTTACAAAGCAGAGAGCCTTCTATAGAGAAATTATCTCAACTTGGGCTGTGCCTGAGAGCAATACTTCGGTGGTCCTTTGCTCTCATCTTAAACAACAGAAAACAAATTTTAAATATTTTGAACTGCCAGTCAGAAAGCAGTAGAAGTGCTTTCCTTTGATATTTAAGTGAAAAGGGACCTTCTAGGGAGTAGAGAGCCTACTATAGAAATAGCCCAGCATTCCAATGTGCCCTGTCTTAAATAAGTCCTGCATCCATTTGTGTGCAGAGGGTCTGTCTCTATCTGTTCTGTTTTGATACATTAGTATGTTGGATGTGAAAGGGGATTGTGGAGCAGGGTTTGATTTCTTCAATTCTTTTTTTCAGTATTTTGGATTTGTTCTGTACAGAACTACCCTGCCACAAAATTGCACTGAACCAACACCACTGTTTACCGTCCTGGATGGCATCCATGACCGCGCCTATGTCACCATCGATGGGGTAAGAATGTGAACCATTCACTTTACTCCCTGCCTCAGCATATGTGTATATTGCCTTTATAAAATAGGTGTAACATAAGCACCTATGTTCCTTTCTTATCTTGGCACCTTGTTAAAATTTACCCACTTTCTGAGCTTTTAAAAAATTGCTTTTTTCAGGTATTTCAATACATATAGCTTTTGTTCTTAAAGCAAATGTGGAAAAAAGAACTGATAAATCCTGTAAAAGTTGGTTGCATTTTCTGTCTTGTGGTGTGGTAGCTATTGTGTTTTCCGTCCCTTCGCCCTCACAGGGAAGGAAAGCACAGATAAGAAAGAGAACTTGGACTCAGGTACAGCCAGTAAATTACCATTATTGGTATCTCACAGAGCCAAATATAAATAATAGTTCTCTCCCTGGAGCAGGTTGTCAATGAGCAGCGCCTATCCTGAATAGCAAAAAAACTGCTCAGCTAATACTGCCCCGGACATCACATATATACTGTTGCAAGTTACATTTCTCACAAATCATGTGATTTCCCCTAAACTAGAAATCAGAAACTAGCCTATACCATATATGAATATTCCTGTATTATATCACTCTCTCCTGATGTGTTTGTACGTGAACAGTCAGTGGCCATTGGCTAATTAGCTTATGAGTTCTGTGTCAGTTCTGCGTGCACAGCCAGAACAATACCCTTGTGTCCTCTCTCTATCTTCCCAACTGAAACATTCTGGACATGTTAGGCTCACACTGTGTTCTCAGCCTGTCAGCAACTGCCAAGGTTACCTTATATGAAAAACATACTCCGCTGCAAACAAATTTATGAAGTGTCAGTTCTCAGCTCCTGAGAAAGCAATGATTGTTACACAAGATGCTGAGTTAGTAGGCTAACATGTGAGAACCAAACTGACAGTACAGACCTTAGGCCTAGCCCTTAGTAACAGGCCAAGCCTAGGAAGGCATATACATTTCCCTCTTGAAAGGCTGAATAGCGAGTAGCATAAAGCCTTTCACACACTCGGAGCACACACAGAGGTGCTAATTAGGACTGGGTTCTTCAGAGCCAGTGTCACAGAGAGAAAAGGTCACAAGGGATGATTGTGCTAAAAAACTAATTAAAAAAACAAATAGACTTTGAAAGGACAAAAATGGGGTCCAGGAGAGAATGATATAGGAGAGAATGATATGTCTAAGGGGAAACGTAAAGCAATGGTATGATATCACGAGTAAAAGTGGGCCATTAACAATTAAAATGTCTTGTCGGGGAAGAAGGTGAGCCCTTAGGTCCCGCAAGGCCCCGAAGGACCTCAGAGGACAGCTGTGCAACCCCAAGTCTTCACCCGCAGCGACCGCCGTTCACCGGGGGTTGAGCCCCCAGCTACAGGCGGCCAACGGGACTTCTGGAACCGCGGGGTTGACGAACTGACCCAGTACCGGGAGCGAGGAGGGCAGGTGGAAAACAGAGAAGTCCAATAACAGGTCACAGGTCAGGACAGGTGGCTATCAGAGTCGTCCAAAAAACAGGCAACAGGTCAGGGCAGGCAGCTCACAGCGTCGTCCAAAAACAGGCAACAGGTCAGGGCAGGCGGCTAGCAGAGTTGTCCAGAAACAGTCCAAAGGTCAAACCAGGAGAGCAAGGGAACGTACTGAAAACAAGAACACACAAAGACTGGCCTTGGGAAACAGAACCTGAAGCAATGTCCTGTTTCAGCCCCGCTCCTTAAATACTGTCAGCATTCAACCGCCCAGCCCCAGCCGACATGGCCGGCCAATCGGAACCCGGCTACTGAAGAAATCCCTCTGGTTGGTTCCGTCCGGCCTCCCAGGCGGGGCTACAGCACCGGCCTCCCAATCTGGCTCCTCTGAGGCGGAGCTTCGGGTTCCCGCGCCTGAAAGTGGAGAAGACGCCGGCCATTGCGTCTTGGCGCCATCCTTCCCGCTGGCGCAAGCACGGACCCCATAGCCGGCGACCGAGAGCCCGGAAGCCGCAATCGCCGGCCCATGGGCTCGGCCCCGGACAGGGCGGCCATCGCCGCGGCCTCAAGAAGGCCGGCCCTCGCCGCAATGGACACCGGCTCTTGCTTCCCGCAGAGGAGCAGCCGGAGGGAGCGACGGATGTGACATAAAACTATGGTGGCACATGTCTTACACAAGGAAAGAAACCTGAAAAACGAGCAGATATACACTAAATAAATTGCAACATGTAATGTCAAACTTTCTTGAAACCACTCAGAAGTAGTAGTGGACCGCAAACCAGGAGTAAAGAAACTGAATCAAGTTAAGTGCTAGAGAATAAACAAAAATCAACAGGAATTGAAATTCAAGCGTACATAGGTATAGGTAACAGAAGCATTCACAGTAATATATGGGTATAAATAAGTGGAACAATTCAAGAAAATATAAAAACAGCATGAGAAGAATTAACAGGAATAGTTAACTTGCATAGCAGCAGACATCAGATGAAACCAAGCATTAGAAGACTAGGCAACAGAAGCTGCAGAAATATTAAGAGTAGTATTAATGGTAAGAAGAGAAACTGAGGGTGGAGAGTGAGCAACAAGAATAGGAGAAAAACAAAGAGTTGTAAGAATAAAAACAAATCCATCATTATGGCAAATACTTCATTAGGGCAAAAGTCCAAAATATGAAGTCCAAAATGCAAAGTCTCTCAAGTTCCAGACAAAACAGTAGGTGAAGGGCGAAGATCAGATGGATGGTTCCAGGAAGAATCCCCTTCAAGAAAAGCAGATGTTGGGGCAAGACTCAAAATGCTAAAATGTCCAGATTAGACAAGAGCAGTCTAAAGTTTGTGTAGTACTTAACAGCAGGTACTCTGCATCATGCTTGAGTGAAGTTCTTCAGCATCTGATTGTACTGATCTTGGGAATTATTTCTGTCCTGGTCTCCAGTATTTGGTGTCTGTTTAACTGCATCTATGACATAGAGCAGGAGAATGATAAGAAGTATACCACAGATGGCTCCTAGGACCAACCTGAGTGTTATCTGTCTGTCAGTCAAGGTCCGGATTGCTCTCCTCCTTTCCAGTCGTCCAAAGGGACTCCAAATTGTTGTCTCAGTCAATTATACACGTAGGTCATCTGGGTCAGATGTTAAGGCCTCCATTTTGACCCCAAATTCTCGCTTGAGTTGGTGGTTTCTTCACCAGGTTTGAGACGAGGGTTCCTATTGACGCACCTCCCCTTTGCAGTCGGGCTTACCCTTGCAAGAAGTTGGTCAAATCTGGTTCCTTAATGTCAGCACCTGGTTCTGCTATCTTCTTGTAGTGCGATTTACAGCTGTGGGGGTACTCAGGAGTACTTGGTATGGACCTTTCCAGCGAGGTGAAGCCCAATTTTCCCTCTTGATGATCTGGAGTAGGACCCAGTCTCCTGCTTGGACCTTGCCGAGCGCAATGAGTTCAGGATCTGTGGACACTAGTGACCAATAACAGAAAATGAAAAACAGTTAGGATGTAGGCGGTAAAGGGATTGCCCCCCAGTGGGTTTGTGTGTGCACAATTTCAAACAGTTCAAAACTATCTCCCCTCTGCCTAAAGAAGAACCAAGGACGCAAATCTCTATCTAGTATCTGATATGAGATCAGCCAAAAGTGTACTAATTCTCCAGTGTTAGGTCTAGGTAAGGGTATGCTTCCCCTTTCAAGTGTAAGTAGACGAATCCCATAGAGGTCGATTGTGTCCAGAATAATAGTACCTGGGCCTGTGGTCCAAGTGTCAAGTAAATGTTCACACAATATAGAAAACCTGAGGGAAGGACTCCATGCAGTGTTATCATCAAGACCAGGGTCCCAACTCAAAGCAGACATGAAAGGATTAATAGGTTATAGCAGTTCTTTCACAGTAATGCAAAATGTAAATCCTCTTGTTATCAACAAAACTGTTGCTAACAAGGCAGTGAAAATAATGCAAAAAATGAAATACATGAAAAATCTAGAACCATAAGTCCCCAGTCATACAGTATGAAGTATGGCTGAGTCAAGTTTTGTAGCAGACTTAAGATATCTGAATCAGGAAGTATGATTTTTGCAGCTTTACAGCAGCGGCAGACAAGGCCTCAATTCAGAAAAGTCCAGAGTAAATGGAATGCTTCCAAGTTATGTGTGTAAACTGATCTGGAATGACATTAGACAGAGAAATATCTTTGTTAGGTAACGTTGTCTTAAGATACGTTGCCAGTGATTTCTTCATACCACCTGACAAGCAGAAATTCAAAGGGAGTCAATATTGTTCTCCGTGAAAAGTGTACATTACAAGCTGAAAAATTTACAGTATTTGGAAAATACAGTATTGGGAAAACTGGTATGCTGTGAATATTCTTGTTACCATCCCTCTTGTGGAGTGCTTTATCCAGGAAGGGTACTTCTTTATCTATCTGGAAAAGACTGTCATAGCAGCCAGTAGTTGAAGGATAAGAAGGCATATACAGAAAATGAGAAACAAAAACATGTGGAAACATATGAGTGTACAGCTAGTAAGCAGACAGAAAGCATTATAACTAAAAAGGTAACATAAATTACATAAAAATCCTGCAATTAGAGCTACAGTGTAGAGTTCAACAGTTCATGCAGTAAATAAATCACACAAATGAGTCCAATGAAATTCTCCATCTGGCAAGGCAGCTGTAGATGTCACTGTTTGGAGACTAGTCTCACAGCATGCTTCAGAAGGAGGCCAACGTAGAGTAAATAAGGGCGCTTTGAAGGAAATAATAAAACGAGATAAACAGAGCAGAGCAATAAGGGCTTAATTGGTTATAAAGGTCAGAGTTCCTAACAAGTGACACAATCTATTTAATGTCCGACCAGTTCTTAAACAAAATGGCAGTAGCTCAAAAATATTCTCAGGTTTGAGACTTATACTTTATGCAAATCTAGTTGAAGTGAACTTGGAATAACAAACACAAAAGAGTACACCATACACATTTCCCTGTTCAATCATTTCAACATACGTCTACATCTATATTCATGTTCTCTGACAATCTAAACGTACAGTGTTCTTTCTAGATATTCTGCCATGTGACTTTCCAACAATATGCACTGGTAAAAAGTACATTCAAATTGCACATGAACAAAAACTTTTACAATGTAAACATCTCTGTAACCTTTCACATCAAATTACCATTTCTGTAACCGTTCAAATAGAATTACCCAAGAATGAATGGGAATTTTTATTCACGTGCCTCACAATCAAACCCCCTACAATGCAAAACACAAATGTAAATTTCTATCATGGTAGCTCCCTCTGGTGGCTAAAATAATAAGGAAAAACAGTTTTCAGATGCAAATAATATAAAACAAACTGGGAATGTGTGCAATCAGATCATGGTAACAAGGTAGCTCTTTAGCAGTGAAAGTGAAGGCAATTTAACAGAAATTCAGGCAAACTAGAGCAGCATAAAACTGTGTCAGGGAAAGCACATAAAAAACTAAAGAATTTCATAAGGTGAAAGCTTATTTAGGTACAGTGTTCCTGGGAGGTATGTCTGTGAAATCTCAGTGACCTAGAATACAGAACATACATAGGCATAACAGTATCATGAGAATTAAACACATTTAATATTGCAGTATACAAACATGTCTTGTTATTAAATTAAATTTAAACCAATTGGGGCAAACTAGGTGCTGTCCTTGTTCTGGGGCAGTATAAAACATGTTCTTGCAAGGTACACAAAATATGTTAACTTTTTCTTAATGTAAACATTCATATAGATTTACGTTTCCTGTGAGGCAGTGTCTAGAGTGGCACAGATATTAGTGAACTAAACACTGTAAGTAAAACAGGAACTGCAGGACAAAGTTTAAAAGCATTTAGCATGTGGATACAACAGAAAAACACAGGCAGGAACCCCACAGCAAATCTCACAATTAATGTCAAAATCCAAAAGTGAATGTGAGGTTTGGAAACCAAAGTAAGAAAAATCAGCTTGAAGAAAAGTCCTGATGAGGCACAAACAAGGTAAAATTAGTTGCGTACAATCTTAGTAGGGCAACAGTTCAGAAGGACAATGAAAGCCTGTTGGGTTATAAACCTCAGAAGCAAGCTACAACAGATAAAATGGTTCTCTGTGGGGTTTTTTTTCTTTATTAGGGAAGAATGCAACCAACTGGAAATAAGAAAACTGCATTACAAAAATTAGCATGCCATCAGAAATATAAGAGTGTAGAAGTTTGCAACATGTAAACTCTGTCAGGTGTACTGTGGGCGGCGCCACCGTGATCCATGATGTCAACTTAGACAGGGCTGCACAAAACCCTTTGTCATCCCAATACATTTTCAAAATAGGTATCCGACACTGTTTCAGCTTTAAGAAAGCTGTCTCATACAAAGAATCAGGCTTTAATGTATGTGGTACAATAAGATGGGCCATTTGGAATTGGATCCAGACTATAGAAAGAAATGAATGATTTTACAGCCTGTGTTAGATATGCGCCGCATACCATGGAGGATTCAAAAGAATTAATGAAAACAAGGCAATTATCAGAAGAACATGGCTAAATATGCTCCCTAAAAAAAGCATAAACTGGAAAAAATCATCAGGACATAATTGCAGCGAAGACTAGTACTGGCAGTGGTCACATAGTCAGGGTTCAAATGATGTAATGTCCTGCTTCTACTGTAAGGTGTCAGTTAAGGTGAAGGGACAATTTTACGAACCTGAAAAAAAAATAATAACTGCAAACAAAAAATCAAACAGAGTAGGAGAATGAGGGCCTGTGTTTAGGCCCCAAGTAACAATTCACATAATGTGTGCACAATTGCTTAACTGGGTAATCAGATATGTTACCAACATGCCTCTGCTTAAAAATCATTAAACAGACACATGTCATTAATTTGCACGTTTGAAAATCGAATACTGATGTGACTATTATTCCCTTTTTTTTTTAATGATGTGGCTATTTGTAAGGTAGGGGGAAAAGTTTTAAAACAATAAATTGTGAGGGCAATTTAAACACATTAGAGCAAACTTAGGCAGTTGCCTAGAAAGGCACTGTAAGAGCATGAAATACTGTACTGTAAGGTATATAAAAAAGCTTAACAATAACAATTCCTGTTTTTGTTTTTATATAAGCGTTACAGTCAAATTTTAGTATACAGAAATAAGACTACATCACAAAAATTAGAGTTCCAATTTTAGTATATGTGCTGCCAAATAGCAGTGTAAGTGAAACGGAGAGCACTTAATCATTTATCGGTTCACCTGCGATGAAAAAGGCTGCATAAAGACAGACGAACAATTGAAAGTCAAGGAATTAAGAGGTTATAATTTAGATTATGCTATAGAAATTCAATACTGGACATGATTTTTAAAGTAAACATGGTATTATATACAAGTATATATACGATAAATTATCAAAATGGTGTCTTAGAACTAGAAGTTACGTCGTACACATAGCTACTCCAAAGGTAGAAAAATGTACAATAGTACTGTTTAATGCTCTATCGGGATTAAACTGCAGCTGAAATCTCGATAGAGTTCATTAAAATAAAAAAAGAAAGAAATATATATATATATATATTTTTTATATTCCACTGGTATAGGTATGTCAATTAATAAAAGAACATGGCTAAACATGAAAGATTGATATTTACTCTACCATATTTCAAACAACAGACATTAATTCTATAACCATCAAACACAGTAACATTGAAACTGCAATGAAAAGTGTCTAATTTCCATAATTGAGAGAGAGAGAAGGCTGCTAGCAAGAAAAAGGACAGAATTTACAATTTTTGTGAAATAAGAGACAAACAATCAAGGGAATAGAGGTGATCAGTCTCTATTCACTTGCCGTACATAGAGATATAGATAGTAACTTTACAAAGGTATCGGGGATTTTTGAGCACACACAGAGACGGCGCCTGAAATTTGGGTAGGAGGTAGGAAGCCTGCACTAAACTAGTTCAAATGGGAATTCCGTCTGCATAATTTACAGCTGACAGGAACCATCTGTGAATTACACAGTTCCGAATTGCAAGAGTTGAAAGTGAAAGTTTAACCAGGCAGGCAAAGGTGGAGGGGGGGGGGGGGGGAGTGGAAATGAGGGAAAGAAGAAAAAAAATACAGCTGTCTTTTTTTTTTTTTTTTTTTTTTAATGACCTTCTCTCCTACCCTCTTCCTCCCTCTAAAAGCTTCATCTCTTTCTTCCCTCCATTTTGCCTTCCCCTTTCCACCTAATTACCTCTCGCCTTTGACGCCTTCGTGGCCACACCTCTCCTACTCTCCTCCACTCCACTCTCTTTTACTCCTTCTCTTACTCTCAGCTGGTGACATCAATCCCAATCCTGGCCCTCCTCACCAACCATTATCCCAACACTACAGATCCCACTGCGACCTCTCTAACCTCATCCCTATTCCTCTACTCCCCTCCTCTTCTCTGCCCTTCTCTTGCGCCCTATGGAATACCCGCTCTATCTGCAACAAACTCCCCTATATCCATGACCTCTTTCTTGCGTCACCTCCATCTGCTCGCCATAACAGAAACCTGGCTCTGCCCTGATGACTCTGCTTCAGTCGCAGCCCTCTGCCATGGGGGTTATCTTTTCTCACATACTCCTCGCCCTGCTGGTCGCGGGGGCGGTGTTGGATTACTTCTCTCTCCCTCCTCCAGATTTCAACTCCTTCTTCCACCTCAATCTCACTGTTTCTCCTCCTTTGAGGTTCACCCTATCCGCCTTTTCTCTCCTCTGCCTCTTCGAATAGCGGTCATTTATCGTCCCCCTAATAAGTCCCTTTCATCCTTTCTCAGTGACTTTGATGCTTGGCTTGCCTTCTTCCATGATCCTTCCTCCCCCTCTCTCATCCTTGGTGACTTTAATATTCCTGCCAATGATCCTTCTAACTCTTATATTTCCAAGTTAATCGCTTTAACATCCTCCTTTAATCTGCAACTATGCTTCACCTCCCCCACTCATCAAAATGGTCACTGTCTTGATCTTATCTTCTTCTCCAACTGTTTACCCTCTAGTTTTCTTGCCTCTGATCTTCCCCTCTCTGATCACCATCTTATAACTTTCACACTTAAATCTCCTCCCTCCCAGCCCCGTCCTATCTTATTTAATTTCTCTAGGAATCTTCATGATATTGACCCTTCATCTCTATCCTCCCATGTTTCAAACCTCCTCTCTACTGTGGCACCATCCATGTCTGTCAATGAGGCTGTTTCTTCTTACAACAATATTCTAATCTCTGCCTTAGACACTCTTGCTCCTTTGATGACCCGCCCTATAAAGCGTACAAAATCCCAACCTTGGCTGAATTCTAATATCTGCTACCTACGTTCCTGTACCCGCTCTGCCAAATGCCTCTAGCGGAAATCTCGGGCCCTTGCTGATTTCTTACACTTTAAGTTCATGCTGACCTCCTTCCAATTTGCTCTTTTACACGCCAAACAGGATTATTATATCCAACTGACTAACTCTCTTGGCTCTAACCCTCAACTTCTCTTCACCACACTGAACTCTCTCCTCAAGGTGCCCCCTCCCCCAACTCCCCCTTCATTATCTCCTCAGGCCCTTGCTGAATTCTTTCACGACAAGGTTCAAAAGATAAACCTTGAATTCTCTACCTCGCCACCTCTCCCTCCACTAGTCCGTTCCCCTCTCTCCCCTTCCCTTCAGTCCTTTTCCTCCTTTCCTGAAGTTACTATTGAGGAAACTACACTTCTCCTTTCTTCCTCAAAATGTACCACCTGTTCCTCTGATCCCATTCCCACCCACCTTCTTAATGCCATCTCTCCTGCTCTTATTCCTTTTATCTGTCACATTCTCAACCTCTCACTTTCCACTGCGACTGTCCCTACTGCCTTTAAACATGCTGTGGTCACACCTCTCCTAAAGAAGCCTTCACTCGACCCTACTAGTCCCTCTAATTACAGACCCATCTCCCTCCTCCCTTTTCTCTCCAAATTACTTGAGCGTGCTGTTCACCACCGCTGCCTTGATTTTCTCTCCTCACATGCTATTCTTGACCCACTACAATCTGGTTTTCGCCCTCTCCACTCAACCGAAACTGCGCTCACTAAAGTCTCCAATGACCTATTACTGGCTAAATCCAGAGGTCTCTATTCCATCCTCATTCTTCTTGATCTTTCCGCCACTTTTGACACTGTTGATCACAGCATACTCCTCGATACCCTGTCCTCACTTGGATTCCAGGGCTCTGTCTTTTCCTGGTTCTCTTCCTACCTCTCCCTCCGCACCTTCAGTGTTCACTCTGGTGGATCCTCTTCTACTTCTATCCCTCTGCCTGTCGGCATACCGCAGGGTTCTGTTCTTGGTCCCCTCCTCTTTTCTATCTACACTTCTTTCCTTGGTTCATTAATCTCATCCCATGGCTTTTTCTACCATCTCTAAGCTGATGACTCCCAAATCTACCTTTCAACCCCTGATATCTCACCTTGCATCCAAACCAAAGTTTCAGCGTGCTTGTCTGACATTGCTGTCTGGATGTCTCAACGCCACCTGAAATTAAACATGACCAAAACCGAGCTTCTCATTTTTCCCCCCAAACCCATCTCCCCGCACCCCCCGCTTTCTGTTTCTGTTGATGGCTCTCTCATTCTCCCTGTCTCTTCAGCTCGCAACCTTGGGGTCATCTTTGACTCCTCTCTCTCCTTCTCTACTCATATCCAGCAGATCGCCAAGACCTGTCGTTTCTTTCTTTACAACATCCGTAAAATCCACCCCTTTCTTTCTGAACACTCTACCAGAACCCTCATCCACACCCTTGTCACCTCTTGTTTAGACTACTGCAATCTGCTTCTTGCTGGCCTCCCACTTAGTCACTCTCCCCTCTCCAGTCGGTTCAAAACTCTGCTGCCCGTCTCGTCTTCCGCCAGGGTTGCTTTACTCATACCACCCCTCTCCTCAGGTCGCTTCACTGGCTCCCTATCCTTTTTCGCATCCTGTTTAAACTTCTTCTACTAACCTATAAATGTACTCACTCTGCTGCTCCCCAGTATCTCTCCACACTCGTCCTTCCCTACTCCCCTTCCCGTGCACTCCGTTCCCTGGATAAATCCTTCTTATCTGTTCCCTTCTCCACTACTGCCAACTCCAGACTTCGCTCCTTCTGCCTCGCTGCACCCTACGCCTGGAATAAACTTCCTGAGCTCCTACGTCTTGCCCCATCCTTGACCATCTTTAAATCTAGATTGAAAGCCCACCTCTTTAACATTGCTTTTGACTTGTAACCACTCGCCTCCACCTACCCTTCTCTCCTCTTTCCTCTACACATTAATTGATTTACTTGCTTTATTTTTTGTCTATTAGATTGTAAGCTCTTTGAGCAGGGATTGTCTTTCTTCTATGTTTGTGTAGCGCTGCGTACGCTCTGTAGCACTATAAAAATGCTAAATAGTAGTAGTAGGTACATGGTCACAAAAGCAGTTCTCAGTGAAGCGAGTGAAACCAGCCTTTAGCAAGTAAGAAAAAAAAAAAATCCCTCTCCAGTATTTTTTCTAACTTCATTCCAAAGCAAACAGTAATAAATAATGTGACAAGCCGTTAACCCTCTCACAACTAGCCAACTAGCCAAGGCTTGGAACAACAGTACAAGAGAAACAGGTCAGAGGAAAAAAAGAATTCCTTCTTAGACTTTAGCAATTTAAAGAACAGTACATACGCAAATGACAGATACTGACTCTTATAGGGTGCACCCAAATTAAAATACACTATCTATGGCCTACTCTCAATGAAAGTAGTTGAGAACTAAAAATTAACTTAAAAAAAATACTTACAGACATCAAAATTCCAGACATGCACCCTTTGTGCAGTCGATGAGTCCACAGAGCTCACCTGCACTTATGCTAGTGAACGCAGCCGCCTAGCCTTTTGCAGTGAGGTTCTTCAACCCTGCAGGTACTTCACATCATATCTGCAGAGTAATTCTTTTCTTCCGAACTACCAACAATCTCTCCATAGTCTAGCTGTAGGAGTAGCTCAGACTTCTTTGATTAGGATAGAGGGCTATTAAGGCTAATTACAGGGCAATTATCCCTGTTCGGAGAGCGCCAATATGTGTTTTCCCTCCCTTCGCCCTCACAGGGAGGGAAAGCACAGATAAGAAAGAGAACTTGGACTCAGGCACAGCCAGTAAATTACCTTTATTGGTATCTCACAGAGCCAAATATAAATAATAGTTCTCTCCCTGGAGCAGATTGTCAGTCAGCAGCGCACATCCTGAATAATAAAAAACTGCTTAGCTAATACTGCCCCGGACATCACATATATATTGTTGCAAGTTACATTTCTCATAAATCATGTGATTTCCCCTAAACTAGAAATCAGAAACTAGCTTATACCATATATGGATATTCCTGTATTATATCACTGTCTCCTGATGTGTTTGCACGTGACCAGTCAGTGGCCATTGGCTAATTAGCTTATGAGTTCTGTGTCAGTTCTGCGTGCACAGCCAGAACAATACCCTTGTTTCCTCTCTCTGTCTCTCTTCCCAAATGAAACATTCTGGACATGTTAGGCTCACATGTTTTCTTTCAAAATGTAAAAAAAAAAAAAGGACTTTTCCCTTATTTTTTCTTAGATTTTTTTCCTGCATCTGAGTTTACTTTTCTTTTTGTCGCGGCTGTCCTTAAGACTGCTCGGCCGGGTCTCCCTTCTTTTGTGCTCTTTTTTTCTGGCACAAATGTGTTTTTGATTTAGCTAGGGCAGTCTTCCCTTCCATGTCATCGAAGACTCCCAGTGGCTTCAAACGCTGTACTCTGTGCAACTGGACCATCTCAGGCACAGATACCCATTCCTCGTGTATTTAGTGCTTTGGGTCCGACCATAGCCCGGCTTCTTGTGTCCTTTGCCTTCATATGAAGAAAAGGACTCAACTGGCTCGAGAAGCCCAGAGAGAGAACTTTTTTGGGGCTTGGTCGAGTCCTTCGATGTCAGGATCAACATCGGCATCGAGGGATGCATCGATGTCTGGAGTGGAGATAGGCATGGCTGCTGAGAGGCCACGATACCCTGGGAGTAGTGAGACATCGAGTGGGTCTCCACCTGCCTCGAGGTCTCCTACTATGCATGCCCCCCGGGATCGTCACTATGTGACAGTCTTATCAATTTCAGTCTTTTCAGGCAGGGGGTGCTGGTGTTCCAGGACAATTCAATGAAATGTTCCAAAAATCATAAAACAACAATAGTCTTCAAAATTTTCATCTCAAAGATTTTAAACAGAATTCCATAGAAGTCAATGAAACCAATAAATCCAATTCTGTACATGGTCATGTTTCACCAAAAGCTTCAGGAGGAAGGATCCAAATACAATCATCCTAAAAACAAAAATGAATTTAAAAAAAAACCTCTTCTCAGAAAATCACACATTTCAAAAACAAAAAATCTCAAAAAAAACTTACAAACTAAATGTATAAAGTCTCTTGACTACTCACAAACCAGAATTATTGGCAACCTTCACGAGTGCATTTGTGCAAATGAAGTAACATAGTAGATGACGGCAGAAAAAGACCTGCATGGTCCATCCAGTCTGCCCAACAAGATAAACTCATATAAAGCAAATCAAGTTAAATACCATTGAATGTTGTAAAAAAAAACCCAGAATGACGTAAGTTGTAAGGATTGGGTTGAGTCAAAAGAAGTTAACTCCCTATCAGCCATTCAATTTTATTTATTTATTTATTTATTTATTGTCTCATTTGTACCCCACAGTTTCCAAACAATGTCAGGCTCAATGTGGCTTACAATGCACCACAGAGGCAAGTGCCAAAGTAGCAAAATGAAACTAATACAGCAAATCTACAAGTGATAATGGGGAAGAAAAGGAATGGATAAGGATAGAGGGTAAACAGTATTCAATGAAAAAAAAATCAATTTCTGCTCCTGGTTCAGTCATTTTCATGAAACATCTCCCCCTCTTGGCATGCAACGTTTTTGTATCAATATAGCAGATTTGAAGTCAGCCAACACCTGGTGGGTAAACCACCAATGTTCAACTAACAGCCTTCTGTTTTGCTGGTACAATGCAACTTAAATGTTCTGCAATTCGACTTTTAATATTGCATCTATATATATATATATTTTTTTTTTTTTTTGACATGGGCATACTACACAATATACCACTTTTTAAGAATTAGTCTGCAATAGTCTTGAGAATAAACTTCCTAATAGTATAAGGGATCTTTACAAATTCCAGTTAAAGAATAGGAGCAATATATGCTTTGGCCACAAGGGGCATGACCCCGATGTTGTGAAGAAGGTATTAGCATCCTTCAAAAAAAAGTTCACCCAAATTGCTGTTACTTTTAAAGGTGATTTTAGGAAAAGCTTAACATTTTTATTTTATTTATTTTTACATTTGTACCCCGCGCTTTCCCACTCATGGCAGGCTCAATGCGGCTTACATGGGGCAATGGAGGGTTAAGTGACTTGCCCAGAGTCACAAGGAGCTGCCTGTGCCTGAAGTGGGAATCAAACTCAGTTCCTCAGTTCCCCAGGACTAAAGTCCACCACCCTAACCACTAGGCCACTCCTCCACTCAAAATTGAGAATGCACAGTTAAAATATTCCAATATTTATAAATCGCCTTATGTATCTGAAGTGCCTTAGAAGAATAAGGCAATATACATACTGGGGAGGCAAATGCTTCACAATTGCGAGGTGTCAAAAGACATTCATGATGACAGTGATCTCTTAAACTCACAAGGGGGATAGCCCCTTTCTTGAAATCCCCAAAGCATCGTCCTTGCTTTAAATTTAAATTCTGTATCAGAAGAGCAATGTCTCTTTAAATGCAACAATTGACCAAAAGAGATACCATTCCTTAACGCTTTAGGGTGGTAACTTTGATAGCGAAGCAGCATATTATGGTCTGTGTCCCATCATCATAGTTAGTATCGAAATATAAATATGATGATCAGAACTAGACGTAGTAAAAAAAACAAATCAGAATCATACTGATTCAAATAATAAATTGTGATAATTGAACATGATCATCATACCAGATGAAAAAATATCATCAATGAAGCGTCACCAAAGCAAAACCTTAGAAAAATATTTAGAAACATAAATTGCTGTTCAAATTGAGCCATATACAGGCATGCTACTGATGGGGCCACTGTGGCCTCCATGGCTACTCCTTTAACATGCCAAATAAATTAAAAAAAACTGCTGTTCAAATTCAAAATAATTCTTAGTAATAATGTAATCTGCCATCCAGCAAAGTTGTAAGGCCATTAAGTATTTGTAAAAGTTGCATAGAATCCCTAACAAAAGAGGCAATACATGAGGCTGTAAATAAAAATCCACATTTTGGGGTAATGGCTCAAATAACAACCCACAACAGGACACAATAGGGTGTCCAGGGGCATTCACACAGGATTTATGCACCTTTGGCAAAAAGTAAATGTAAGGTTTACTGGGAAATTGACAAAACAAGTTATTTTTTATAATGCCCTCAAAATTGCAGACGCTAATCCTCCTGTTTACTAAGCCGCATTGGCGGCTGCTGTCGCTAATGCCGACACAGCCCATTCATTTTGTATGGGTTACCTTGGCATTGCCGTGTGGCAGCCGCTAGCGTGGCTTAATAAACGGGGGAGGAGGGGGTAACATTTGTACTTGCTGCTGAAAATCATTAGTCTGATCTTGCTCCAAAGGTAAATAAACAGTAGTATCATATAATTGGTGATAAGCTTCATTCAGATAAGTCTTTACTTAACACAACCACCCCTCCTCTTTTGATAGCTCTCAAAGTATTATAAAGAACCTAGATTTTGACAATTCAACGTATGAAGAATGCTGGAATTCTGTCACAATGCTCTTTGGATCTCATGCTGATTACTGTAGGTGTTTTATCTGATATTATTAAAGATTTACAGGTGAAAGTGAATTCAAAGATTGCAGCAGTTAAGCTAATAGAAGAGACAACTTTATTTGAACAACATTATACAGAACATTTACAGCAAAGCGAACAGTTATCAAAGTGAAATCTGTAAACAAAGTAGCTAAATTCTGACGTGATGCATTGGATTATACACAAGTCCATGGATGGACTACAGTAGGCAGATGAAGAGTCCTTTATTCAAAGCACCATACTGGACTGATGCTGTTTGATCCATCTGACACCACAGATGGATTTATTTCACTGTGCTATTGCTTTGCATCAGGCTTCCCTGATTTTAACTTTGCTTGGCAAGTTGTATTATGACCCCTGAAGCAGGGGGTTTCCTGCCGAAATACGGACCGTGTTGGGTGCAATCACTGGTGCTTTGAATAAAGGCTCTTACTTCATCCCTTTGGCTGGTTTTGGTTTGTGGCATCCACTACTATTGCTTTGCGTATTGATGTCACATCGTGGATTCTTCAACAGAATTAAGATAAATTCACTTCTTTTTCATTTTTTGAAGGAGATTACTTTGTTAGGCAGGGTTATATGGTGCAATGGTTGAATTTAGTGACTTCCAGGTGGTTTATGGTCACAGGATATCACGTACGCTATGTTCTGAGACCATTCTCACTTTAAATGTTTATGTAATATTTAGTTGCTTTGTAGAGACTGTTGTGGTTTTTTTTTATTATTGATTATATTTTTTGAGCCACTGTTTTTTTGGATTATAGTTACTGTCACGAAACGTTTAGCACCCGCCTGGGGTTACCCTGCGGCCACCTGAAGGGTCTGCCCAGCACTGCCCAGACTCCCCTGCACCTGGGCTTGTGCTCTATCTATACTAGCACCCTCCTCCCACCACTCTCCACTCACCTCTGGGCTAGTCCCCCACTCTCAAGTTATTTCCCAGTGATTTCTAGGACACCGGGGCTACATTCCAGGGGTCTAGAAAACACCTACAGACTCAAAAACACAAACCAGGATTCTTGGACAGTTCAGAACAAACAGGGTTAATAAATGAATTGATTTATTATCATGAAAAATTTGAACAGTGATTGTTTGAAAAAAAAAAACAGATGGAAAAGTATAGCAAGCAGTAATGGATAACCAAAAAAGGATCAACATTAAAGCTATCTAACACTTGTTAGTACCTAGGTAGCACCTGGGGGGTTCAGGAACTTAACTGTTCACAAGCCTTGAACAGGATCTCAGGACAGAGATGTTTCTCCTCTGTACCCCCACACTGAGATTAAAGAAAGATCCAGTACCTTGAGGCTAGATTTGAAGTCCAGAACCAATCAGTGTCCAGAGCACTAGCCTTTGAATGTATCTGGCTAGTGGTACTGCAGGTTCCCCTATTCTCAAGACTAAATTGGAAAAGAGAAAGTAATCTTTTCTGCAACAGTTTTAAAACTGAAAACAAGTGCCATCTGCTGGCAAATTAGAAGAAATACATTTTCATGAACTTATTTATTACAATTCACAGGCCTGAAAACCCACTGTTTCATCACAATCCGTGATTCATATTTTTTGATATTTTGGCTTTGCTATTTTCTGGAATGGCAAATCCAGTAATCCGTTTTGCTTATTCATGACAAACAACTGGTTGACTTATCTCTCTGTTTGCTTTTTAGCAACCTCGCAAGCCTGATTTATAAGGGCTATAGAATGGTGCTCCTTTGTGCACATGGTATAAGCCCATCATGCTATATGATTTCTATTTTCAATTGAACCCAGTGGCCTCTTGTCCTTTGCTTGTTGGATTTCAGTGGAATAGTCAGGGGCTCATGCTCTCTTCTTGACTTCATGTTATGAATTTTTTTCCTGTGCATGACCTCTCTGACGATAAGTCAGGATCTAGCCATTTTCCACAGTCTGATTGCCATACCTTCTTCCTTTCTAGCAATGCTTTTGAGTTGCTATGTTCACCTTGAGTGTTCTTGGGTTTCCATGGTCCCCGGCTCAAAGTACATGTGGTGTTCTTCAATTTGATCAATCGTTTGATGCTCACATATTGTACATTCTCTTTATATTCCTTTGTTTGAGGAAGACCATTGAGTTCAGTTTATTACAGGCGTTCTTTTAGCCCCACCCATTTAGGGACACTGCTTTGCTACATCCCATTTGTTCTGTACTGGCCTGGTGTGAACAAAAAGGAAGGAAAAATTCTTACCTGGTCATTTTCTTTCCTTTAGTCGTACCAGACCAGTCCAGAAACCCTCCATCATTTATTCTTTGTTGGTACTATATTTCCTTTCAGATATCATGGGTGCTACCTTGCCTTTCTGTACCCAAAGTCTCATATGTCTCTTTACTTGGGGGAACACCTGCATGTTGTAAGTTTCTATGCCTCACTGCTTCAGCTTGCTAAAGCCCAATTTGCGATATTGGATATACAGGGTTGTTTTCTATCTTGATCAAAATAGGGTCACTGCTTGGCAATTCGAAATACTGAACATTCTATGCTGCACGATACCCTTAAGGGGCAACTTACTCAGAACTACTTTTTCTGTCTCCTTCCACTGGTGTATGGACATAAACCATTTGTTCTGGATTGGTCTGGTAGGACTAAAGTAAAGAATTATCAGGTAGAAGACACAATTTTTCCTTAGCGCTGTCAGTGCCAGTGTAGATGCTTGTGCCTAGATTGCAAAAGAATGCTCATGAATTTAAATATTTTATAATCTATACACCTTAGTGTGCCCTGCTCATACTCTAACCAAACTCTACCTTATGTGAATGCCCATCTGCGATGTATATGCCATTGCATCTTGGTCCATACTTACAGAATACCGCATAACCAGAAAATGGTTATTTACGTGTTTCTGTCCACTTACTTGAGTAAATTACTAGAATACCAGCCTTATGCATGTTTTTATTGTCTAAAACTAGTTGGCTCCTTATAGAATTACTTTTATACAGGGTAAGTCTATATAGGGGGAGATTCTATATAAGGCGCCTGGAAAAACCAGTGGAAATAATTTTTTGCCTAAGCGTATTCTATAGGATTTCCATGCAGTTTATAGAATACGTTGATGGCCATCCACTCGACTATATTTATTCATGAGGAATTACGCCAAGTAGAACCTGGTGTAAATCTTGATGCCTAAATTAGACGCAGAGCAGGTATATTCTATAACACTGTGCGTAAATTGTCAGAACGCCCACAACTTACCCATGGCCACTCTTCCTTTTTGACAACATGCATTACAATTTACACGCACCACATTTTAGAATGCTCTTAGCGAGTTCTACATGAAAGTTCTAATTAATGCCATAACCTCAAAGGGGCAAATTCACACGGGTGGATCATGGGCATTGCAACTATTAGTCATATTTATGTGCCCAACTACCGCATTTAGGTACCACCATTTACAGCAGCCATAGATGTGGCCACGCCTAAAGTGTGGCATGTACCTACAAAGTTATTTTAGTATTCTATAATAGATTTTGCGCACAACTCTGCTGGTAAAAAATACTAGCATTGTGCCCAGTTATTTGGCGCCTAACTTTTTAGTGACCTATATAGAAATTACCACATAGAGGGTGATTTTATAACAGGTTGTCTAGATTGAGAGGGAAAGAAGGTGCCTAGCTCTAGCTTGTTTCTACACAAATCCTGGCAAAATTGTGCTGAAAATGAAGCCGCATATATTTTATGCCTGCTTAGAAGCATAAATTTGCATAAAATATGTGCCTAAATTGTGACACCCCAGCACACACCTACATAATAGCAGCATAGAATATGTATTTAATAAGTTTATAACGGGCAATATATTCACATGTACTGGCATATACCTACGAAAATGCCTTTATATAATGACCCCCAATAGTGAGCTTTTGAATTAGAAAATGGGCCAGAATGCAGAATGATCTAATTGCTGATGGTACTCAAAGGTAGAAAGTGTAATTTTGTGCGTTGATATTCACCCATGGTTCATGAGTATGTTATGCTACAGTATTCATAGGTCTTCTCTTATTGCTCTCCCTCTGTAGGTTCCCCAGGGAATACTTGAAAGGGGCAAGAGCATCTTAATCAACATAACTGGGAAAGCCGGAGCAGATTTGGACCTCTTAGTTGAGAATATGGGTAGAGTGAACTACGGTAGATACAACAATGACTTTAAGGTAGGTTGACAGTGGCCTCAGAGATAGAGAGGCCAACACAGTTATTCAGTGCTATACACATTGATTCTGACAGATTACCTAGAGAGAGATCTAGTACAAATCTCTTTATGTAGTTTCTATGGTTCTAATAACGAAAGAAGTACAACCCAGATAATTTTTGTGTTCATTTCTTCTCCTCCTCCCCTTTCTCTTTTCTCTGTCCTTTACTGGGTGGAGTTCTTTTCTGTTTTTCCTTTTTGTTTGTAAACAGTTTACTGTATTGATGCAAGAGGTGGTATATCAAGTGTAATAAAACCATAAACCATATATAGGATGGTTGACTGAGTCCTAGTGCATGAGCATCTGACAATCATGCAAGTGAAACCCCACCTGCAAGGTTTCAAGGTTTTATTAGGAATTTACTATCCTGCCCATCAAAAAAAGTGTCTGAGTGGTTTACAGATTAATAAATATAGAAAATGGAAAGAGACAAAACAGAAGTGGGAAGGGGATGAGTTGCAATATCAATAGGAAAGAAAGGAAAAGGGAAGGGAGGACGTGGTCCATAGGATCTATCTGATAGGGTCACCAGCTGCACAAACCATGCCCAGAAATCTAGGAATAGTCATTCAAAAAATAAAGAAAAGTTTTCAAATCTGATGTAAAATACAAAAGAGACGTATGAGAATGAAGGGACTGGGGAAGTCTATTCCATTGCTCCGGGCCTTGCACTGAAAAAATGCTCCTCCTCGTATGCTCATAGGTAATGTCTCGAAACGAGGGCACCGTAAGGTTATTATGAAAAGATGAGTGAAGAGGAGAAAGTTCCTGAGGTCACTCTTTACAGATCAAGAGGGAATAGGATCATGAGGAGCCATAGTAGTCCTCATGCCTTGAATAATAGTACATAAATGGGTCAGCAAAGAGACATGAAAGACCGTGAACCTTTGTGGGGAAGGAGACGTGTTCTTTAAGGTGGGTAGAGGGGGTGGGAGTTTGGGGGGGTACTATTAGAACTAATAAAACTCAAAAAATTTGAAGTTTGGATATGTGGATTTTGGAAAGTTGAAACTGTTGTAGGTTGCCATGCAAATTGTATTAGTGGACTATTTGTACAAGCAATAGAACAATGCCCTCTTGCTGCTTGTACCATGTTTTTTTCTTGTCATGTTTCATTGAACAATAAAGACTTCTTGCAAATAAAAAAAAAAAGTGGATGTAATGGGTCTAACAGATGTGGAAAGAGCATTAGTTGAAATTATTTTGATGCTAAAATTATCAGCAAAAGTCTGGTTCAATGGAAGGGGAACCTGGATCTACTGGGGTCGAAGCTGACGTGGGCAGATCTTTTAATGTCTGATAAAGGGCCGCAGTGATCATTTCCTTCATTGTCTTAGTGGAAAAATACAACTTTTTGTCTGCTTGTAGGGCCAGTTTGTAAGATTGTGCCAGGTATCACAAAATACGTTCAGCCTGTCTGAGCTGACGCTTATGTTGTTGGAGCAGCGGTAAGGACACATAGAGGCACCGGCAACTATGAAGAACAAGTGTGTCTTAAGAATGTCGTGCAGTATTCCAAATGTGGACCTGATTCTCACTATGAAGTAAGCTAAACTCATCCAGGTCTAGAGGTGAATGCTCAAAGATAGAATATGGAGTAAGCTGAATGAAATCCATGGTTACAAGCTGGGATGTAGCAGATATAGTAGGACAAATAGTTGGAATCAAAGAAAAAGTTACCAGGGAATGATCTGTCCATGGTAATGGCAATGCGGAAATCAAGTTTAATTGATGTATCATTGAATGTAGCGAAAGTACCAAGTCAAGAGTATGACCTGCTCTGTGTGTGGAATGAAAAACACACTGTATTAGGTCCAAGTCTGAAACCAGTTTAGCAAAATCACGGGTGTAAGGAGCATTAACTGTGTCCAACCGAATATTAAATTCATCCAAAATAACAGGAGCAGGTGAATTAACACAGTGATCTGCGATAAATGACTGCAGGAGCTGAAAAGAAATAGAATACAGCAGGGGAGGGTGATAAAGGAGCAAGAAATAAACTGGGGGAGAAGATTTAAGTCTAAACTGGAGGGAGTCAATTGGCAGTTGAGAATTAGCATGGAAATCAAAAAGTGGTATAGTCTTAGAAAAGATAACTGCCTCCCCCCCCACCCCCCCGCGCAGCAATTATTTCTATTGGAAGTAAAAAAAAAAAAAAAAATGAATACCCTGCGGGGTGGCTTGTTGTACGTATGTGGTATCTGCATCTATGAGCCAAGTCTCAGTAATACAGCAAACATCTAAGCTATGGGCCAGAATTAGATCATGTACTAGGTGATGCTTATCAGGAATTGAGCGGGCTTTTAGAAGACCAACCTGAAATACGGTGTGAGCGGGAGCAATAGTAACATACTGAACAGAAGTTAGATATTGCACCTGTGACCTGGAGAAGCAGAAAACACACGGGGCAGGACATCATTCCCAAAAAATGGGAATTGGCTGGGCCAGACACTGAA
The DNA here is from genome assembly GCF_901765095.1 of Microcaecilia unicolor. Taxonomy (NCBI): domain Eukaryota; kingdom Metazoa; phylum Chordata; class Amphibia; order Gymnophiona; family Siphonopidae; genus Microcaecilia; species Microcaecilia unicolor. The sequence goes on along the minus strand of NC_044031.1, from coordinate 340,708,457 downwards.
AAGAAAAGGACCAAAAAATGAGAGAAAAAAAGAGGCAATACCAATCCGTAAAATGAAACATGTCACAGTTTAAGGATGCGTACTCGGGAGCATGCTGCTACTTAGGCACACTCTTTTGGCATGTGCATGCAGCATGTGCCGCACAAGGCTTAGAAAATATAGCTGCTACTAACGGTGACATCACTTCCGGTTTCCGGAAAGCAGGGGAGGCTCAAGGATTCAGGACTGCAACCAGATGAGCTACTGCTCATAGGCAGTAGCTCTGTGGGTGCCTGAGCACCTCCAATATTTTTCTCTGTAAGTATGTAGATCTGGGAAACACAGGAAGGAAGTGCTTCTGTATCTTAGTTACCACTGCTGCCTCTCCTTGCAGCTGTTGGCTGGCTCCCTGCCTCCTTCTGCAGCGTATCCAATAGACTGTAGAGGAGGAGTGAGTTGCTGTAGCCTAGTAGCTACCAATGGGCAAGGTAAGTGCAGCAGACAGACTGATACAAGGAACACAGATTCAGATAACTTCTATTGGTATGACAATTTTAGCTATGTTAAAGTAAAATCTATAGCGGTTAAGGCAAAAAAAAGACAGAGAAGCAGATATGCCAAGTCACATGCAGTGGGGCCCCTTCTCCAGCTCACATGCTTAAGGGGCCTGATACCGCACATTATCATCCTCCCCTCCCCTTCCCTCCTGTGGGTCGGGCATCTCTCCCTACCGCCTCCCCTTGTGTGCAGCGCCTCTCTCCCTCTTTGTCGTTTCCCCCCCCCCCCCCCCCCCCCCCCAGCAATTCGGTACCTCTCCTCTTTTCTTGCCACAATTAATCAGTTTGTGTAGTGCCTGCACCGTCAGTAATAGCAGGCTGCTTTAGCCAATCACAGGGGCCTTCCTTCAGCAAGAGTGGGACGTGGCTGAAGGAAGGCCCCCAGGATTGGCATATTAGCCCTCTCCTCAAGTCACTTCACTGGCTTCCTATCCGTTTACGCATACAGTTCAAGCTCCTCTTGTTGACCTATAAGTTCATTCACTCTGCAGCTCCTCAGTACCTCTCCATTCTCATCTCTCCCTACATTCCTCTCCGGGAACTCCGTTCACTGGGTAAATCTCTCTTATCTGCACCCTTCTCCTCCACTGCTAACTCCAGACTCCGTTCCTTTTATCTTGCTGCACCATATGCCTGGGATAGACTTCCTGAGCCAGTATGTCGAGCTCCATCTCTGGCCGTCTTCAAATCTAAGCTAAAAGCCCACCTTTTTGATGCTGCTTTTAACTCCTAACCCTTATTCACTTGTTCAGAACCCTTATTTTATCATCCTCACTTTAATATTCCCTTATCTCTTGTTTGTCCTGTTTGTCTGTCCTAATTAGATTGTAAGCTCTGTCAAGCATGTTCAAGTTTACAGCGCTGCGTACGTCTAGTAGTCCTTTAGAAATAAGTAGTAGTAGTAGAAACAGGTGCTGCGCTGTGGTAGGGAGGAGCCGAGGATTGAGACAGGTGTTGGGGGGGGGACAAGGAGGGAGACTGGTGCAGGCCAGGGAGGTTAGATAGGGAAGAGGGAGATTCAATGAGGGGGTGAGGAAGATGGGGCACGAAGAAAGAAAGAGGTACTGGAGAGGAAGTGACATCATTACTCGGGTATGGATATCTGAAGCTTAAACTCCATTGTAGTAATGTGAATTAAATTTATTTAAACTAATCTCCTCTGAGTGGATATTTGAAGCCCTCAGTGTAGGGGTTTGATAGCATGTACACCAGAAAGCATTTAAATACTTGCCTGAGGGCACGGAACGCAACCGAATGCCAAGCTGAAAAATGGGAGACAATGAGGCATATTTTCAAAGCACTTAGCCTTCAAGTTCCATAGCCTCAGTGTGTCCAATTGTGGTGAATCAGAGGATGAGGAGACCGTGAACTTTTCTGAGCATACTGAGGTGGAGATTACAAAAAAGGAGGTGGTGAGCTGGTTTAAAGTTCTAAAGTCAGAAATGCAGGTGATGTGGGGTGATTTACAAAACGCCCTTTTGGAGCTTTGGAGAGATGTGAATGAGATTGTGGTGAGGGTGGAAGCATATGGAGGAGAGTGCAGAAGCTATTGAGAGGTACCTGGCAGCTTTGGAAAAATCGGGATTCCAGCATGGCCAGGAAAGGCAGGAGCTGTTAGATTTGATTGAAGATCTGGAGAACAGATCTTGCAGACACAGTTTAAGGTTCCAGGGGATTCCTGAATTGGAGAAGTACCAAGATTGTGCCAAAACAGTTACAGTGATTTGCAGATCTTTGCTACATTCAGAGGAACAGTGGGTGGATTCTTCAGAATGCCAGCAAATTAAATTGGACAGAGTTCACCGTGGTGTGGGACCACGCTATGGGACATTATCGTTTATTTTCATGATTTTACTTTGAAGAAGGAGATTTTACACAAAGCTAAAGCCATGAAGGATTTTGTTTGGGAGAATTTTGTCGGGTCTGTGTGTATTAGGATTTGGCGTGCAGTACACTACAGTGCCAACGGGACTTGGCTCCAGTAAAGAGTGAAAACGATACATGACCATCTAGAATTCCGCAAACTTTAAAGACCTATTTGTTTTGTAAGGCCTACCCATCTGAATCTGCTTAGCTGCTTCAACCCTGCACTGATTTAAAATTCATTGTTATGGGGGCGTGTCAAGATGGCGCTGTGAGCGGTCGCGTTTGAAGCAAGCTCCGACCTTCTCCTGCTAAATAATATTCTTAGGTCTAAATGCCGCACACAAAGCGCAAAGGGATGCTCCGAGGGGATCCTTTACCTTCGGGAGCGTCCACTCCGGTAGGACAGAGTCTCGAGCGCTTCTGCCCCGCTCTTTCTCGTGGAGGCGGAGTGGATTCCTTGATGGGGGGAGCCGGTGAAACGGTCCCCCCACTGGATGCTGAGACATCACTTTCCCCGCCAAGCTCGACAGCTCCTCCGTGCCCTGCAACAAACGCCAGTCGCGTGGGGTCTTCTCTGGAGTCCGGAAGGGGCGAATCGGAGAGGCCCATAGGGGAACCTGGCTGTGCTGGAACAACTGAGACTGCAGGACGAACAACGGAGTTGAACCTAGACAGGATATGGCTGAAGTTATTAGATATAGAGAAAACCCTGGGACGTTCCTTGGAAGAGGTAAAATCTTTAAATTTACATGTGAAGGAAGTGAAAGACTCCCTGGATGTGGTAAAACAAGATTTTTCTACAAGAATTGAGGCCTTGCAGAGAGAGACTAAGCAGACAGAAGATTTCAAAGTGGCTGTGATTAAAGATAATTTAGATATTAGAAGGAAGATAGACCAAATGGAGAACTTTAATAGGAGACTGAATTTACCTGTATTGAATTTTCCTAGATTGTTGGGTGTATCTCCAAATGACATGTTTGTAAGATTTTTGAAAGAAAATCTGAATTTTCCACAGGAAGTTGTGCCTCCATTAAATAAGATCTATTATATACCTAGTACTATGAAAAAAGCAGAAGGAGAGAAATCAAATGATTTACAAAATATCACAGCTATGGAGCAAACTATGGAGGACGTAACTGAAAGAAGGACGTTGATAGTGTCATTTGTTTTTCAACAGGACTTGAATGCAATAATGAGACTGTATTTTAAGTCAACTAACCATAGTTTTGCTGGTCAAAAAATTTGGCTTTACCCCGATGTGACCACGTCAACTCAAGAAAAAAGAAAAACGTTTCTCTCGCTGAGGTCAAAAGTAGTAGACATAGGGGGAACCTTCCTTCTGGCTTACCCGTGTAAATGTCTCATAAGGTTAAATCAGACAAAATATGTCTTTTATGTCCCTGATCAGCTCAAATCCTTCCTAGAAGTAGAACAACGTCAGAGTTAAAAGAAATGTCGAGAATAACGACACCATAATTTCTGTAGAAATTAATTCGTATTTTAAATTTTGTTAAACTTCACTAATTCCTGCCCCCTCTTTGTTTTTGAGGTCTAAAGAAGCCAAATTGCATTGGAGTGTATTTAGAGATTAAGGATGTTATTTTGAAATAACTGTTTTTTCCATATTAATTTTATGGCTGTGTTTAACTTGGCAGTATGTTATGTCTGTTAAAGTATATATAAACAATAAAAATTATTAATAATAAAATTCATTGTTATTTCTTATTTCCTTTGTCATTTATTCCCATCTACCTCTACCTTCCCTTACCCTATTTCTGATTGTATTTGTTTAACATCGACCCAATACGGTGTCTTGTAAGCCACATTGAGCCTGCTAGTATGTGGGAAAATGGGGGATACAAATACTGCAAATAAATAAATAACTGGCTACCTACAAATAGCAAACTTTCGATATAGGTGGCTTTTGGAGTAATGTTTACTGTAGATGGAAAATCCCGGAAAGCTTGGAAAGTGCTGCGAAGTTGGTCTGTAAGGATCTGCCAGCACAAGAAGCAGCCAGGGAGCTTCTACATCGTGCTCCTTTGGGTGGCAGAAGATAGTTAGTGGAAAACCTAAGCCTTGCAGTCTTTTGAAAAACAGAATACCTGAATAAATGAGACTATAGAAGTGACTGGTTCCGGGTTAATGCCTATGCTTTGCTTATGGGTGTACATGGTTCAGGAGAGTTGCAGAGGAGTGCTTAAATGGATGTTTGTGGGAGAGGGAAGGATTGTGAAAAGGAGGGGTCCTGCTCGGGGGATGGGTGATCTTCCTTTGTGGTATGGGCTGGCAGTGGAGGGTCAGAGCCAGCATGGATTGTTGGGATGGGGGGAGGGTTTTTTAAAAGGGGAGAGGGAGGGGAGTTGAGGAAAGCTACGAGTAGGCTTAGAGTGCGTTCTTGGAATGTTAATGGGTTAAACAATGCGGGGAAATGGAGTATTGTGTATTCAGTGTTAAAATGTCTCCAGTGAGAGATCATTTGTTTGCAAGAGATGCATTTTCGGGCCAGGGGATTGCTATTTGCTTGCTCATTGCTCCTTTTCGGTGTGTGGGATCCATACCTCAGAGGGGGAGGAGAAGAAGGGAGGGTTGACTATTTTATGCAAGTTCACTTGTCCTTTGGTTGTGGAGGAGGAGTATAAAGACCCATTGGGGCGGTGTGTTGCAGTGTTTGGTCAGCTCAAAGGACTTCCCATTACACTTATTAACATTTATGCTCCTAATAAGACTTGGGGTTTTTTTTGTTTGTTTTTATGTTCACTCTCTTTTGTCCCCATTGCAGACTTTTGTGAGAGGGCAGGTTATAATGGGAGGGGATTTTAACTTGGCTCCAGATGGGGTATGGGATAATTCTAAAGGACAGGGGGATTACAATTGGAGACGTAGAAAAGCCCTAATAAGTCTTGTTAAGAGATTGGATCTTCAGGATGTGTGGCGTCTCCACCATCCTTGGACTAAGGGATATACTTTTTATTCTCATGCAGCAGGAACCTATATTAAGATTGACTTCTTGTGATGCCACCACAGTCTATGGGGACAGGTTAAGGATGATTCAAGTATCTGATCATTCCCCAGTATGGATGGACGTGGTTCTAGAGGGTAGTCAGAAGCCCCGGGGTTTTTGGAGGCTCAGTGAATATTTGTTGGGGAATCGATTGATTTGTGTTGGCTTGAAGGTGGTTATTCAGAATTATCTTTTGGATAATGATAATGAGACTGTGAATGACAGTATTTTATGGGATGCACTTAAAGCAGTTGTTCCGGAGCATTTGCTGAAATGGGGGGACTCGGCGGAAAAAAGAGAGAACACAGACACATCTTCGGCTCCGTAAGCAGCTTCTTGTATTAGAGCAGAGACATCAAAGGAGTCCGAATTCTAAGGTGTGGAGGGAGCTAAACTATGTCAGGGCAGAGTTGGGGCGTTGTCAGCTTGAACAGCTAGATATCATGCGTAGATGTTTAAAACAACATTCCTGGAGGCAAGATGGCGACTGGGAGGCAGTGCTGAGAAGAAGCTCCAGTCCACGTACCTCAAATTTCCTCTGAAATTTTTTTTCCTCTGTTCCATAATGCCTAAGAGGAGGGGCAGGCAGAGAGCAGGTCCCGCGGCTTCTGTTTCTCCGCTGATTGGTACCTTGGAGTTCTTCTTTGGTTCAGAAACAGTGCCAGGAGCTGGAGCTCCGACGTCGGAGAGTGTGGAGAGAGGTGAGCCGCCCCTCCACCTGGAGTCAGAAACATCATTAAGCCCCAAATAGTGGTCAGCTTCTCCCATGCCGGCAGACACGCCGAGGAGGGACCGGGAAACCCCTAGTTCCCAAGAGGCGATGGGGTCTCTCAGCACGGGACCCAACCCGGATGGAACTCTGCCGATAGCAACCGCACTGGAAGTGCTGGAACCAAGGGAAGGAGAAGTCCTGACTGGGAATTAGCTGTTGAATGAAACGGGGCTGAAAGAGAAAATTTTACATGTAGATTTACCAAGTAAGTCTTTTCTGGGGGAAAAACCAGATAATATTACCTTGGAAGCCATTTGGGAAGCTTTAAAGAACCTGGGAACTTCATTTTCACACAAATTTTCCTCATTATTTGATCAATCTCAGACCTCATTAAATAAAATACCGATATTAGAAGGAAAGTTGCAAACTTTGGATAAATCAATGGAGAATAATATAAAAGAACTACAAAACTTTCAACAGGTACAAGCCAATTTAATTAAAGAAAATTCTTATTTTCAGAACAAAATAGAAACTTTGGAGAATGCACAGAGAGCTAATACACTTAGATTGATAAATTTTCCAAAGCAGGCTATGATAGCCCCATTAATAACTTTTAAAAGATACTTGAGTGAAGTTCTGAAGATACCAGAGAAGGCATATCCTGCAATATCAAAAATTTATTATTTGTTACCATACAAAAAAGGAAGAGGAACGAAGGGAAGATCAAGAAACTGAAATACAATTTGATATTTTGGATTTAAATTTAACACAAACAGTGGAAGATGACAATTTAGGTTTAATACCAATGACCTTAATAGTCTCCTTTGTATTACAACCGGACAGAGATTGGATTCTTAAACAGTTTTTCCTCTATAGAGAACAGCTTTTTATAAATTGTAAAATAAGAATGTTTCCGGATGTTTCCAAAACAACCCAAAACAGTGTAAAGAATTTCTTAAATTACGCCCCAAAATACTACAATTGGGTGCTCTTTTCTGGTTAAATTTTCCTTGCAAATGTGTTGTAAAATTAAACTCTGTAAAATACATGTTTTTTGATCCTAAACAATTTAATTCTTTTTTTGGACTCTAAAATAGCCTTGATTCATTCTGCACAGTCAAGATCTATGATTACATCTACACCATGAATAGTTAGGAATCCCTGAGACACCCCCTCAATCTCCATTTTCCTACAAGAAAAAATTATTTCTTTATTCTTTGTAATTCCTCAGATATTGTGTAATGTCTCCTTTGTTGTGGACTATAGATGAAGATTTTAAAGGAAGTTTGAAAATTTTCATCTTATATTGTAAAGTTAATAGCTTTTTAAAAATTTTTTTTATTTATAACCATTTAAATTTTTACAAGCGATAAAACAACCTGACGGAAATATAGAGAAAGTAATATATAGGAATTATTTCAGTCAGGTAATTCTATTCTCTTCCTTAGACCACTAACTAGAGAGAGTGAAACAAGACAAGGAGATCAATTAAACAGTAAACAGAAAAAAAAAACGTGGTATTAACCTGATTATGAGTGGAGGAGTGGCCTAGTGGTTAGAGTGGTGAATTTTGGTCCTGGGGAACTGAGTTCGATTCCCACTGCAGGCACAGGCAGCTCCTTGTGACTCTGGGCAAGTCACTTAACCCTCCATTGCCCCAGGTACAAATAAGTACCTGTATTTAATATGTAAGCCGCTTTGAGCCTGCCATGAGTGGGAAAGCGCGGGGTACAAATGTAATAAAAAAATAAATTAATTAAATTATCCCCAGATATTACTCGTCTAATTCATTATTCCACATTGATCATCTGGTTGGCTTCTTGAAGGCCAATACGGTGTATAGTCAAATCATTTCATTGAAAACATACTTATTGTCCAATATTAGTTAGAAATAATACATCTGATTACATTCTCTCTCTTTTAAAAAAACAGAAGTTATTTAACAATACATATACTTAAGTCTCTAATTCAAATCCCACTGATTAAAGTAATCCCAGTTTTCACAGGCTTCACTCCTTTTAAAGTAATAATTGAGGAAATATTTCTGAGGAAAACTTTAGGAGTCATACCCGGAACTCTGGGATAAACAATAATCTCGATATTAATCATCTATAATAATATTCATTTTATTATTCAAAGTTTCTGGTCTATTATCATTTTCAAAATCATAACCACTTTGTGCTCATGTAGAATCATTTGTTATATCAATTTTTCACTCTCAAAGGGTTCAGTTAAATTGTCCATGTAACTTTCTAATAAAATTATATCTGAAACAAAATTTACTGCCACCGTTAGGTCCTGAAGCGCCTTCCAGATGGTATTCAATGTAACCTCCACAGGAGTCAAAAACTCCAAGTTGATTTCTCTTAGGTGTTTAGGAGTGGTTCTGCCGTTTCGGTTTCTGCTGTAAACGTCCTCCGTTTCAGCATATGCCTCTAACTCACTCCTCCACTCCTTTGGACATGGTGGTTGTATAATTCGGGAGCGATGGAGTTGTTTTTTCCAGGTCCAAGAGCATCGATGCTCCTTCGCCGAAGCTAATCAAAGGACACGCCAACCCTTTCATCTGTGGGCAGTTTGTCGTGCAGCGGTATAAAGTTAATAGCTTTTATTAGCTTCTTTCCTTTTCCTTTTTGTTAAAGATACGTTACTATTCAATATAAGATGGAAAATGTGTAGAATTATATTATTAATTCTCTTTTTG